>NW_006399991.1:724487-724952 GCF_000299155.1 Elephantulus edwardii | reverse complement strand
TGTTCTGTTAAATTTTGCTATTTTGACTGGGGTGAGGTGATATCTCATAGTTGTTTTAATTGTTTTTCCTTTTCTATTCTCATTCCTTTTTAAGATTTGATTGTTGAGAACCCATGGGATGACCAGCTGATTCTGAAGCTTTTACATGGGCTTGCTAAACCAGTGACCTCCTACCCAAATGCCTTTGAATGGCACCAGAAGCTTCCACACCTCAAGCCCAAGACTGAATTTCAGTTGGGTAAGAACTATGTAGGTAATAGGACCTTGAACTTTGTGCTTCTGTGCAAAGTTGATGGTAACTCAAGTATGTATGATTCTCACCCCTTTTATGCCCCCACCCCTATAGTACTAAGCTGAGAGCTTATGTTAAGATGTAACTGTAAGAATGATAATTGTTTACAGATGACAATTTGCCAATACCCATCAACATTTAATATATATGTGTATCTCTCTGTCTCTCTCTTT
>NW_006399991.1:718284-724244 GCF_000299155.1 Elephantulus edwardii | reverse complement strand
TTTTTTAATTTTATTATTTTTGTGTGAGTGTACCGTCAAATCAGATCTGACTGGTACAGGAGGAGATTGTCCCTCCTTTCCCGGCAGAGCATCTGGTGGATTCGAACCGTGCACCTCTAGGATTGTAGTTGCAGCTCCTTGCCACTAGGCCACCAGAGCTCCCCTATTGCAGACTTCTTAAATACAGTTTATGCTTCGACTGTAAAATGTGCAGCATCTGCAGTAGAGTGAAGCTCTTATTGATAATGGAATGATTTCCAGACATAACTGTTAAGTTTAAAAAGGCAAAACTGTGTTATTACAGGCTACTTTTTTGTTTCTAATAAGGGGGAATATGATAATATATGTCCATGGGTGGGCAAACAGTTAACTATTAGAGGCAGGCTGGAGGAGGATAGGAGTGAGAGGAAGACTTCAGAATATACTTTTTTGAAACATGATTCTTAATAGACGTTTTTCCTATTGTAAGCAGTTTTAGCCTTATAGGAAGAAATAAACAGAAAGTAAAAAGAGTTTCCATAACTTGTTACTAACACAAGTATAGTTTCCCAGTTAATATCATACTTTGATATGCTACATTGTTACAATTGATGAACCAATGTTGACACATTTAAAAATCTCTCACAATATGATTGTTCTTTGTGTTCCAGAGTTTTATGCATTTTGACAAATGTCTATCAGGCACCTGCCATTTGTATCCTATAGAATGGGATCACCTCCTAAAAACTTCCTTGTGCTAGTCATTCCTCACCTACTCCACTTGCACCCTCTTGCCAACAACTGTTTTACTATCGATAGTTTTATCTTTTCCAGAATATATAGCCCCATGTAGTTTGAAAAATGAAAATATAGCCTTTTCTCACTGTTTTCTTTAATTTAGGAATACTTACAGGAGATTCCTGCATGTCTTTTCATAGTTTGATAGCTCATTTCTTTTTAATGCTGGACAATAGTCCATTGTATGGCCACGGATCTTGGAAGACATATGCCCTACTGACCAAAAGGCTCTTTCTACATCTCCAGTGGTTCAAATTCACCAGTGATTCCTCAGGAGAAAGATGAGCAATCTCCTCCTGTTAAGAATAACAGCCTCAGAAGCCAGACAGGGAGTCCCCTATGAGTTGGATTGACTTCATGTAGCAAGCTTTTTGTTCTGTTTTAGTTTGTATACATAATACTGTTTATTCTTTCACTTGTCCAAGGGCATCTTGGTTCTAGAGATTATAAAAATATTTACAGGTTTTTGTGTGAGTATGTTTTCATACGTGCTCACCAAGTTGTGCCAAGAAATCTGGAGAACAACCAGATTCAACTTCGCCAACTGACTGGAAGAGATCTATATTTGTTCCCATTCCAAAGAAGGGTGATCCAACAGAGTGTGGAAACTATAGAACAGTATCATTGATTTCACATGCAAGCAAGATTCTAGTGAAGATTATCCAAAAACAACTGGAACAGCACATCAACAGAATTGCCAGAAGTCCAGGCTAAGTTTAGAAGGGGTCATGGTACTAGGAATATTATAGCTAATGTTAAATGCATCTTAGCTGAAAGCAGGCACTACCAGAGGAATGTCTGTCTGTGTTTCATTGATTGTGCAAAGACGTTTGGCTGTGGATCATAACAAACTGTGGCTGACTCTGAGAAGAATGGGAATTCCAGGACACTTGATCATGCTAATGCGAAACCTATACTTGGACCAAGAGGCAGTTGTGAGAACAGTGCAAGGAAACACTGCATGTTTCAAAACTGGGAAGGGCATATGCCAGGGATGTGTCCTGTCTCCATACCTTTTCTATCTATATGCAGAATAAATTATGTGGGAGGCTGGGCTCTATGAGGAGAAATGTGGCATCAGGATTGGAGAAAGATCTATCAACAATCTGTTATGCAGATGACACAACCCTGCTTGCTGAAACTGAGGACGACCTGAAGCAACTTGCTGCAAAGGGTCAAGTACTGCAGCCTTCAGTATGGATTGAGGGTCAATATCAAGAAGACAAAGATTCTCAGCACTGGACCAATTGGCAGCATCAGGATGGATAGTGAAGAGATTGAGATTGGCTCCACAGTCAACATTCTTGGCACCAGCAGCCAGGAAATTAAAATACGTATTGCGATGGGAAAGTTTGCTGTTAGGGACCTCTCCAAAGTACTGAAAAGTAATGGTGTGTCTCTGGAGACTAAGATGTGTCTGATACAGGCCTTGGTCTTTGCAATCACTTGTTATGCATCAGAGAGTTGGACAATGACTAAGGAGGTTAGAAGGAGAATTGATGCCTTTGAGCTGTGGTGCTGGAGAAGAGTATTTAGGGTACCATGGACTACTAGGAAAACAAACAGATTCATCCTGGAAGGGTCAAACCAGGCGGCTCCTTGGAGGCAAGGATTCTGGACCTTCGTCTGACAATATTGGACATGTTGTAAGGAGAGACCAGTCCTTGGAGAGGGACATCATGGTTGGTAGGGTGGAGGGCCAGTGCAAGAGGGGAAGACCCTCTATGAGGTGGATTGGTTCAGTGACTGGGGTAATCGGGATCGGTTTGTCAGAGGCAGTGTGACTGGCACAGGATAGAGCAGGGTTTAGGACTGTTGAACTTAGGGTCACTATGAGTCATAAGCAACTCGACAGCACATAACAACAAACAACAATGTTTTCAAATCCTCGGGTAAATACCAAATAGCACAAGGTGGTTTGTATGGTGAGCCTATATACATCTAAAGTACCTCATTTTGTATTCCTATCAGCAATCACTGATCATTCCGAATGTTCTACATACTCACCAGTATTTTATGCTTTCCATGTTTTGTGTTTTACGTCATTCTAGTAAGTATGTCTTGAAAGTCGGGTATAAACTGGTCATTTTTTATTTCATAGACAATCAAGTGTAAGCTGATTGGTCACCTGGATTTAGTTAAAAAATGAGGGGTGGGCTAGAAGCCTCTTCTTTAAATCAATTAAGACCTGGTAGGCAGATCTTTGTATTTAAAAGTTGGTTGGACCCTGGAGCCTTGGCCATTGCCTGGTATTAATTGTGCTTGGGGAGAACATTGTTATTAGTGGTAGAGCATTTCTCTGTCAGTTTGCTGTACTGAGATAACTTGGGGTTACTGTGATACTGAACACTCTGCCCCTGGTGTGTCAGATGCCAGAATGGTTACTCATGGTGGACAGGGTTTGGTTGAGCTCCCAGACTGAAACAGAATTGGAAGCAGGATTGGCCATACATTTCTTAAATGGCAGACCTTTAGAAAACTTATGAACATTAGAGAAATGATTATAGTTGTAGAACAAGGTTCATATCTTTTACTCTAAGGATCATGATGAGTCATTCTCAACTCAAGACCGCTTAACAATAGGTATGTAATGGTATATCATTATTGCTTTAATTTGTAACCCCGTAAGTGGAACTCAAGTCTTCAGATGCATCAGGGACAGAAGAGAAAGAACCTGGTAGACCTCTCAGCCACCTGGGGAGTCAGACCTGGCCTATTGACCTGAAGGATTGAGAAACATTGCAAAGTTGTGGCATGGCTCAGGACCTGGCTGCATGTACCCTCCTCCCCACTCATGCCCTCAGTGTATGGCCAGGGCTCACAGACACAGTCAGGGAGCCTGAATGCTCAGAGGCCACAAGCAGGGCCCTGTGCTCCAAGATACTGCATTTCCTCCTGTAGGAGACTGGAGTTCCTCTATCCTGGGTTCTGATCTGTACCAAGGGACTTGAGGAGGTGGGAGGGGATGAAATTCACCTGATGGTGTACATAGCAATCAGATAGATTACATCTGTGAAAAGAACAGCTGGAGAAGCTCAATATCAGCTGTGAAAACTAGGCCAGGCGCTGACTGAGGAATAGTCCACTAACTACTCATATGCAAGTTCAAGCTGAAGCTAAGGAAAATTAAATCAAATCCACGAGAACCAAAATATGACCTTGAGTCTATCCCACCTGAATTTCAAAGCCATCTCAGGAACAGGTTTGAGGCCTTGAACACTAATGAGTGAAGACCAGATGAGTTATGAGAAGATATCAAGAATATCAACCAGGAAGAGTGCAAAAGGTCGTTGCAAATACAGAGGAAAAAGAAAGACCAAAATGGGTATCAGAAGAAACTGAATATTACACTAGAGTGCCAAGAAGCCAAAGCAGAAGGAAGAAATCAAAACATTAAGGTGCCAATTGGCAGCATCATGATGGATAGTCAAGAGATTGAGATTGGTCACAGCTATAGTTTGCTTGGCTTTACAATTAACACTCTTAGCACCAGAAGCCAAGAAATTAAAAGACGTATTGTGATGGAAAATCTGCGGTTCTAGAACAACGATGTCAGTCTGGAGACTAAGGTGTTCCTAATATAGGCC
Source organism: Elephantulus edwardii (assembly GCF_000299155.1). Taxonomy (NCBI): domain Eukaryota; kingdom Metazoa; phylum Chordata; class Mammalia; order Macroscelidea; family Macroscelididae; genus Elephantulus; species Elephantulus edwardii. The sequence goes on along the minus strand of NW_006399991.1, from coordinate 719,880 downwards.
ATGGTCTTTGCAGTCTCTTGCTATGCATCAGAGAGCTGGAAAATGACTTGAAATGATAGGACAATTGATGCCTTTGAGCTATGGGGTTGGAAAGAGTATTGAATACACCATGGACTGCTAAGAGAATGAACAGATTTGTCCTGGAGAGGGTGAAGCCAGACTATTCCTTTGAGGCAAGAATTCTGAAGCTTAGTCTGACATACTTTGGACATGTTGCAAGAAGTGACTAGTCCTTGGAGAGGGACTTCATGCTTGAGAGGGTGGAGGGACAGTGCATGAGAGGAAGACTCTCAATAAGATGGATTGATTCAGTGACTTGGGTATTGGGGGTAGCTGTGTCAGAGACAATGAGATTGGCACAGGTTAGAGCAGGGTTTAGGGCTATTGTACACAGGGTCACTATGAGTCGCAGGCGACTTGAGGGCACATAACAATGAAAAAAGAGTAACATCTGAGTCTTGGTTTTTTTGGAAGTGAATAGTTGTTCTAGAGCATAATGTTTTGACAGCTGTCTCTTATTCACTGGCATGTCTTTGCTTCTTTCCCAGTGATCAGTTCCTAGACAATAGCTCTCTCATCCATTCTTTGGTCTATTAGTCCATTCTTTCACAAATACCACCCTATTGAGATTACTGTAGCTTTACAGTTAAATCATGAAGTCAGATAATATCAGTCCTCTGATTTTGCTCTTCAGTATTATGTTGGATATTCTGCATGTTTGTCTTCCTGTCTAAACTTACAAGTCAGTTTGTTGGTATCCACAAAATAACTTGCTGAGATTTTGATTGAAATTAATGTTGAATGTCTAGGTAATGCTGGGAAACATGAACATCTCAACAATACTGAACTTGCTTCTCCATGAACATGAATCATCTCCTCTTACTTAATTGTCTTTTATCACTTTAGTAGTTTTCTTTGGCATATAGATCATGTACCTATTCTGTTAGATTTACACCCAAGTTTTAGTTATTGTCATTGTTTTTTAAGGGAGGAGGATTTTTGGTATTAAGATAAATAGTATTTTGTTTTTAATTTCAAGTCCCACTTGTTCATTGCTGGTCTATAGGGGAGCAGTTGACTTTGTACATTACCTGTGTCCTCAATCTTGATATAAACAATTATTAATTCTAGGAGTTTTTAAATTTAAAGTCAGTTTTTTTAGAATTTTCTATATAAATCATATCATCTGTAGACAAAGAAAATGTTCTGTCTTTCTTTCCAAGCTATGTACTACTTAATCCCTCTCCTGTTAGTTCTATTTTATTGAACTTCCAGCTTATTCTTGAAGGGGTACCTAGTTTCTCACCATTAAATATGATATGTTAGCTGTTATTTCTTCACACACTCTGCAATCTCTTTCTTTTACTCAGTGTGTTTTGATCATTCGGGTTTAAGATGATTATTGCTATACTTGAATTAGTGTCTGTGTCCTTTTGGGGTAGGAGAAAGGGTCTTCCACTGTCTTTTCTGTTTTTACTGGGTTTAGTAGTGTTTTTTACGAATTGTTTTCTCTCTTCTTTGTAACCTATCATATATGGGGGTTGTTTTGCTTGTTTGGTTTTTTGTTTTGGTTTGGGGTTTTTTTTTGTAATTTTT
>NW_006399991.1:690819-716392 GCF_000299155.1 Elephantulus edwardii | reverse complement strand
TGTAGCCATCGCTCTAGACTCCTGTCATGACAGAAATACCTAATCACATATCTCTTTTAAACAGTTTTCTCCCTTCTCTGTTTCAGTGCAGTATACATTATTAAACCCATCTTAAAAAAAACAACCCACAACAAACCTGTTACAGCTCTGGGGTTTGTAATACACATTCACAACCAATCCAACATGGACATTATGACTGTTCTCAGTTTCTCCCTCCCATGCTTGACAACATTGTGTTCACCCATTTCACCTATACATAAGCTATACCTGCTCAGTGCATTGGTGCTGTTATTATTTTGCACAAACTGGGGTTAGGGAGCTATGCTGCTAACTGCTAGACACAGAGTTCAAATCCACCAGCTGCTCAATGGGATAAAGATGGTGGTCTCCTCTCATGAGATTTACTGCCTCTAAAAACCGAGACAGGCAGCTGTGGGTCAGTTTGACTCAGACGGGCAGCTGTGGGTCATTTTGACTCAGTGCCACACAATAATAACAGTAACATTTCACCAGTTATGAATATTGAATCTTACTCTTTTGCTAATATTTTTCTTTGTTTATGTACATCTGATTCTTCTGACCAATATTCCCTTGACTCTAAAGAACTTCTTTTAGCATTTGTTACAGAGCCGTTTACTAGTAACAAGTCCCCTCAGTGTTTTTGAGAAAAGCCTTTTTCTCTTTCACTATTTTTTACCTCCATTTTTGAAAGATAATTTTGCTAAATACAAAATTCTGTGTGTTTTTCAACATGTATTGTTCCTGATGAGAAGATTTATATCATTTTTGTCCTTGTATGCGTATACACTTCATGCTTTTTTCCTCTTGGACATTGAGGATCTTCTATGTGAGGATTTTCTGTGGTTTGAATGTTACAGACATTGGGCTGCTAACTCAGTTTAGCAATTGGAGTCCACCAGATACTCTACAGGACAAAATCTAGGCAGATTGTTCCCATGGAGGTGCAGAGCCTTGGGAACTACTGGGGCATTTCCACCATCAGATAGAGCTGGGCTCGACTCAATAGCTGTAGATTTTTGAAATGTTGTTTTCTGGTATTTATCCTACTTGGTATTCTTCACTGCTCTGTGATAAACATCCAGGTCTGTGGTTTGAAGTCTGTTGGTAATTTTAGAAAATTATCATTATTTCGTCAAGTTTTCTTACTCTTCCTCCTGTCTTTGTGCTTTCTGTTTCCATCATGCACACAGAAGACCTTTGGTGGTTGATTGTTTTGTATCTAATTTTTAATAAATGTGCATTTTTAAAAAATTTTTAACTAAAGACTGTTAGAACCTTACCTCCATAATCTTTCTTCCCAAAACTAATCGCCACAAGGAAAATATTAGAAAATTTCTTTAGAGGAGTATCATACAATACATTTCAAACTCTCAAGCTCCTCAAAAATGAGAATCTGAGACACGATCGCTAAGGAGACATGCCAACTAAGCTAATATCTCCTTGAATTTAGGGACAGAAACTGAGGCAGTCTGAGTCATGTGTGTTTGGTTACCATCCTGGTAACCTAGTTCCTTACTTAGGACCCATGTTTCATGGTGTGTTAACCATGGGCTCACTGGACTGCAGAGCCCACTAGAACTCACTACTATCTTTGCAACTTTCATGATCAAGAGCTACTCTAAAATTTGACTTCCTGTTGTATTATGTGCCGTCGAGTTGCTTGTGACTCATAGCGACACTATGTACAACAGCCCTAAACCCTGCTCTGTCCTGTGCCAGTCGCACTGTCTCCGATACACCCATTCCGAATTACCCCAGTCACTGAATCATCCACCTCATAGAGGGTCTTCCCCTCCCCTCCTGCTCTGGCCCTCCATCCAAGGAACGGTCCCTCCTTACAACATGTCCAAAGAATGTCAGACAAAGCCTCAGAATCCTTGCTTCCAAGGAGCAGCCCGGTTTAATCCTCTCCAGGATGAATCTGTTTTCTTAGCAGTCCATGGTAACCTCAATGCTCTTCTCCAGCACCACAGCTCAAAAGCATCAATTCTCCTTCTATCCTCCCTCGTCATTGTCCAACTCTCTGACACATAACAAGTGATTGCAAAGACCAAGGCCTGTATCAGACGCATCTTAGTCTCCAGAGAGACATCATTGCTCTTCAGTACTTTGGAGAGGTCCCTAACAGCAGACTTTCCCATTGCAATATGTCTTTTAATTTCCTGGCTGCTGGTGCCAAGAGTGTTGACTGTGGAGCCAAGCAAACTAAAACTATGAATAATCTCCATCTCTTTACCATCCATCCTGATGCTGCCAGTTGGTCCAGTGGTGAGAATCTTTGTCTTCTTGATATTGACCCTCAATCCATATTGAAGGCTGCAGTCCTTGACCCTCTGCAGCAAGCGCTTCAGGTCGTCCTCAGTTTCAGCAAGCAGGGTTGTGTCATCTGCATAACACAGATTGTTGATAGATCTTCCCTCCAATCCTGACGCCACATTTCTCCTCATAGAGCCCAGCCTCCCGGATAATCTGTTCTGCATACAGATTGAAAAGGTATGGAGACAGGACACATCCTTGGCGTACGCCCTTCCCAATTTTGAACCATACAGCGTTTCCTTGCTCTGTTCTGACGACTGCCTCTTGGTCCAAGTATAGGTTTCACATTAGCACGATCAAGTGTTCTGGGATCTAGTAGAAATATTGTTACAGCTATATACCTAACCCATCTTACTTTGAAGTTATGGAAATGGTTGCATTTTCTGTTTAGGTCTTTACAAAGGGTTTTGTGTTTGTTTCACTGTTTAACATCCAGTAGGCCTGCAGAGCAGGTTGCATGAGTATTATCTGCTCTAACTTAAGAGAACATTGATTGCTGACGGATAACTGCTGGAATCATGACACTCTGGTAGCCCTGGCTCAGCTGTGTTGTGCTTTTTCATCACAGATCATTCAACAGTGGGGACTGGGAAGTAACTATTTTGTGGGAGGTATTTTACTTTCATGTCAAACTCTTAACTCATCACCATCAAGTCAGAACTCCAACAGGTTTTCAAAGACTATAAATTGCAGAGGAGGAGATGGCTTATATTTCTGCCTCAGAGCCACAGGGGGATTCGAACGACCGGAAAGGCACCACCTTTGGGTTAGCACATCCCTATGTGCTATGTCACCAGAGCGCCCCTGGCTTTCGTCCACAGTTAGTCAAGTTGGGTAGCGAACATTGCTTGGAGAACACCTTTACTCTCTTGAGCTCTTTTGTTATGTCAACCTGTCTTCCAAGGTTCATTCATAATCTACGTTGACCATCTTCTTGGAGAAGGAGCCTTCGCCCAAGTCTATGAAATGATCCAGGAAGATGTGAATGACACCAAACATAAACAGAAATTTGTTTTAAAGGTAAATAAGTGAGAACTTTTGTATATAGTATAGAATGAACTCCAGAAGTTGCTCGTTTCCCTGCCCCCTCCCCTAAAGACACTGTTGTTTTCATCTATGTCTGTTAGAAACCACACCTCCTGCCCCTGGCCTCCAACTTACAGCAACACCCTTTGAGTTTCTGAGGCTAAATATTTACAGGAAGAAACTGCCCTGAAGCAGTTGGTGGATTCAAACATTTTGGTTAGCAATGAGACCTATAATGCATTATTACAAGACAATTTGTCTTGCCAGCAAAATTATTTCACCCCTTAACTGCACCAGTTGTTCACAGCTTGTCATCACACTCTGCCTCTCTCCATTTTTGGGATGGGAGTTACTTTCTTGATATCATTTTTCAGAATGACAAACTAATATGGATGTCACATACCTGGCTTTCAGGTGCAGAAGCCTGCGAACCTCTGGGAATTCTACATTGGAACCCAGCTGATGGAGAGACTGAAACCAAGTGTGCGTGACATGTTTATCAGGTTCTATTCTGCACACTTTTTTCAGAATGGCAGCGTTTTAGTAGGAGATCTCTACAGTTATGGAACGTTATTAGTAAGTATACCCATTTTTTCAGATGTGAATATCAATTTGCAGGATAGTTTTGTACCTTCTATACTTGGAGCTTTTGTTGAAAACACAGGAAGAAAGCATCAATCTCATGCATCCTACTAAGGATTCCATTTCTCATTGTTTGTAGAATGCCATTAACCTCTACAAAAACACTCCAGAGAAAGTGATGCCTCAAGCGCTGGTCCTTGCTTTTGCTGTCCGAATGCTCTACATGATTGAACAGCTCCATGATTGTGAAATCATTCATGGGGATATTAAGCCAGATAATTTCATACTTGGAAGCAGGCGAGTGTGTTGCACATGCAGTGGGGCATGTCCTGAGGAATTTGCTGTTGTCTTACTTGTTCTGATGTAGTCTGATACTTGGTTGTGTTTAATCTAGGTTTTTAGACCAGGATGATGAAGAGGATGATTTAGCCACAGGCTTGGCCTTGATTGACCTGGGACAGAGTATAGACATGAAACTTTTTCCAAAAGGAACTGCATTTACAGCAAACTGTGAAACATCTGGTTTTCAGTGTCCAGAGATGCTCAGCAACAAACATTGGAACTATCAGGTATAGAACTGAAATGAGTATAGATTTGTTCCCCCCTCTTTTACTTTGTTTCTCAGATTTTAAAAAGTTAATTTGGAGGGGGTTTTTTGTTGTTGTTTTTTTTGCTGGTCCCTTGAGGAGACAGTAGAGATGGGCCTCATAACTGACGGGATATAAAGTGAATGATATTCCTGAAGCTCATCCATGTCTTATTAATCACACATTCTGTTATCTGCAAAGGAAAACGAGTCAGTTTTGTGAGCTTTCCTTTGCATGACAGTCTATGGATGCAGCCTTGCATTCCCCATGGAACATGTTGGCTTCATGAGGCTGAGTCCTAGGTCAGTCTAGCCAGGTTTATTTGTAGCAGGTGACCAGGAGCTCCTGCACCTCTCTCCTTATCTGGGTGAACCTGAGCACAGTGCCAGGCTCTCCTGGGCTGCTTTCCTAGCTGAGTCCTAGGTCACTCTAGCCTGTTTTCTTTGTAGCGGGTGACCAGGAGCTCCTGCACCTCTCTCCTCATCTGGGTGAACCTGAGCGCAGCGTGGCACTCCTGGGCTGCTCTCCTAGGTGAGGGGCTGCCTCTGGCTGTGATCAGTGCTAATATCCATAGATGTCAGCGATGGATGGCCATTATGCTTGGAGAGAGTTTCTGGTGCCATATTGTAGGGTTCTGCCCCTGCTCCCAGCATATTTCATAGTTCTGTGTTTTCACTGAGTATATAGAGTCTATGGGTGTTCATTAAAGAGAGCACACCAAACCCAAGTTTTCAAAAATAATAAATAGTAGATTGTTCAGCAAATTAAAAATTTTAGATGATCATTTTAAAGACTACTAACTGGAATAAATGGCAAGTTTTTAACCTTGTGTACACGTTCCAGATGTGGAGCTGCAGGGGAAGGGGATCGGGCTTTAGGTGAGCAATGCTGAGGTGATTTCCAGCATAAGGCCTTATGATGTCTGCGTGAGGGGCTGGCATCTCTTAGGAACATAGTAGATGGTGTCTTCTCTCCATGCTGGAGTGTCCTCACATGGACATAGCACACATGGTGAGGAGCCTGGCGGTCCACCACACTGCTTAGAGTCAGGGCTAGCACTGGGCTGACATCCAAGCTGGCAGTGTGAAAGGGGCCAGAGTGGTAGGCATGACAGACTCAGTAGCCCAGAAAGACCAGAACCCCCTCAAGGTGCCTTCCTGGGGCTTGGGCTCTGCTCTCACTGGGAGCCTTTTGTTACACTCTAGAGAGACATTTGGCAGAGCATGTCAGAGAGTGGCTGAACAAAAATGGCCTCCAAAATTCTGTAAGCATGAGATCCTGGATTATTTAGCTGGAGTCTTAAAGGAGAAGGGCACTTTGGTGTTTTTTTACCTTTTTTTTTAAATCGTGATTTTAGTGAAAGTGTACAGCAAGTATGGGTTTTCATTCATTCATTGATGATACACCTTTCCCTCTCTCCTCCATTCACTTTGTAATGCACATCTTGTTCCAGATTGTCAGTTGCCATACAATGTCTAATCTTTCATTCCTTTCAGATAGTCCCTCACTTCTCCCATTCCACTATAATGGTCACTATCCATTCTTTCCCTGCTCTCCCCTCCTTTGTGTCCATCCCTTTTTTAGAACAGTGGTTCTATGCAGTATCTGTCCCTCTGTGACTGATGTATTTCACTCAGCATAATGTCTCCCAAACTCACCCACTGGTTTTTTTTTTTCAGTGTTGCATAATACTCCATTATGTGAATATACCACAGTCTTTCTGTCTATTCTTTTGTTGAAGAACACTTGAACTCCTTCCATCTATTATCACTGCTATTATGAATAATGTTGCAATAAACATAAATATGTGTGCATCTAGTAGTGGAATGTTGAGTGGCATCAAGTCAGAACTGATCCATAACTGACCCTCCAATAGTTTTCAGAGGCAGTTAATTGCATGGGAGGAGATTGCCCCTTTTTCTCCCATGGAGCATCTGGTGGATTCAAACCATGTGTCTTTGGGATTACAGCTCAGCTTCTTACCACCTGGCCACCAGAGCTCCCTAGTAGTAGGATAATTGGGTCAGATGGTATTTCTGTTTCCAATTTTTTGAGAAAGCAGCACACCATCTTCTATAGTGGTTGTACCATTTTCCATTCCCACCAGCAGTGAATAAGATTTCCAGTGTTCATGAGATCTAATCTTCTCATTAGAAGGACTCTCCATACATTTATGTGTAGTCACAGCTTGAGTCACAAAATATGGGTATCATATTTTCTTTCCAGCTTGATTATTTTGGAGTGGCTGCAACAGTGTACTGCATGCTCTTTGGCACATACATGAAACTGAAAAAGGAAGGAGGAGTCTGGAAGCCCGAAGGTCCTTTCAGAAGGTAGGTGTCATCACTGATGCTACTGTGAAAGCAGAGGAAATATAAGAGGAAGTTGGGTTCTGCCTCATGGAGCATGGATGCTGGAGCAAGAGAGGGCGTGGCATAGCAAGGGACAGAGCCTCGCCTTGGTCTGCCCAGGTCTGAAGCTGGACAGTGACCTTGTAGGATCTGTGGAGCATCTGGACCCATGCTGGCAGTGCATTCTGTACATGATGTTTCCCTTTACTTATGCTTTAGAGAAGTCCGCTAACAACCATGGGGCTTCAGGCTTTGTGCTTGTTTCATACCAAAACAAATGTAAATTCTTTGGAAATAGGATGAGGCAGGTAGCTGGCTCCCACAGGATAGGGCTTTGTTGCCTCAGTGCTGGCTGTTGTAGTGTCTCAGACTGTTTCTTCATCAATAAAATTGTAGTGTGACTCTCCTACTGTGAGCAAGCTGTGTTTGTCAGATCTGGTTAAGCTGAGAGTTTGGTATTTGGTGGATATTATGTCCTGGTATGAAAATGAACCAAAAAGTACATATACATAGTTTAAGTGTACAGCCTCTTGGGTTTTCATAGATGTTTATACAATATAAACTAATACTCCTCTCTGTACTTCACCTTGCCCCCTAAAATAAAAATTAAAGTTATTGGCAATGATTTTATGAAATCATAAAAATCATTTTATGAAATAGGCTGTACATCAAGGCTTGGAGAGGAGGAAAACTTTATAGTAATTATGTTGTATTTTGCCAAGTGAGTCATCAATTTCAGCAAGTGCTATTCTGTCTCATTGTTCTAATGGAAGGAGCAGATAGGTTGTTATCTAGCAAGGCTTCCAGCATGGCCACACCACACAAAGCCTCAGCAGCCCCTGCAGACTCATGAGCACAGTGGATTTCCTGTCTGGAGCTCCACCTGGCTTATGCTGAGTTTCGTCCCCAGTGCCTTCTGTCCCTGTTCCTGCATGTCTGCAGTTAATGTGAATGAAGGCAGTAGTTGGCACACAACTTAGGCCTGAGCTCTCTTCTAGCACTTGGACAGTTAGCCCCAGACACATAGGCCTGATTATCTGCTTCTAATTATTGCTGGCATTGAGAAGAATGAGAATCCCAGAATAATTATATATGTTCTTATGAAACTAATACCTAGACTGAAAAGCTATTATGAGAAAAGAGCAAGGGAACACTGCATGGTTTAAAATCAGAAAAGGTGTGCATCAGGGTTGTATCCTTTCTCCACATCTATTTAACCTTTATGTTGAACAAATTATTCAAGAAGTTGGACTCTATGAAGAAGAATGTGGTATCAGAATTGGAGAAAGACTAATCAAAAACCTTCATTATGCGGATGACACAACCTTGCTTGCTGGAAGTGAGGAGGTCTTGAAGCACTTACTGCAGAAGATTAAACACTGCAGCCTTCAATATGGATTCCATCTCAACATAACATCAATAAAGCAAAATTGAAACAGTCAACAACTTCATCTTACTTGGATCCACAATCAGTACATTTGGTACCAGTAGTTAAGAAATCAGTAGATTACTGGGAAAGTCTGTAGTCAGGGACCTCCCCAAATTATTGAGAAGCAATGATGTCAGTTTGTGGACTAAGATGTGGCTGATTTAGGCCACAATCTTTTCAGTCATTTGCTATGCATCAGACAGCTGGACAATAAATAAGGGTGATAGAAGATTTTAACTGTAGTGTTGGAGAAGAGTATTGAAAATACTGCCAAGCGAACAAAGCTATGTTTTAGAGAAAGTGTAGCTAGCCATAGTGCTCCTTAAAGGCAAAGATCTCACATACATTGGGCATGTTGTTAGGAGAGGTTATTCTTTGAGAAGGACATCATGCTTGGGAAGGCGGAAGGTCGACGGAGAGGAAAACCCTCCATCAAGTGGATTGACATAGTAACTGCAGCAATGGGCTCAAGTGTCTCAAAGATTATGAGGATGGCACAGGATTCAGATCTGTTGTTTATAGAGTTACTATGGGTCATACTCAACAGCACCTAACAACAACAACCAGTATGTACAACTTGTTCTTAGGTATCCAAAAGTAAATATATTTTATTTTTTTTAATTAATTTTAAAGAACATTTACAGAGACTTTGGATTTCCATTCATTCATTATTGCATTTTTCTCCCTGCCCACCCTCCCTCTCAATTCACTCTTCTCTTTGAAAAGTAAAAGGAAAATTCTTTCATTGATATACAATCCTTACCTCCAAGTGCACTCCACTATGCAGCCTTCATTCTGGACTGCTGTCATGATAATAATACCTAATCATATATCACTTTTAAACAATTCTCTCCCTCATCTGTTTCAATGCAGTATATATTATTTGTCCCCTTTCTTAGTCTCCCCTCAACCCTGATGTTAGTCCTATTTTACAACAGTGACACTATGCAGTATCTGTCCCTTTGTGACTCAGATATTTCACTCAGCATAATGTCCTCCATGGTCATCCATCTCAAACAATATTTTATGAGTTCTTTGTTTTTTACTGTAGCATAGTATTCCATTGTGTGAATATACCAGAACTTCTCTATCCATTCGTTTGTTGATGGGCTCTTAGGTTGTTTCCAACTCTTCACTATTATGAACAAAGCTGCAGTAAACATGGGTGAACATATATCTGCTTGGATGGCAGTTCTGGTTTCTAAAAAAATAAAATAAAAAGCTTTATACTGATGAACTATTTATTACTAAAAGATTGCCTTTTTTCTTTTCTTTTTTGACAATTTCACAGCAAATTAGGTTCCCATTTATCAATTTGTGTACATGGTGTTTGTGGCACTGTGTGCATCTTTCATAATATAGTGTCAATATTTCATTCTGATTGTTTTGTTTCCAGTTCCTAACTGCACTACTCACCTTCCCCTCTTCTTCTTTGCTTTAGAGTAAATAGTGACTATTTTATCTCAGGAGCACAAAATTTATGACTCTTTATTTTGGGATGGCATCAAGGATATTATCCATGAAGAAAGCAAAAGGTCATTACCAATGTTATACATCCAAAATAGTTATCAGAAGAGACCCTGAAATTTTTTCTAGACCATAAAGAAGCCAAAATAGAGGAAAGAAAAGAGAACTCTGGTGGCCTAGTGGAAAGAAGCTGCACTGAAATCCTGAAGGTGCGATGCTCTGCTGGAGAAGGAGGGCCAATTTCCTCCTGTTCCATTGGGATCCAATTCAATGGTACATATACACCAAAAAAAAGGGAAGAGGTGTTGTGATAAGAGAGATGAAAGAAGACAGCTCAAAGGACAGCTCGAGAAGACAAAAGTATTATAAGGAGCTGGAGTTTGAAAACCAAAAGGGACGAAGATACTTGGCATTTCTCAGGTTGAAAGAACTGAAGACCTCTAAAACTCAAGGCTAAAGTTGCAATTCTGAGGAATTCTGTGTAATCCAAATATTAAATGATCAAGAAGCATTGAAAAAAAATTGGTAAAGAGGAAAGGTCCAGTGTGGAAAATAACATATGAACTTTGTATGTAAACCAGTATGAAATAATTTTTTTTTAAAAAAATGAATACAAAGAGTCACTTTGCCAAAAAGAAGTGATTGATACTGAAACATTTCATGAAGGCAAATTTGATTAAGAACCAATGGTAGAAGAAGTTCAAACTGCACTAAAAATACTGGCAAAAAATAAGGTTCCAGGAATTGATAAAATAACAGTTAACATATCTCAACAAATAAATGCAACCGTGGACATGCTCATTAGTCTGCTAGACTAGTCTGCAGACTGCAAGAGACCTTTGTTTCCCATTTAAACAAAAAAGAATCAACTGCAATGGAAATTAACACATAAGGATCATTAATAACATACAAGTAAAATCTTACTGAAGATTATCTTAAAAGGCTGGAACAAGACCTTCATAGGGAACTTAGAGAAATTAAAACTGGAATCAGAAGAGGCTGTGGCATTTCAGATGGATCTTGACTAAAGAAATAGATTACAAGAAAGATGTTTACTTGTGTTTTATTGACTATACTCAGGCATTCATGTGGAGCATGACAAATTATGGTATAACATTGAGAATAGGAATCCTGGACACTTGATTATGCTCAAGAACACCTTATCTATAGAACAAGAAGCATTTGTCCAAACGAGAGAAAACTAGATGGCTTAAAGTCTAGAAGGGTGTGGATCATGGTTGTATCCTTTTCCCATACTTACTCAATCTATATACCGAACAAATAATTTGAGAAATTGGACACTATGAAGACAAATGTGCCATCAGCATTGGACAGGGACTCAACAATGAGTGTTTTGCAGATGACCCAGCCTTGCTTGCTGAAAGTGAAGAAGTACTGAAGAAGATCGAAGCCTTCAGTATGGATTACATCTCATCATGAAGAAAACAAAAATCTTCACCATTGGACCAACAGGAAACATCAAGATCAATGGAGAAAAGACGGAATTTATTGACAGTTTAGTTTTAGATTAACTTGGATCCACAATCAACACCTGTGATTGCAGTGGCCAAGAAATTAAAAGGTGAGTTGCATTGGGAAAATATGCTGTCAGAGACTTCTTTGAACTACAAAATAAGGATGTATGTAAGTTTAAAGACTGGTGGCCTCTGAACCAAGCCCTTGTATTTTCAGTTGCTTTCTATACATCTAAAGTTGGACAATGACTAAGGACAACCAAGGAAGAATTTGTGCCATTGAACTATGGTGTTAGTGAAGAGTATTGAATCTCTTATGGATTGTCAGAAGAACAAATTGCACTTCTTCCAACGAAGATCTATCAGGATGCTCCTTAGAGGCAAAGACGACGAAACTTTGTCTCATCTACTTTATGAGTGTGGTCAGAGGGGCTAGTCATTGGGGGGGGGGGGGAAATCATGCTAGAAAAGGTAGAGGATCAAAAGAAAGGATGGCCCTTGGTGAGGTGGATTGACAGTGACTGTAATAATGAACTCAAGCATATCAGACAGCATGAAGGTGATGCAGGATGGGCAAGATCTATTGTTCACAAGATCACTAGGAGTCATACTAGACCTAACAAGAAGTGTTCATTTTATGAGCCATTCTGTTGTTTGACTGAAGGGTGACATCTGGGTGTAGCTTTCAGTTAAGATGCCTTAATAGTTTGTGGCAGGGGAGACAGAGTGTGTATAGATAGTGAATTGACTCTCTAAGTCTCATGTTAATCAGTACAGTGTTCTCATTTGTGATTTGTGTTTAAGTTGCTTTGGGTTGAGAATTGTTATATTATTTAATTGTCCAAGCATGTGGAAGTAAATACAGGTTGGTGGGGGCAGTGTCACAAATGTCAAAGGCTGCATTTCACCCATTCTTTGTACTTTGTCTCCTCAGGCTTCCTCATTCAGAAATGTGGAATGAATTTTTTCATAGTATGTTAAATATACCAGATTGTCAGCATCTTCCATCTTTGGATTGTTTAAGGCAAAAGCTGAAGAAAATATTAGAACAACATTATTCCAACAAGATTAGGAGCCTGCGTAATAGACTGATTGTCCTGCTCTTGGAATATAAACGTTCACGAAAATAGTATGGGATATGAGTGCTCCCTAGAAGTCTTTTAATGTTAACCCTCACTTTGAATCTTAATGTTTCCCCCACTTATTGTGTAAATGTTTGTGAAAGTAAAATCTGCAAAATACATTGATGTGACTTGTTTTATTGTTGTGTACCATGGAGTCAGACTTACCCATAGCCGATCCTTAAGCAAGTTTTCAGAAGCAATAAGTCACATGGGAAAATGCCTATTTTTCTCTGATGGAACAGCTGGTGGATTTGAACCATGTACCTTTGCGGCCAAGACCTGGACAATGAATAAGGATAAGAGAGAAAGAATTGATGCCTTTGAGTTGTGGTGTTGTAGAAGAGCACCGAGCATCCCATGGATGGCCAAGTGAATGAACACATGTGTCTTGGAAAGGGTGCAGGCGGAGTGCTCTTTGGAGGCAAGAATGAGGCGGCTTCACCTCACATACTTTGAGCAGACTGTTAGGAAGTTCTTGGAGAAGGACATGATTTTGGGAAGAGTGGAGGGTCAGTGAAGGAGAGGAAGACCCTCAATCAGGCGGATTGACACGGTGACTGCTGCAATGGGCTCTTGAGTTTCAGGAAGTGTGAGGGTGGTACAGGACAGGACTGGGTTCAGATCTTTTGTTATAGGATTATTATGAGTTGTGCTCAACTCGATGGCACCTAACCACAACCACCTTTGCATTGGCAGTTCATTTTCTTACCACCAAACCACCAGAGCCCCTGACTAGATGCTGTCGATATTTCAACAAACTATCAACATAATAAAGAGCAGGAGATTAAGTATCAGGCTTATTGGGCTCCCTTGACATACACTAATGAGAATGGATTAGATGTGAACACTACATAAAAATAACTTCGTAGACACCAACCTATTTACTATGAACCAAAAAGGGACCAAGATAACTTTTTCCCCAAATTATATATCTTGAATTTCTACAAAACACAGAAGTGCCCCAAATATCCATGAGATTTCACATATTTCATTTTTATGACGTTTAATACATCTGTTCTTTCATGAGAAATATTACTGGTTATATATTGTGCTTTTCTAAAGTATCTTTTGCAGGAAACTTGGATCTTAAAAATTGTTTTATATAATCTGTGAATCATTCAGGTCCAAAGATACAGTGCCCAGTTTAGCATTTTTGAGCTTTTAAACCTTAAGTGAATTCCTCCTTCCCTCCCTTGGTTGCCTAGCATTATTGAAACCAATCTGACACTGTAGAACCCAACAGAGTGAATTGCTTGATTCTGCCCTTGTTTCAGGTCACTTTCAAATTTACACCAGCTTTCTGATTGGATAGGGCAGGGTCAAGTGTGTCTTGCAAGTGTTCTGTCCCCTGCTAGCTAGATTGCATCACAGAAATGTGCCTGGTTTGGTACATTTGATGACTCTGTGATCTGGGAAAAGTTTTTGTATGCAAATGTTTTCTTTCCACATAGGAAGAAGCCAAATCCAGCAATTTCCCCAGTTAACCTGTAATCTTTGGTTGTTGTACTACAGAAGTTGATTTTGACTCATAGTGACCCCATATGACCAATTGAACAGCCTTGTCCTATATCATAGCCAGGTTTTCTCACATGGAACCTCTTGTTAGGTAATGTAACGTTGAGTAGAACTCATAGCAACCCTTTAAAAAATCTAAACTTTGCTCTATCTTGCCCCATCCTCACAATCTCTGCCACGTTCCTGAAGTCTCTGTCAGCCTATCTTTTTGAGGGTCTCCTCTTTCTCTGATGTTTTTTTATGATGGTTTTTTTCTAAAGTGCTGGCCCCTCCCCACAACTTGCCCAGAGTGTGTGAGATGGAGTTTCACCCTGGGGAGCCCAAGTAGGTTCACACTGCCTGCCTTTTCCCCTAGCACATAACCATTGCCTAGGTTGAACATGGACATTAATACGGGGCTTCATACCAAGTTTGATTTGTGCTTCCAAATTTGGGGAGGGTTTGTGGTTGCAAGTTTGAGAAAAGTGTTTTCTTTAAACCACAGCCACTATTTTGAACACATCCAAGAGGCTCCAAAGCTTTAGCACCTTTCCAGAAGTGAGTCCTCAGTCCCGCTTGCCATCAAAGCTGTTATTGCTGCATATCATTGACCAGATTCCCATTCACAAGAAAGTGACACCTACGGTTCCTCCACCAGCTTTTCTGGAACTGTATTCTGTACCTTGGAGAAAAGAAAGCCTCTAGTTAAATATTATCCTGAAACATTTTTATTTTTGACAGAATGTAATCTGAGTTGAAGAAAGCTGAAAATGATCTAGGGACAGGTCATCAGATGAACTAATGTTAAATACACTTTCAATGTGCTGACAGTTTGCCAACCTCAAGGTTGGTGCTTTAAACTCAGCATCTCAGAAGATGTGCTGTCATTACTCAAAGCTGATCTTTCATTGGCTTTGTTGTTGTTGTTGTTGTTGTTGTTATGTGCCGTCAAGTTGCTTGCAACTCACAGCGACCCTATGTACAACAGCCCTAATCCCTGCTCTATCCTGTGCCAATCGCACTGCCTCCAACGAACCCATCCCAATTACCCCAGACACTGAATCAATGCACCTAATAGAGGGTCTTCCCCCTCCTGCGCTGGCCCTCCACCCTACCAAGCATGATGTCCCTCTCCAAGGACTGGTCGGTCCTTACAGTATGTCCAAAGTATGCCAGACGAAGCCCCAGAATCCTTGCCTCCAATGAGCTGCCAGATTTGACCCTTTCCAGGATGAATCTGATTGTTTTCCTGGCAGTCCATGGTACATTCAATACTCTTCTCCAGCACCCAGCTCAAAAGCATCAATTCTCCTTCTATCCTCCCTAGTCATTTTCCAACTCTTTGATGCATAACAAGTGATTGCAAAGACCATGCCCTGTATCAGACACACCTTAGTCTCCAGAGTGACACCTTTGCTCTTCAGTATAGCAGACTTTCCCATCGCAATACATTTTTTAATTTCCTGGCTGCTGGTGCCAAGAGTGTTGACTCTGGAGCCAAGCAAACTAAAGCTGTGAATAATCTCAATCTCTTCACCGTCCATCTTGATGCTGCCAATTGGTCCAGTGGTGGGAATCTTTGTGTTCTTGATATTGAGCCTCAATTCATATTGAAGGCTGCAGTCCTTAACCCTCTGCAGTAAGAGCTTCAAGTCCTCCTCAGTTTCAGCAAGCAGGGAAAACCACACAAGAGGAGAATTGCCCATTTATTCTCCCTGGGAGTTATTGAACCACTGAGGAATTTGAACCACCACAGAGGAGTGCCTTTGTGTAGGTAATTCAAGTACCTGTGGACTTTCCCTGATTATAGACAGGATTTTATCCAGATGATAATTGTCTGGTTATAGCTTTAATGAGTAAAACACCACAAACATGGCCACTCTTGATATTCACAGTAAGAAAGATCTCAAAGTATTATTGGGGAAACCTAAAGCAACATCATGATAGATGGAGAAAGATTGGAAAGATTTTATCTTTCTTGGATTCCTCTATCAGTGCTCTTTGTACCAGCAGTCCAGAGATCAGGAGATGTATAGCACTGGGAAAGGCTGCTGTCTGAGACCTCTCCAAAGTCTCCAAAACCATGATGTCAACTTGAAGAGCAGGGTGTGCCTGATTCAAGCCTTGGTCTTTTCAATTGCCTGCTGTGTATCTGAGAGCTGGGCAATGAATAAGGATAACAGAAAAATAGGGATGCCTTTGAGTTTTGTTGTCAGAGAACAATGGTGAATGACTGACAAAGGAACAAACAGATGTGCCTTGGAGAAAATGCAGCCAGTCTGTGCTCCTTGGAGGCAAGGATGGTAAAGCTTCGTCTCACTGTACTTGGTGCATGTTCTCAGAAGAGGCTATTCATGTTTCATGGGCATCATGTTTGGAAAGGTGGAGACTCAGCGAAAGAGGAAAACTCAACGAGATGGATTGTTATGATGAGTGAAGCTCCAGTGTATTGGAGATAAAGAGAATGCCGCAGGATAGGACAAGGTTCAGATCTGCTCACAGGGCTCATAGGGTTGCTTTGAGTCATACATGAACAATATATAATAAAAACAGCAAAGCAGGGCTGGGTAAGAGGGCATGTTGGAGATAATCACTGCTTCTACTCCCTCTCCTGAAAGGGAAAAGGGGTCAGTTATTCCTTAAGAACTTCTATAAAAATTGCACTAACTCTGAAAATGTTGGAGTCCTTGTGCCTTCAGGATTGCAGTACAACTTCTTGCCTCTAGGCCAACAAGTAAAATTGCCCCAAATTAGCTTTGTCAGTATCACCAAATACTTTATCTAAGATGCTCACCATAGTGTGACGAAAAAAACGTGTTCTCTGGAGCAAGCTGAGATAGGGCACTCTGCTGCGAGTTACTGAACATCAGAGCCTGGAACAGCGAAGGAGCTTGAGGCCCATCCAAGTGAATTTATGGAAGATGGTGTCTCTCCCAGTAGAACAGCAACTCAGTTCTCTGACCAGCGGTAACTGTCATGTTCTCCCCAGGCAGAGACACTGAAGACACATTAGAGGGATTTAGAGGTAGTGAATATCTTTGTCTCTGAAAGATCTTCACGTCAATCTATTCTGTAATCTCTTTTGCAGTAGTCTCTGATGCTCTAGAAGCAATCACAAATTTGGGGTATAATTTGACCCCTCAATCTCAAAGAAATCAAGTCTTGTTCTGTGACCTGATTTAAAGTGGCAGGGTGGCTCCACATATAGCCACTACTATTGTATTCTACTATGTGTGGCCATAGTTATCAGTCCTGGCTGGCTCTGCATAATCAGTTGGGCTATAAGTTGACTTTTCTTTATCAGAAAATTTCTTCCTTGCCTATCAGAACCACTTCTGCCTTGGCATGCCTCACTCTTGGTGCCTTCCAACCAATTTCCCCAGACACAAAACTCTCACCACTGCTGGCACCTCTCCCGTCATGGTGCCCCACCAGATCTCTATTTACTTTTCTGGCCTTCCTCTTTGGAGTCCATCTGGTGCCACTTGAAACTTCCTTCTTGTCCCTTACCATCTTGGGAATCCATGTCTGGGTTTCTTTCCAGCTGTACATTGATGGACACCTTCATTGCTTGATGCAAAGCAATCATACATTTATCCTGATTCTTGCCTGGGATACCAATCAGCTGTTTAAGTTTCCTCTGAAACTCAGCATCATCATGGTCTGAAATAATCTTTGTGAGTGTAACTTGTTCTGCAGCAGCCTGTAGCCATTGTTGCACTGTGTCGGTTTTGATTTTTAAGTTGTTCCAGTTTCCCAGACCCTAGATATTGTCCTTAGTGTCATAATTTACAATAGATACAATAACTGTATTTACAAGGTGGAATACTTCTAGCACCTTCAGCAGTGGGCACTGGGCCACATGCAAGCAGGAGATGCCACCCTTGGCTCTGGGAGTCCTCCTGGCCTTCAATACCTGGCTTAGAACAGACTGAAGCTTTCATTCTCACATAGCTTTGAGAGTTTGCTTTGTTTGAATTTGTAATATCCGTGGTAGTTTGGGTCGTACTTGGCTTCTTCTAAGAAATGTCAAAATCGCTAGTGGGGAAAAAAGTATATATTCAATATCTTTTTGGCTTTGTTTTGTTACCCCAAGATTTCTGGGGATTTTCAGGGCTACACTTTCAGAAATGAATGGTCAGTCTTACTTCCTCCTTTGCTGGTCTGGAAGCTCAGCTGAACCATTGCAGCTTGAGTGACCTGACTGCATTTAGCAGCCAGCATCACAGAAACACACACACTTTCACACTATGCTGAATAACTGCTGACAGTACTTAACAGGGAAGAAGCCTAGGTTATTGGGAAAATAGTGGACCTCCAGACAACATTGAAATATGTTCAAAGAAAACAAAACACAGAAAATGAACTAATAGAGATCAAGAAAGTAAATTAGGAACTTTCACAAAACAACAAAAATATTTTTTTAAAAAAACTAGAATTGAGTACTCGGGGTGGGGGTGGGGGAGTGCTGGGGGGATTGTATACCAATGAAGGGAATTTTACTTTTCAAAGAGAAGAGCGGGTGGGTGTGGGGTGGGTGGGGAGAAAAGTGCAACAATGAATGAATGGAAATCCAAAATCTCTGTAAATGTTCATTGAAATAAAAAAAAAACTAGAATTGACAAACGATAAGTAATGGAAAATGCAAAGAGAAGATTGAATCTAATATTTAAGCAGACAGAAGACAAGTACTTGACCTCGAACATAGTAACTGAACTTATCCTGTCCAACAATAATAAAAGAGCAAATCACTCATTTGTGTCAGCTCTTATGCATGCACACTCACACAAGTCGATCCCATCAAATGACCCAGCATGAAAAAGCCAAAGTCTAACTTACGTTCTGAAAGTGAGTACTTCTCTAGTTTTCCATCAAGTGCAGATAATATATTATGAATCTCATTTATTCTGTGGTTGTCCATGTCTGAGGTGGTTGTGTCAATGGATCTCGGCCAACTCTTAGACGAATTGAGAGGAACTCTGTATGACATTTCCTGGGCATATATTTTAGGCTAAAAACAACAGAGATAGAGATAGAAATTCCTTATGGACACTGTCATAATTAGGAAAATTTTTTTCTGTTATTTGTCACACAATTGTATGGCAATTTCTATGTTAATATTAGAGACTTTGAAAATTAACCCTCATCTATTGAGATCCTAGTAGTCAAAAGCAATTAACAACTGACTTCAAATTGACCTTGAAGACTCAGTAATGTATTAAGACACAAACTTGAAAATTAACATTATTGAAATGAAAATTTGGTGAGTTTTCTTAATGACTTAGAGATGTTTCAGAAAATATGGGGGAAAAGAAAAGCTAACTGTGTATTATTGAGTTGAAACCAAACCATAGCTGACCCTCCTGCAGGTTTTCGGAGGAGATTGCCCATTCTCCTCCTGCGGAGCAGCTATTGGACTTGAACTGTGTGCCTTCAAGATTACAGTGCAGCTTCTTGCACCTAGGCCACCAGATCTCCCCAAAGCTAACTGTAGGATCAGATAAAAAAGTATCTGTTGATTGAGTTGAGCAAAGGAACAGAGTTAATGCTGAATAATCAGTTTTATCAGAAACTGTCTAGCCTAC
This sequence comes from Elephantulus edwardii, assembly GCF_000299155.1. Taxonomy (NCBI): domain Eukaryota; kingdom Metazoa; phylum Chordata; class Mammalia; order Macroscelidea; family Macroscelididae; genus Elephantulus; species Elephantulus edwardii. Next base: position 696,935 of record NW_006399991.1, on the reverse strand, counting down.
TAGTCCATGAGTCCTGGCTGTATGAAGGACTCTAACTCTGAGAGTCCAGGTAGGACTTCAACAGCAAACCTCTTGAGTCCACAGTGCACAACTGCAGTTGTGTGGGCCAGATTCAGGGCTATGACTTGGTGTGCCCCACAGGAGTGCCTTCTTATGTTTTCCCATGGGCATTGTGAGGGGACTGTGAAGCAAGAACTCAACCATCACATTTAAGATTTGTTCAAATCTAACAGAGTTGGGAACAAAGAAAAGATAACTTCTCCATTAATTGGGAGAGGAGACTAAACCTTTTTTTTTTTTTTAATGACTTCTAATTACAGTCAGTACACTTGGTACCAGATGTCAGGAGATCAAGAGATGTATTGCACTAGAAAATCTGTAGTCAGGGACTTCTCCACAGTTTTAAGGAGTAATGATGTCAGTTTGAGGACTAAGGTGTACCTGGTTCAGGCCATAGTCTATTCAGTAACTTTCTATGAATCTGAGAGCTTGACAATAAAGATGATGAAAGAAGAATTGATGCCTTTGAACTATAGTGTTGGAGAAGATCCCATGAACTGCCAAAAGGATAAACAGGTACATCTTGGAGAAGGTGTAGCCAGATTGCTCCTTGGAGGCAAAGACAAGCTGCATCACACATACTTTGGCCCTATTGGCTATTCTTGTCCTCAATTATTATGTCAATTTTTTATAACAAACTCAAAACTGAATTTTATTATTTATAATATACAATGCAGCTCTGGTGGCCTAGTGGCAAGAAGTTGCACTGCAATCCTGAAAGCATGCAGTTCAGATCCCAGCAGCTACTCCCAGTGAGAAGGATGGACAATCTCCTGTGTGATTAACTGTCTCTGAATAAACCCCATTCCGAGAGTCAGCTATGGGTCAATTCTGATTCAGTGGTACAAAACAACAATATACCATACAAAATGGGCTTTAACCAACTGGTTCATGATGGAGTTAACTGCAGAACATTAAAAGATGAGTGAGTAAAAAAAAAAACTTAGTCACAAAAGACATAACAAGATAAAGTTCACAAATTCAACATCTCTATTTAGTACTATCTCAGCCATTGAGATTATTGCAATGGACTCGAGTATGTCAGGGAATGTGAGGATGTCCTAGGAGAGAAGATGCTTCTCTAGTGTGTGAGGGAATGTGTAGATGGCCCAGGAGAGGATGGGTTGCTGCTCTCGTATGTAAGGGAGTGTAATAATTGCAGAGGAGAGGATGAGGTGTTTCTCTCATGTGTCAGGAAGTGTGAGGATGGCATAGGAGAGGATATGTTACTGTCTCGTGTGTGAAGGAGTTTGAGGATGGCTCAGGAGAGGACAGGGTGCTGCTCGCATGTGTGAGGGAGTGTGAGGATGGTACAGGAGAAGAAGAGGTGCTGGTCTCGTGTGATAATGGCACAGGAGAAGATGGGGTGCTGCTGTAGTGTGTGAGGGAGTGTGGCAATGGCACAGGAGGGGATGGGGTGCTTCTCTCATGGGTGAGGGAGTGTGAGGATGGCACAGGAGAGGATGAGCTACTTCTCTTATGGTTCTGTTAGTGTGAGGATGGCACAGGAGAAAATAAGGTGCTGCTCTTATGTGTCAGGGAAAGTGAAGATGGCACAGAAGAGAATGAGGTGCTGCTCTCGTGTGTGAAAGAGTGTGAGGATGGACAGGACAGGACAGGGTGCTTCTGTCGTGTTTCAAGGACTGTGAGGATGGCCCAGGAGAGGCTGAGGTGCTGTCTTCATGTGTTAGGAGTCCTAGTATGACACAGGTGAGTACAGATTGATTCTCTAGTGTGTCAGGGAGTGTAGGGCTGGCACAGGACAAGATGGGTTGCTACTCTCATGTGTGAGGAGTGTAAGGATGGTGCAGGGGAGGATGGGGTGTTGCTCTGGTGTGTAAGGGAGTGGATAATGGCACAGTAGAGGACTGGGCACTGCTGTACTGTGTCAGGGACTGTGAGGATGGCACAGGAGAGGATGAAGTGCTGCTGTAGTGTGTCAGGATGGCACAGGAGAGTACCTGGTGCTATTTTTGTGTGTGAGGGAGTATGAGTATAGCTCAGAAGAGGAAGGGGTGCTGCTCTCTAAAAACCAGGTTGCAGAAAAACCATTTGACCCAGCAATTCCACTACTAGGAATATACCCTAAAGAAACCAGAGCTGCCACCCAAACAGCTATATCTATACCCATGTTATTGGTGTATTGTTTACAACAGCAAAGAGATGGAAGCAACCCAAGTGCCTATCAAAAAAAAAATGGAGAGAATAACCATGGTATATTTATACAACAAAATACCACCCAGCACTGAAAACTAAGGAAGTTATAAAATATTGCACAACATGGGTGACCCCAGAGGACATTACACTGAGTGAAATATCTCAGTCACAAAAAGATAAATGCTGCATAACACCATTGTTATAAAACAGTATTGACATGGGGGTTGGAGAAAAACTAAGAAAAGAAGGGATAAATAACACTGCATTGGAACAGATGAAGAATTATTTCAAATGAATATATGATTAGGCATTATTTGTATGACAACAGTCTAGAATAGGAGATGCATAGCATAATGGACTGGGGGAGGGGTTGGAGAGAGGGTGGAAATTATGCAACAATGAATGATTTTTTTAAAATTCATTTGGTGGGGTTAGAGAGGGAAATGTGCAACAATGAATGAATGAATGAAAATCCAGCTTTCCTATAAACTTTCATTAAAATCACAATTTAAGAAATAAGACCAGGTTGTCCTTCTATACATACAGATTGCACTTAAGGCCCATTTATCACCCTCCTAAAGACATGGGCTGTAACACTTCACAGTTTTGAGGACAATAGGAAAAGGGTCTGGCTCCCATTAGTATTCCAGAAAAATGATAGGTGAGCAGTGAAAGTAGTTGGTTAATCAGAATGAGTTGTTGAGCATAAACTCAATTTCCTTTTTTCCTACCTGAAGGACCTGTCCAGTATTTGTATCACATCCCCATTGTTTAATTTACGTGGGTAGTCAATTTTGATGGAGACCCCATTTACCAGGGTTGCTTTGGTAGGATCCAGTTAGGTAAAGAAAGCCTGTAAGTAGAGATGGGAGAAGGTTTTAACAAAATAAATAAAGAGAAACATAGGAAAAGCTAGAACCTCTGTGAAAGGAGACAGGAAAGCACTTACAACCTGCTGACCAACTTCAATTTTACACTGCTTCTAGCCCACACCAGGGAGCTGGATCCTTATGTCACATGCCATATTCCTTCACGCAAAACACAAGGAGAGTATTTTGTTGTAGTCCACTTTCTTCAACGGTGTCAAATTACCAGGATAAAGAACACTTCACTTTTGTTGCTTCTCCCTAGATGTGGGGACGCAACACTCACTACCTCATTCCTGTGAGAGGGAACCCATTCGGCTCACCCTCGAGGGCTTCTCAGCCTGCAGGTCCTCTGGAAGAGAATGCCCTTGTTTCTCTAGAGCGTGTGGTCCGACTGGCAGCCCAGTCCTTTCTGAACTCTACCCTCAGGGCTCCTACACACACATGCACCATTTGTATCTAAGTCTGCAGCGTCCTCAGGTGGCTACAGATAACCAGTAGGGTCACTGGGATTGAGAATCACCTGGATGGCTCTTGTGGGGTGGTTGTTTCCTTTGCTATGTATTGTTGTTAGGTGTATTCGAGTCAAGAATGGCTCATGGCAACTCTACAGTCCTGTCTTCATCTGAACCCTGTTCTGTCCTGTCATCTCTAACACACTTGAGCCCATTGCTGCAGTCACTGTATCAATCTATCTCATCGAGGATGTTCCTCTTTTTGGCTGACCCTCCATCTTTCCAAGGGTTATGTCATTCTCCAAGAAATAGCCTCTCCAAGCAACTTGCTTAAACTACATGAGATGAGGGTTTGTCATCTTTGCCTCCAAAGAGCATACTGTCTGCACTTTCTCCTAGGAAAATCTGTTTGTTACATAGTACGTTTACATGGTCGGTAATAGCCATCTGTAAGTTTTCCTAAACAAGACAGAAGTGGACACTAACATTCACACTTTTTAAACTTAAAGGCATCCCTCTGATATTGGTTTACACTACCTCTATAATGACCACTATTAAGAGCTCAGAAAAAGCATGTAGGGTAACATTACACTGAGATGGAGAAGTGCTGTTCCTGGGCTGGGGAGAGGCACTGCTCCCCCAAAGCAGAGCCTCCCTTGAGGTCTAAATCACCAGGAACTCCAAGGAGGAAGGATGAGCAATGGAGCATCGCTGAGACTCAGAGGTGAATGAATGAAGCTGTTGTGTGTTCTGCTGAGTCAGAACCCATGGCCAGCTGAATTTCTGGTGGGTTTACAGAGCTTGTAAATTGCACAGGAGGAGATTGCCCATTTCCTCTAGAGAAAGAGGGATAGAAACAGTACTTCCTGTGTGATGTTAACAAAATAGAAAGTACCACAGAAATTAGGGAAAGATCAAATTCTAGAAGCCTGTGAGGATCGTGCTACATTTACGGAGTGAAAACACCTCAGCACAGCAGGTCTTACTTTCCAAAGACCCAAGTCTTTGCAACCCAAAGGAAAATGGGGACCATCCATTCCCAACCTCGTGATGAAGACCAACTGCCCTAGTGGGCTCATTTTTCCTGATGTTTCTAAACAGCCTGATAGCTGAAGAAGTGGCAGATGTTACAAAAGGTTTTCCTCAGCAAACTGACCAACTGTTCCGCCACCACAACAGGTCGCTAAAGAAAACAAAAGGGGGAGAGTTGGTGGTGAGAAATGATTCTTGCAGCAAAAGCCCTACACAGCCCCCCTTAGATGGCACTCTCTTAAATGACTCTGCCTGACCGAGCTGGGTCTACATGAAATGCAGTTGGGATTTCATCATCAACTGCTCCCTGCTTGAGAATGTCCAACCCTCATGGTCACCCCCAGTCTCAGGACATGTTCTTGACCATTGTCCCTGGACAAGGGCTCCCTCTGCTCACCAGGAAGAATTGTTGTTCATCAGTAGTGTAAATGATCATCAATAGCAAAAAAACACAACCTCCTGCAACCACTGCTGACCGCACACAGTCCCCACCTATGGCCTGAGCCAGGAGACAGTGAAGCATCACAATCCCCTTGTATGATTAGGTCAGCTGCTGGCCCGCCCAGTGCTGACCAACCAGAAAGGGGGGGGGAGGTTGGAGAGAGAACAGCGTGGAGTCAGCCTAGAAAGATCTGACCATCTTCCCAGAGCCAGGCCATGCTATCTTTATAGGAAATCATAGAGGGCAGAAAGCCAGCTCCACGCCAGCAGCAGGAGCACTAATCCAGTCTTAATAATGTGACCCCTAGGTTAGAAAAGGTACTGTGGGAAGGTGTCTCCATTCCCACATGTGCTAACACCTATCAATTCTTGTTTTTTATTTCGTTTTTGTAGCTTTTATAGTTTTACAATTTAATCCTCCTTTACTAGATCATTGTTATTTATTTCTTTTCCTAATGGGTACGTTCTCTTTTTATTCTTTCGAATTTTTTTTTACTATTCATCTTTTTTAATTAATTTTAATGAAAATTTACAGAGATTTTGGATTTCCATTTATTCATTGTTGCACCTTTCTCCATGCCCACCGCTCCCCCAAAAACTCCCTCTTTGAAAAGTAAAAGTTCCCCCATTGTTTTACAATCCCTCCCCACCAGGTCCACTCCACTATGCAGCCTTCGTTCTGGACTCCTGTCATGACAATAATACCCAATCATACATCCCTTTTAAACAGTTTTCTCCCTCATCTGTTTTAAGGCAGTATACATTATTTATCCCATCTTTCTCAATCTCTCCCCAACCCCAATGTCAGTCCCATTCTACAACAGTGGCACTATGCAGTATTTGTCCCTTTGTGACTGAGATATTTCCACTCAGCATAATGTACTCCAGGGTCACCCACTATGAATAATATTGCATGAGTTCCTTGTTTTTCAATGCAGCATAGTATTCCATTGTGTGAATATACCACAGCTTCTCTATCCATTCGTTTGTTGATGGGGAAATTTAAAAAAAAAATGTTGTTGTTGTTCTTATGTGCCGTCGAGTCATTTCCGACTCATAGCGACCCTATGCACAACAGCCCTAAACCCTGCTCTATCCTGCGCCA
>NW_006399991.1:648986-668033 GCF_000299155.1 Elephantulus edwardii | reverse complement strand
CAAAAAAAAAAAAAAAAAACAAAACCAAAACCCCAAACATTCAGATGGCAAACAAACACATGAATAAATGTTCAGACTCTCCAGCTATCAAAGAGATGCAAATCAAAACAACTATGATATAGCATCTCGCCCCAGCCACAATAGCAAAATTCAACAGTGCAGCAAACAACAAAAGCGGGTTAGGTTGTGGAGAGATTGGAACAATTATTCACTGCTGGTGGGAATGTAAAATGGTACAACCACTATGGAAGGCAGCCTAGAAATACCATTTGACTTAGCAATTTTACTACTACAAATATACTCTAAAGAAACCAGAGTCATGACTCAGACTTATGTTTGTTGCTCCATTATTCACAATAGCAAAGAAATGGAAGCAACCCATGGGTTCATAACAAACATCGATAGAAAAAACTATAGTACATTCACACAATAGAATATTATACAGCACTGTAAAACAAGGAACTCATAAAACATTACACAACAGGGGAGAGCCTGGAGGACATTATGTTGAGTGAAGTATCTCAGTCACAAAAGGACAAATACTACCTAACATTGCTGTTATAAAATAGGACCCACATGGGGGTGTTGTAAACCAAGGACATAGAAGAGACAGGGACACCAGGACTGAGAAAAAACAGAGAGCATAAAAGCAGGGGTAAACAGCTCAAAGACTGAAACCCTCAAGCTGAGTCTTTCTGTGGCTTTATTGAGAATCACTGGGAAATAAATCACAGAGAGAAATATTTTGCAAATGGAGCTGAGTCTTTCCCTGTTATTAACCTTATGTTTATCTCAGGAGGGAGGGGTTAGTAAATACAATCAAAGAATTGTGAATAGTCTTTAGGTCTGCCTTGGTGCTTGACCCCTGTTACCTGTCTCAGGGGGAATTCCAGATTGTATCCTGATATAGTATTTGGTTTATCATTAATATTTAGTTTGATATTTGGCTTCCCACATTGGGGGATTGGGGAGAGAATAGGAAAAGAGTGGGTATATAATGACCATTGCATTAGAACAGATGAGAGAACTATCTGAAAGGAATATATGATTAGACATTGTATGTATGACAACAATAAGAAGTGCATTGTGGAGGGGGCTTGGGGGAAGAAAATATGCAACAATGAATTTAAAAAATAATAAAAATCAGTTTGAGAAAATAGAAACCACTCACTTGTTCATGATGACCTTGTGTAGAACATAAGAATTGGCCACTATTACCTTATCTGTTCAGATACATATTGGATCTTTCCTAATTCCTTCCTTCCTCCATCCACCAAAATCTATGTGATTTTCCTCTCTTCCCCATTCTTGGTTCTCCCCGCTCCCTCCCCTTCTCTCTCTGGATTTCTATACGCATTACATTGGATATCTTTCCGTTTTAACAACAATGGTTTTATGCAGTATTTGTCCTATGGAATCTCTATGTTCAGATTTTTTTTTAAAAAAAAAACCCTTATTTTATACTGGTTTACATACAATGTCCATAAAGTTCATATACATTATTTTTCACATCAGACCTTTCCCCTTCCCTTCACCAATCCCTCCCTCTACCTATCAAATTGTGCAACCCTACATTTAAGACATACCTTCCCCTCCTTGGATCCTCATACATGCTCTATAATAATGGTCCTATACAATATTTGTCTTTATGAGACAGTTAGTTTACTTAGCAAAGTGCTCTCCAGTCCCTCCCATGTTAGGTAGTAATTTATAAAATCATTGCTCCTGCATACTTCATAGTATTCCATACTGTGAATGTATCATAATTTCTTAATCCATTTCATTGTAGCTGGGCATTTGGGCTGTTTTCCATGTTCTTGTGATGGTGAATAATGCTTCTGTGAACATCGGTGTACAAGTGTCTGTGCCACAATTCTCAGTTTCTCAGGGTATATTCCAAGCAATGGAATAGCTGGGTTATATGTAATCTCTATTTTCAGCTTTTTGAGGAAAGGCCAGAGTGCCTTCCAGAGTGGTTGTACCATTTTACAATCCCACCAAAAACATATGAGTTCCTATCTCACCACATCCTCTCCAACATTTATTACTTGCTGGCCTGCTAAACGTTGCCACTGCTACTGGGGTAAGATGGCAGGTTTCAACTGGATTTGGTAACGTGCAATTCATATGCCTGATTTGCTATTAGAGGTACAACACTAAATTATCAGTCTGCTGTATTTGAGGAATTGAGAAATACAGCACTTGTCTATCAGTTTCTTGTGGTGAAATAACTTGTGGGTTACTGTGATGCTGAAAGTAATGCCACTGCTGTGTCAAATGCCACAAGGATCACCATGATGAACACGTTTTAGTCACACTCCCAAATTAAAATAGACTAGGAAGCAGGATTGACCATCCACTTCTTAAATATCAGGCCTCTGACAACTTTATGAACAGTAAAGAAACATGGATACTTATAGCATTAGAAGTAGAATCCAGATTGGAAGTCAATAAAAATGAGGAAAAATAGTGTCAAACATTCTTTAATATTTACAAACATGGAATATACCAAGCATGAATGCTGGAAAACTAGAAGTTGTGAAAAATTAGATGGAATGCATAAATGTTGACATTCTAGTCACTAGTGAGATGCAGCTATAGACTGGCTTTGGCCACTTTGAATCAGATAATCACAGACCATACTACACTGGGAATGAAAAACAGAAGAATAGGTTTGTACTCATAGTGAAAATTCAATTTCTAATTAAAATTAATTAGTCATAGTCCATTTCAAATTCTATCCTGATGTATTATGTTGTGATAGGATATTATCTATATACATAAAAGGAAAAATCTGTTAATACAACTACTATTTAAATATATGCTCCTATAGCTAAAGTACACACAATTAATTGTGCTCATGCAAAATCCATGCCTAGACCAAGAAGTTGTGCAGAGCAAGGGAACACTGCATTGTTTAAGCTTAAGAAGAGAGTGCATCAGGGTTGTAGTCTCTCTCCATACCTATTCAATTTATATGCTGAGCAAATTATTTGAGAAGCTGGACTCTGTGAAGAAGAATGTGGCATCAGGATTGGAGGAGACTCACCAATAACTGGCATTATGCAGATGACACAACCTTGTTTGCTGAATGTCAGGAGGTCTTGAAACACTTGTAGAGAATCAGGGAATACAGCCTTCAATATGGATTGCTTCTCAACATCAAGAAAACACCCTTGGTACCAGTAGTCAAGAAATCAGGAGATATGTTGCACTGGGAAAGTCTGCAATCAGAGACCTCTCTAAATTATTGAGGAGCAATGATGTAAGTTTGAGGACTAAGGTGTGTCTGATTCGGGCCATGGTCTTTTGAATCACTTGCTATGCACCTAAGAACTGGAGAATGAATAAGGATGACAAAAGAAGAACTGATGTCTTTGAGTTGTGGTGTTGGAGAAGAGTACTGAACATCTCATGGACTGACAAAAGAACAAATACATCTTGGAGAAAGTGCTCTTTGGATATGATCGCTTCAGGCATGTTGCTAGGAGAAGCTATTCCTTAGAAAGGGACATCATGTTTGGAAAGGCAGAGGGTCAGTAAACACCTTCAGCCAGGTGAACTGACATGGTGACTACTGTTATAGACTCTAGTCAGGAAGTGTGAGTGAGGATGGCACAGGATAGAACAGGGTTCAGATCTGTTGTTCATAGGGTTGCTATGAGTCATGCTCTACTCAGTGGTACCTAACAATAAAAACCTCTAAAGTCTATTGTCCACTTTGGTGTGTGGAGTGGCCCCAAGGCCAGGTTCCTCTACTGAAGCAGTTTCTCTCCAGGAGTGTGGTGGTTCTCTCCCTCCCCCACACCTCAATGTGCAAGTTCTGGGAGTGATTATCTCACGTGTTTGTAGCCCCTTCTCCTGAACTCTTTTTCTCTTTGGACTGTGAAGTGGTGAGGCCAGGTCCTTAACTGAAACAATTTTTCTCTAGAGGGATTACAGGCAGCTCCCTCCCTAGCTCTTCAATCAATATGCTGGCTTTGTGAGTGAGTCTCTTACCTGACTGCAACCCTCTCTTCTGTCCTTGGTCAGCCAAGTAACGTGGTCAGGTTCTTCAGCTCTTCACCATTTTCTCTAGTGCTTCTGGAGAAAGGTCCTTTCCTCTAACGCCTGTTAGCTGGGGTGCACATGCGGAAAAGCAGGATAATGTCCCAGATGAGGGCAATGTCTTGCCGGATGCTGTATGTTTGTGCTCTCTACTTGGTCTGAGGGTTGAAGGCTGAGGGCCCGCAGCAGGGGTGGGCTATGATGTGGTCTCCTTTAAGCTCAGGAGTGTCTACGGCATCTTGGTGGAAGTTGGAGTCCATTGCTTTTTTTTTTAACGTAATTATTGAAAAACCAAAAATTTTTACTACTTCCTGACCATCTCACAACATTTCATTTGCATTTTTCTCATTGTATTTTCCTTACACTTCCTTCATCTGCTTCACCACTCAGAGATTACTCCTTGTGTTATGTATACTTGAAAGCTCACTTACTCACCATGCATTATACTGTTTTCCTTAAAATTGTCACCTATTCTGAGTACAGTTTATAAGTGTCTATAAATTCTTAACACCAATAGTAGATGTTGCTATAATAATTTTCATTCTGTGAAGCTTGTCCTTTATATTTTCTCAACAGAGGATTCACCATTTTAATCCTTTAAAACAGTAAAAGTACCTCACATTTTCTTTCTTTAATAAGATTATTTAAAACAAAGGAAAATTGGCTCACATTTTCTTTCTTTAATAAGATTTGGTATGTTATTCAAATGGCTGAACATGGTATTGTTGGAAAGTCTGATTTCAATTTGATGTTTCATTTATTCAATTATTTTTTTAGCCTGAATATAAGAATATGATTTAAAAAAAGAGCAATCCAACAAGAAGTAAAAAGATCTTTTACTGTCGTTTTTTATAGAAGTATACTGAGCAGCTTAATATTTCATTCTGCTATTTCTACACAAATTGTTCAGAAACACTGGAAACATTCTACACCATGAATGAATATTTTCATTCTTTCCTTCCTAATTTTTCCATTAATCTAGTTTTCCTGTCCAATATATTTGCAACTTTGCTTTAATTATTGACAATTTTGTCTCATAGGTGATTTGGAAAAGGACCACACCAGTTCTAGCTGGCATACACCATCATTTGGGCCAATTTGTTAATGAACTTCAAGGTGACCTCAGCAGCTCATTTCTGTTCATGGTATCAAGAGTCACCAAGGGGCACAGTCCTGAGCAGCCCTCTAGTTTTAACCAGTAACGTAAATGTGGTATTTGGGGTGGTGGTATCTGTTAGCTTCTGCTCCCCATTATCCCTGTTAGAGTCCAGTTATGGGAGGTCTGACTAGAATTACAGGAAGTGAGGCCTGGCATCACCTAGTCCTTCTGCTCTCAGGGTGTGTGCAGTCATGATTTGTTCTAGACTCATTTCCCCTTCCTTCTTTGCTCTAAATGAGGAGATACAAATATTTATTTCTTAGCTGCTGTGCACCAACTAGAGCATAGAATATGACTTTAAAGAAAGCAGTGAGAATTCAATTCACTGAGCTGTTTCATGAGACTATGCTTCTAATACTTTGAACTCAACAGACAAATTCCATTGAGTTATATGTCAGAAGAATGCATAAATGTTCCCCAATGTAATTTAGTATATGGATGAACAAGTGGAAATAATGTCATAGAAATACATCCCCCTATTCATAACACATATTGTAAATAGGGTTTTCAGAGGCCTGCTATTTCGGAAGTGGATGGCCAATCCTTCTTCCTAGTCTGTCTTAACCTGAATGCTCAAATTCAGAGAAGTATCTGACAGAAAAGCATTTTGTGGGAAAAAGCAGATGAAAGATATTTCCCCAACTGTGGAATTAACCAATAGTTTCAGTATTGTCCCAGCCCTTGACACAAGTGCCTTGACCCACCCATTTCCCTGCTCCACCATCCACCAGCATCCCCTTCCTCCCCCACCCACTCCCTTCAACACCTATCTCCCGTTGACTGAGGAGGACCTAAAGCACTTGCTGCAGAAGGTCAAGGACTGCAGCCTTCAATATGGATTGAAGCTCAATATAAAAAAAACCAAAGATTCTCACCACTGGACCAATTGGCAGCATCAGGATGGATGGTGAAGAGATTGAGATTGTTCACAGTGTAAGTCAACACTCTTGGCACCAGCAACCAGGAAATTAAAAGACATATTGTGATGGGCAAGTCTTGCTGTTAGAGTCCTCTCCAAAGTACTGAAGAGCAATAGCATCCCTCTGGAGACTAATGTGCATCTGATACAGGCCATGGTCTTTGCAATTACTTGCTATGTGTCAGAGAGCTGGACAATGACTAGAAAGGATAGAAGGAAAATTGAGGCCTTTGAGCTGTGGTGTTGGAGAAGAGTACTGAATATACCATGGACTGCTAAGAAAACAGTTTCATCCTAGAGATGGTTAAGCCAGGCTGCTCCTTTGAGGCAAAGATTCTGAAGTTTCGTCTGACGTACTTTGGACATGTTGCAAGGAGGGACCAGTCCTTGGAAAGGGACATCATGCTTGAGAGGATGGAGGGATGGTGCAGGAGAGGAAGGCCCTCTATGAGGTGGATTGATTCAGTGACTGGGGTAATCAGGATAGATGTGTTGGAGACAGTGAGATTGGCACAGGATAGGGCAGGGTTTAGGGCTGTTGTACATAGGGTCACTATGAGTCGCAGGTGACTCAACAGCACATAACAATAACACACACACACACACACACACACACACACACACACACACACACAGTGTTTGCAACCAGGCGCTCAAGTATAGCATGAGAGTGAAAATAGAAAAGGAAAGGACATTGCATATGATCTAATTAATTATTCATGTGTGGTATTTTGAATTTTTACTTTTAAATATTCAACTGGTTAGTATAGCTTTTCTTCATTCTTTTTGTTTCTTCTCCAGAAGGTATTCATGTCAGGACTCACTAACACAACACTTCCTCAGAAAGCTTCTCCTAAAGCCAGTTTTCCATTAGTTACTTTAGTCTTAACAATAACTTGTTACATAAGTTGTAATAAGCATGCTTTAAAATTATGCATCAGAAAACAAAAAACCAACAGTAGCAAAAGTTTCTCTGAGGGAAGGTAGTGCTGGCAGCTGTATACTTAGGAGCTAAGCTGCCAGCCCAGAGGCAAGTGGTTGGACTTCACTAGCCACTTCTTGGGAGAAGGATGGACAGTCTCCTCTCATACAGTTTATAGCCTCTGAAAACCCACTAGAAGGTCAGTTATGAGTTGAGTCTGACTCAATGATAATATAACAACAACAACAGGGAGTTCTTAGCATTATACTATGACTCAGTTCATTGTCATCAAGTCAGAGAATAAATTCCAGTGTCTGCAGGACACACCCCTCAGGAGCTACCGCTCAAAAGGGAGCGACATAATGTAAGTGTGAGGTTTACCTGAAGTGGAGCAAGGAAAAGAAAGACTAAAAGTAACATTTTATTTTTCACTATGCTTCTGTATGGAGTATTTGTCTTGATTGCTTGTAATTAAATTTGATGTTGTCAAAGAAATGTTCAACATAACTGAAAAATTGTTGCAACTCAATATATATTGAATTTAGTGTTTTCCATATCTAAATACACAGAGCATATATGAAGAGAGGTGAGGCAAGATGACAGGACTCCAGAGCCCACATCAGCTATGTTCAGTAAGGCCCCCACTTTGGGGTTAGTGTGACTCTAAAGCGCTAAGGATAAAGCATCAAGGCCGGGCTTTGAATTAGAAATACACAATACATACAGGTAGAGCATGGTGATCTAGGCTCCATTCAAAGCAGGACTTTGAATTAGGAATATGTACAGGTAAAGTGTGATGATGCAGGTTCCATTCAAGATCACCACGATAAAGTAAGAATTGTAATAAAATGAGTCATACAAGTTTCTGTTGTGTAAGTGTTGATGCAATATCATTATGAAATGGCTAGAAATATTATGACGCTTGCTAAAATGTGACAAAAAGTAACCACATACTGTTGGAAAGACAGTGCTGACAGACTTTTCAATATGGACTTGCTGCAAACTTTAGCTTGTGAAAAATATAGCACCTGTAAAGAATAATCAGGTATGGTATGCCTGTGTACACATAGCTCAACCCAGCAATGTGTGCCTGTGTGACACTAAAGTGTTCCCTCCACCCTCAGCTTCCAATCCCTATGATTTTATTTGGTAGGGACCTTATGCTAGTTTGCAGATGAGAGGATGGAAGCGCAGCAAGGGTAAGTGATATGGTCAGTGGGGACCCCAGCTATGAATAAACAGGGCTGACTCCAGACTGAACCTGAAGCCCTTGGCCTTGCACTTCCATGTGGCCCACAGGTCCTCTCAGAAATGAGGAAGATAAATCTCTTTCAAGCTGGCTTCAGTTGTACCTTCACAGCCACAGAGAAGCCCTCCCACCCATTGTTAGGGTAGGACCTGTGGAAATTTACAAAAGAATGAGGCATGGGCTCTGCAGATCTGCAGATCAAGTCAGTGGTTGAATACACCCACTGCTGCTTGGGAGACAGGGGTGCCAGTCTGCTTTCATAAGACTGCATCCTCAGAAACCTTAAGGCATGGGTCTGCTCTGTCCTACAGAATTGCTATGAGTTAGAACCACCTCAAAATCAGTGGGCTTGGCTTTTTAAAAAACTGCAATTGTGATGAAATTACAATTTCACACAGTGCCAATTGGCAACATCATTTTAGATGGAGAAGATATAGAATTGTCAATGATTTCATCTTGCTTGAATGCACAATCAATACTCTTGGCACTAGCAGTCAGGAAATCAAAAGATGCATTACACTGAGGAAGTCTACTGTCAGAGACCTCTCAAAAGTGCTGAAGAGGAGTGATGTCAGTTTGAAGACTGAAGTGCACCTGATATAAACCATAATCTTTTCACATACTTGCCATGCAGCTGAAAGTTGGACAGTGAATAAGGAAGACAAAAGAATAATTGATACCTTTGAACTGTGTTGTTTGAGAAGAGTGCTGTATGGCCCATAATCTGCTAAAAGAACAGATTTAAATGTCTTAGAAAAGGTGCAGTAAGGGAGCTCCTTGGAGGCAAAGAGAATGAAACTCCATCTCACATACTTTGAGCATGTTGTTAGGAACAGCCTGTCCTTGGAGAAGGAAATTATGCTTGCAAAAGTGGAGGGTCAGCAAAAGAAGGAAGAACCTCAAGATGGGTTGAGCTGGTGAGCTCAAGTGTGTTAGAGATGATGAAGATGGCACCAGATTGAACAGAGTTTGGAGCCATCATTCATGGAGTTGCTACGACTTAACAGTCCACTTGATAGCTCTTAACAACAACATATTTAATAACAGCATTTTCCTTCAGTTTTAAGAAACACTGTGTTTATAAGTTTTTGTACAAAAACTTACTCCTTTACCACACTTCCTATTGTTGTTAAATAGCCATATTTTATTCATGTAATGTTGTAATACAGTATTAATTATAAGAATAGCAAAACATTATATAAAATAAACAGAAAGGTTCTATATGGCCATTGAAAGACTTTATCCATGTGCAGGCATCTGTACAGAAGTGTGTTGGGCCATCTCTCAGTGGACTTTCTTCTCACTTCTTTGACCAAGCCCAGGGAGAACTCACAGTAGGCACACATAGGCAGTGTCTCCACATCCACATCCTGATCACTCAAGAACAGGTGAGGCTGGTCCACAGGCCAGGGGAACACAGAGACCCAGCAGACAGACACTGTCCAGGTAGAGTATGCTAAAGGGGGAGACAGCTTCTCTGGGTTTGCAGCTGGGACTCCGGATCAGGCACTATTTTCAAAGTTAGGGTTCTTTGGGTAAATATCTCTGGATGAAAGGCTCAGAATCTCATCCAGGGAAGGGCCTTCATCCTTTGGAGCAATCTTAGCCTCAAACATTTGCTGCAGCAGGGCATCCACAGTCCTATACTCTAGAAGGGAGGGCATGGGCTAGTGGGACCTTTCTAGGGTGCCCAACCCAGGCTGAGCTCGGCTTTCCCAAAGGAGCCAGGCTGTGATCACAGTAACAAAGTCAAGTGGCCATTGAGAGGATGGATGAAAAAGCAAGGAAAGGATGAGTGTAAACTGATCCCATGGAGTCTGCTGGCCTTGAAGACTCTGGGGACCAAAGTCCTCATTGAAGAGTGTTGGGAGGATGGGGACCATGTCAGGCTGTGTGCTCACATCCCACCACCTGGAACCCATCCTTCCCCCTCAGTCTAGGCTGACTGTAGGGCACCTAAGCTGGAGTTCAGAGTGAGGTCCACACCAGTTGAGGTTGGGTCAATCCTTAATTGATTGAGGATTAATTCATAACTTAGAAAATAGTGGCCATGGGTCCCCCTGTCCCAGGCATACCAACAGGCTCTGAGAGAACTCTGGAGAACAAGACAGACATGGGTCCAAACCACATGAAGCTTCATGGCTGAAGGAACACAGATGGGTGGTGGCCAGTCACCTGACTACCAATGTACAAGGGATAAGAGTTGAATGGAGGGGAAGGGGCTGGCAGTGGGGGAAGGGAGATGCTGATCTGAGGGACTGCTGCTCAGAACCTGCTCTGAGGGAGGGGACTGTGCTCTGTAAAGGGGGCAGAGTGAGCAGGTAGGGCAGCATTAGTCACACCAGCCTCAAGAGCAGATGGAGCAAGGGTGCCCATGGAATGGAAAGGCCAGCACAGTGCAGAGCCATGGGTTGTGGGGAAGGAAGAACTGTTGAGGGGAACCAGTGGGTGAGCCCTGAACGCAGTGGCCAGGGGCCCATCTCTATCCACAGAAGATTTGATGTGCATTCTGACTTTTCCCCTGGCTACTCCGTACCTCAGCTGCTGCAGTGAGGGAGATGCTCTGGAGGGACATTCTCGTTGGCCTTGACTTACTTTTTGAGGCAATCCTGAAGTAGGCTCCTCTCAAGGACTTCTTCTTTCCATTTGCTTCATCCCATCTGAAGGTGTTGTCTGTGGCATCCATGTTTTCCATGAGCTTCCCATCCTGTTCCTCCTCCCTGCAGACAGGACAGACAAAGTGAATATGGTCACTCAGCCGCACAATCACTGGCCAGCGTGTGCAGCACATGCCTCCGCTTGGCCAGGACAGCGAGCACGGGGACAGGCTGTGTGCCCTGGGTACTAATGGGTTCCACACAGCCACAGTCTTTAATGGGCATTTTCCTTCTGTCAGTCACAGGGAGCTGGCTACTCACTCTCTGACTCCCACTCCAAGTTTGTGAATCTTCTTCTCGATGGCTGTCTCCACTTCACTCTTTTCTAATGAGTAGGCCACAAAAATGCCTCCAAGATGAATGCTATAAAAATACTAGAAAAGAGTAAGAGGCAGAGGGTGTTAGGGCCAGCTAGGCAGTGTGGGAGGATGGCCCCAAAGAACACTCAAGCCCACATTAAAAGGCAGGGTGTATGGTTGCAAAGAAACTGTTGCATAAGAAGAAGTGTAGGAAGCCATCCTGAGTACATGCAGCCGCCACCCCTGTCCATCTCTGGGACTATGCCTACCTCTTAAATCAGCACCTGTAAATCAACACCTTGGGGCATGCCCCTCCCTCTCTTTTGTAAACTGATAACCTAGGGCTGGGTTCCCTGGCAGCCCAGCCTCCTCCGCTGCCTATTTATAGCAGAATTCATCGAATAAATTTGGGCTTGATCAGGATTCTTTGTCTTGCCCCAATCTCTCGTGTCCCTGCTCCTCTTTTAATCCACACAGGTTCCACTCTAGAACATGTATGAACCTGCAGGTCGGTTTCAGCTGGTGGTTACAGAGAAGGAAGCAAGACCACCCTCCGAGTTGGCTTATCTGCAAAGTCACTCTCCTCCATCCTACTGGACCAGTGACTATTAACAAAGACATCACTAAGGCAACGGGGAGGTCAAATAGCTGTTGGGAGACAATTCCTCATGATTACCTTATGTTTTGACTTGAGTCCTGTGAGCAAAGACATATCTAGATAATTTGTTGTTATATATTATCCAGCCAGAACTTACTCAACAGCTGACCTCAAGTTGGTTTTCAGAGGATGGAAATTATATGGGAGGAGATTGTCCACCTTTCTCTGTGGAGCACCTGGCAGATTCAAACCACACACTGTTGGGTTGTCAGCACAACTCCTTACCACTAGGCCACCAGTGCTCCCAAAGTAACTTGGGATATAGAAGATATTTTCAGGATAGAGAAGCTTTGGAGATGTCTCCATTTCCAAGATGGTCCAGGGTAACAAAGATAATACCTCCTCCCTCCTCCTCAGAAGAGAGGTTGAGGGTTCACCTATTCCCCAGTATTGGAATAGATCAGGCAAAGGCTGGACAGCAGTTCCGCAAGGATGTCTTAGAAGTGATTTAATCTCTGTGGGCAAGGTAAGGAGATTGATCCTGACTGTGGGTTCTTTCTCATTTAAACTACTTGTAAAATGATGATATGGATGTTGGGAGATGCTACCAACACAGGCAAAACCAGGAGCCCTCCCTCCAGGGCCACAGTATCCAGCAGGGAGGGTGAGACTGCTCACAGCCTACACCGTGGAGGAACAAGAGAAGATTTAGGAAGGAGATGCAAATGGTTATGGGACTCTGAAGTGGAGCCAGAACTTCCTTCATGGCAGGGGTAAACTCACTTTATGATGAGGATGACAACGACGATGTGGAACACTTTGAAGTACAGCTTTGCCACCTGGTGCGTGACCAGAGCAAAGCCACCTGCAATGAATACAAAGTAAAGGACCAAGGTGGAGAAGCAGGCTGCTCCTGAGCTTTGCGACGCTATCATCCAACCCTTTTCCCTCAGGCAGATTTCCATGTCCCCTGGCCCCCTTCAGGGTGCACGCAGCCCCATCATGAATCCAACTACCACTGCAGAAAGGATATTGTGCGGTTCACCACCGTAAGCTCCATCAGCACGATGAATGAAGAGGCCAGGTCGTTGAAGTTGTTCTTACAGTATCTGTCTTGGGCAAAGGCTGAGTCTTTTAAGACTGCATTCCCACACACCAGAGCATCAGCAGAGCTGACATTTGCACCAAGGAAGCGGACTTTGCCATGGAACACCTCCATCCCAATGATTGCAAACACATAGTAGACCACCTAAGATTGGACATTGGCATAAGTGGTGGCCACACCGAGCCGCAGCATCCCAGACACAGAGCAAGCAAAAAGGCAAGGACACTGGTCTGCACTTGTCAACAATTACCAAGGAGGGTGGCTTTCTCCAACCAAGGGCTCAAAGCCACGTCAGGAACAGGATCAGGAATGCAGTGGACCCCTCGGCCAGTCTGCCAGAACCTACAGAAGGACAAAGGGACAGCAGGACCATACACTGACTCCTCAATGGATTTTATTTACAAGAAAACCCAATGGCTGCCAGCAAGTCAGTGGACTAAATAAGCAATTAAAAACAGCAACCACTATTCCTGTACCTATTGCCAGTCAACTCGATTTCATCTCACAATGACGCCATGGGACAGAGTAGAGCCACCCACTGGGGGTTCCAAGGCTGTAAACCTTTATGAGAGCAACTGGTCTCATCTCTCCCAGGCAGCAGCTGGTGCCTGTGAATCTCCGTCACTGCAGATAGCAGTCCGATGGCAAACTGCAAATCACTACCTATGAGCAACAGCAACCCTACGCCAGGGTTCTGAAGCTGGGGATCTTAACAAGAAGGGAGTGCCCATTTTCCTCCTGCAGAGGCTGGTGGCTTCAAACCCCTGAAGACACATGCCTTTTCGGTTAGCAGTATGGCATACTACAGATGACATAACCTTCAAGTTATACCTTCAAGTCAGAACTGATGCACAGCTGAGCCCGCTGTGGGTTCTCAGAGGCTGTAAACCAAGTCAGAACCGATGCACAGCTGAGCCTGCAGCAGGTTTCTCAAAGGCTGTATATCATTGGGGTGGAGCCTGCCTGTCCTCCTGTCTGATCTGTCCTAGGTTGGCAGTGCATCACCAGAAGGGAGGGGTTGAAAATGCATTCTACATTGTTTTTTTAATTTTTTTTAAAAGATAGCACAGCTGCCAAAGATATAAAGGTAAAAGAAAATAAAACTCTAACGACCTAGAAACAAAGTATGCTGAGACATAAGTATGACATAAAATCTAGGAGCTGTAAAATTTACAATTTTTATGCAATTTAAAAAATGTAACCTTTTGTGTTAGAAAAACCAGTAAAAACAAGGAAAATTACCTACATTTTATACAAATAGTTCCTAGTTGGCACAGTCAGCTAGGACGCAGGACAGCCTTCTACAGACAATAAAAGAGGAACACTCCGCCTGGTCCCAGGCCAATATTGTGATCCAACTTACTAAAAGCCCATTTCTCTATTAGGAAAAAAATTCCTACAAATCATGTATGACGTGAATAGGTCAAGGATATGAATACACTGTGTATCAAAACCCAACCATGAATAGCCAACAGAACTTGGATATAGGTTCAGCCCTCCCTAATATATAAAAGAACACGTCAAAACAACAGGATGCCATTTCTCACCTATAAAGTGGTGGATGGGTTTTTGTTTTGTACTGTCGAATCATAGCTGAACCTGCAGCGGGTTTTCAGAGTCAGTAAATCACAAGGGAAGGAATGCCTTGGTGGATTCAAACCACATAACTCTGGGTTGACAGTGCAGCTCCTTGCCACTAGGCCACCAGAACTCACTACGGGGGTAGGTGGAAATGTTTAATACCGTTCAGTACGAGAGATGGCACTCCACACAGTTGGAGGAGGCTCTCAGAACACGACTCTCAGGATACAAGCTGCACCATGTACCTGAGTTTCGCAGCTGTCATGGTAATTCCACTACAGGGTAACCTCTGGTGTGTCAGGTTTTTCAGTGACTGACTTTGCAGCATAAACCCCTAGTCTTTGTTCCTTCAGTGACTCGAACCACCGATTTTCAGTTACAAGCTGAGGACTTGGCTGGCCAAGGGCCCCACAGTTGTTCAGTGGCAGAAATCTTGCTTCCTGGTGAGATACCTGGGTCATGACCACTGCACCCCACACAGAGCCACCACCTACCACCAGAAGCTTGCAATGTGGCTATGTGCTGAATAGCATTCAGCAGGACTTCACATTAACATAGTGGATTACAGACCCAAAGGAAGGCCAGGTGGTCCACTTATGGAAGTCTGTGAGGCCGTGTCCTCACTCTGAGCAGAAAGGGAAGCGGTGCGGGAACAGGTGCAGAGCATGTGCTTCCTCTACAGACACCATGAAGAGGCCCCCAGTGCTCCTGAGCAGAGCCAGGACGCGGGCGTGGCTGGAATGTCGGTGGGGCCTGCCTTGAGTGAGCGTGGCTGGGATATGGGTGGGGTCTGGGTGTGGGCGGGGCAGGGGCGGGGCTCGAGGGCCTGAGAGTCTTTTGCGGGCAATGCTCGGATCACTGCACCAGTAACAAACGTTCACACTCACACTGTCATATTAACTCACCCTCACATTCATACACATTCACACTCGCACTGTCATACATGCTCACATTCATATTAACACACACAGTCATACACGGCGATCACACACACACACTCCTACACATTCACACACACACACACACTGTCATACTTGCTCATCCTCACATTCACATTCACACACACACTCACACTGTCATACATGCTCACATTCATACACATCTCTATTAGCACACACACTGTCATACATGCTCACCCTCACGTTCATACACATTTACACTCACACTGTCTTAATGGCAGTCACACTCACACTCATACACACACACACACTGTCATACATGCTCACCCTCATGTTCATACACATTCACAGTTACATATACACTATCATTCACAGTCACATTTACATTCATACACATCCCCCTGCACACACACACTCTCATACATGCTCACACTCACACACTGACCATCCTAACCCTTCATGCTTATGTCTACTTGCTCACCCATTACTAAGCAGTCAGATCCTCAGTGAGTTTATAATTATTGTGTGTTCACTACAGCAGTAAACATTCTTTAACTCAAGTGTTCCTGACGTTTAAAAAAAAAACTCCTTGATATTTTGTTAAAATAGTTACTAGAATCCAGCTCAAATTTATTTACTTACTCTCCCTTTCCTTTCATTACTTAAAATGAAGTTTTTAAAGAGTTGTGAAGAAGTCCTTTATTGAACACAGAACAGCAGTGAAAACGGCCACTTACCAAGACAAGTCCACCAAACATGAGCATGGTGGGACCGATGTTGATCAGGGTGGTCACTATAACCCGAAATCTAGGAGAAAGCAAGGTTTCTGAGGCAAAGGAAGAGGGTAGATGTGAATGAAAACAGGAGCCAACCTAGTATGTGTTAGCTTAATGTCTTGTCTCGTCCAGTCCTTTGCTGAACCAGCCCAGCCCTCGGCAAGTGAGTGAACTCAGAGTGAGCCTATCTTGAGTTTCCAAGGCTTAAGTCTTTATGAAAAGAGACTGGCCCTTTTTCTCCCATGGAGCACCTAGAGGATTTGAACTGCTGACCTTTTGACTAACAGCTCAATCTGTAACACACCACACTCCAATTCTATGTCAGTGTTTAACTGTTTCTGTAATTTTCCTTTACAATGTTGTACTGTCTAGTGAGGGAGACTCTTGCAGCATCTCCTGGATTAAGCAAGGCAATCTTGAAAGTGTGTGAAAGCTAATTACAAAGCCTGAGTGGAGTATGTGGTTAAGAGCTGGACCACTGACCCAAAGGTTGGCCATATGATCATGTTCAGAGGAAGAGAGGCCTGGGGGTCAGCTTCTGAACGGTCACAGTGTTCAAAACCCTGTGGAATGCTGTTCTGCTCCTCAGGCATGGGACCCAGGAGTGAGGACTGACTCTACAGCCAGGTTGGGTTTTTTTCTCTTTTGCTTTTCAGAGATAAAATATAAACAGGGATGGAGGCTGAAAAGGAGTCAGCTTCATCTACTTTCCTTCTCCACCTTTGATCCATCAAAACCAAGCCTGTCCAAAGGGTGACAACTGAGCACTGTACCAGGCTATGGGAGGGTCCTAGAGTCTGCAGAAGACCCTGGGGTGGGGCTTCTCTGGGTTGGGGGTCAGGGTCAGACTCCGGAGCTTGCACCTTCCTAGCTGTGCACCATTAGGAAAGATACTCAACCTCCCTGAGCTCAGTGTCATCATTGGTAAACTAGGGGTAATACAGTTCTCCATGTCAAAGGTTGTTGTTTGGTGGCATCATGTTGAGTATGACTCATGTCGACCCTATGAACAATGGACCTGAATCCTGTCCTATCCTGTGCAACTCTTATCTGTGACACTCTTGAGCCCATTGCTGCAGTCACTGCGTCAGTCCATCCTGTGGAGGGTCTTTGTCTTCTTCACTGACCTTTCCAAGCATGATATCCTTCTCCAAGGACTGGTCCCTCTGAACAACAGGCCCAAAGTATGTGAGCTGAAGCTTCACCATCCTCTGCATCTAAGGAGTACCCCATCAAAGGTTGTTGAAGGATGTAATGAGACAGGCTCAGTACAGGTGCCTGGCAAGTGGCTAGTTCTCAGTAAGATGAGCTGTCCCCGTAACTCCTGTTATGCAGTCAGAACCCTAACTGAGTAGGAGCAGTTGGAGCCACAGATGAGCATGACAGATGGCAACATCTCTGCTTTCAGGGTCCCACCATGTGCACACTCTGCACCCCTCTTCCAAGGCTTCCTCCTGTCCCCTGACACCTTGTGAGAACCCCAGCTCTTTGATACAGCCACTCCAGGCTCACAGTTAACGTGTCTGAAGCAGAGGCAGGAGTAGGAGCCACAGTGGGCAGCCCCATGGCCAGCACATTCCTGCGCCAGCAGCCCTACCTCTGAATGCTCACAATGACCCTTAGGAGCCAGAGGATCCTCAGCACCAAGACGATGTCTAGGATCTGCTGGCTGTTGTATTTTCTTGCTGGAAACAGAAAATAATAATTTAACTGTTAACTCTCTGGAGCAGGGCAATGATTCTGAGCAGTAAGGAAACCAGCTCTGCCCGGGATCTTTACTACCCCCAGTCAGAGGCTAATCAGAGAACATGCCCTTGAGCCCTCCCTCCTTAGCCCAGTTTCAAGGAGTAGGGAGTGGGCCACTTGACTTCTTAACTTAGAATCAACACCAGGAAGTGAATGTGGATCCAGCTCTGCAGGAGAATATGCTCCAATGAGTTGGACCCTCTCCAGCATTCATTTCATGGAGATACAGCTAGAGGCTGCATTGCAGTTAAACAACCATTCTGCTTGTCTACAGGAAGGAGTGTGGGGGGGTGGAGGGTGAAGAAGGCAGAGAAATTGAGGTGGACAGAGGACAATGCACAGGGTTCCATTTGTTCCTGGATTCAATTAAATGAGGCTGGCAGTAGGGGAAATGTATGAGGGTTCAGCCCTGACCAAGGGCCAGCTTACATAGTGGAGATGACGGAGGACTGTACCTGATGGATGGCTACAAACAAAATCTCTAAAACACAGCTAAATGCAAGTAAGGCTGCCATGCCATCATGACTTTCAGGGGAGAAACTCTCTTGAAAACGTGGAACATTTTTAATAACTCTTGTACAGCCCACCTCCTCACCCCAGTGTCCCAACAATCCACAGAAAATGTACAGCAAAGACCACTGATAAAACATGTGGTACTGGGAGGGGGGAAGCAATGAGCCAGGGTCACTGACCTGACTAGATGGTGGCATTGGACACAGTGGCTACCAGAGCTGCCAGGATAATCAGTGTACCAAACCTAGCAGAGGAAAAGTGGTCAGTCACAGGCTAAGTGGACAAGCCACCATGCTCAGGACGTGAAGAATCCTAAGCTAATGTCTAGTCTGACACTGTCTAGCATTTACCCAGTCATTAAAAAGGAGGAAAAGGTGATGATTGAATACAACACACAGAACTACTAAACTGCACATGCGAAGTATGTTGAAAAGGCAAACTCTTTGTTACATTTATATGTTGTTGTGTGCTGTTGACTCAGAACTGACTCACAGCTGATCTTCCAGTGAGTTTACAGAGGCTGTAAATCACATGAGAGGAGACTGTCCAATTTTCTCTATACATATATTTACTTTAT
>NW_006399991.1:635154-643146 GCF_000299155.1 Elephantulus edwardii | reverse complement strand
ATTGCATTAGAGTGCCGAGAAGCCAAAGCTAAAGAAGAAACCAAGAAATCAAAGAGCTAAACAGAAAATTTCAAAAGGCAGCCTGGGACGACAAAGCAAGATACTATAATGAAATGTGCAGAGAGCTGGAGTCAGAAAATCAAAAGGGCCGAACTTGCTCAGCATTTCTTAAGCTGAAGGAGCTGAAAACACTGATATTATAAATTTAAATATATTTTTTTCGTGACCTATGTGGTTGCTGGGAGGAATCTAGTCAAAATTTCTAGCAAGTAAACAAGCAAACCAACAGGAAGTCAATCTCTGTAGGTTCACATCTTTCATCCAGAAGATTCAGTAGAGTAAGAAAAGATGAAGAGAATTGAAACCATAGCAAGTCTTAGGAGTTTGTGCTCACCTGATGTTTTCTGTTGTAGATTATGGGTTTGACCATTTTTTAAAAGGGCCAGAGAATATCATGCTTTTATGGGCCAGGTGGCCTCGGTTACCTACTCCTTCATTGTAGTGAAAACAGCCTTATTGTGTTGTTGTTGTTGTTAGGTGCTGTTGTGTTGCCTCTGACTCAGCAAACCTATGTAACACTGATGGGAACTGCTTGACCCCATGCTGTTCACACAGCCTACACTGGGCTTGGGTTCACTCTTGCAGTCACCATATCAGCCTAACTCCTTGATGTCTTTCCTTCTCGTCTTTGACCCTCTATCTTTCCAAGCATGAAGTCTTTCTCTAGGACTGGTCCTTCCTGACAACCTGGCCAAATCATGGGAGGCGTCCTCTACAGAGCACCCTGGCTGCACCTTGTCCAAGCAGATGCTTTCTCCTCTTCAGCACTCCATGGGATAATCAGTACTCTTTGCCAGCACCACAATTCAAAGGCACAAGTATTTCCCAGTATTCCTTATTCATTGTTCAACTCTCACAGCATATGAAGAAACAATTGAAAAATGCCACAGGTTTGATTCAGGTGCAATGGCATCTTTACTCTTTGACACTTTGAAGAGGTCTTTAACAATATATTTTCTCAACATAATTTAAAAAACCAAATCCAAACATAAATGGCAGCTATGTGTATGGACTTCATCTGATGGAATACACAGGAGTAAGACTGACTACATTTAGGGCTGGGCAGCTCAATATCTGCAAAAGATATTGAGAACAAGGCCAGGGGCTGACTGCTTGTACACAAGTTCAAACTGAAGTTAAAGAAAATGAAAAGAAGTCCATGAGAATCAAAGTATAAACTTGGACTTATCCTCCTACCCCACCTGAATTTAAAAACTATCTCGAGAATAGGTTTGACGCATTGATCACTAACAACTGAAGACCACGTGTGTGCATTGACTGCTATGTGCCAGCAAAATTTTAAAAGGCAGTGGGCATGATCTGGTCTGCAGGCCACAGTTGGCCAGTCTTTGTTGTAGATACATTTCTTGTCTCATATTTTCTTTGTAGAACTTCTATTCAGCCATTTCCCTTCTAAATTGTTAAGTTTTGCTTTTCTCCACTTTACATGAGGCTTAAGTTTGAACACTAATAGAATTCCAGTGGTCAGCCCTGGAAACCAGACCTTCTCATAACTGAGAGTGTGAGCGTGCACAGAGGCACCACTAGCCCACTCCTATACAGAACAGAAGCCATAGAATCTTCCTTGGCTTTCTGAGACTAAAACTGCCTTTAAATGTGTAACCGAAACAAAGGAGCCTCTTGGAACATCCAGACACCAGAAAACACTGCTATATGAAATTGCCTACACATCTGGCCAGGTATCTTCCTCAAGCTAGTGTTTATCCTGGGTCTCAGTTTTCTAGTACTGCCTGAGCAGGAGGCTTTGGCAAACCCAGGCTGGAAATCTGGGTTCAGTGCCTCAGTTCTGGGGAGCCTAGCTCTGGCTGTCGGCTCTGGGTTCAGTGACTCAGTTCTGGGGAGCCTAGCTCTAGCTGTCGGCTCTGGGTTCAGTGCCTCAGTTCTGCAGAGGTCAGTGTCTCTGTTCTGGGAAAGACTAGCCTCAATTCTGGGATGGCCAGTGCTTCTGTTTTGGGGAGCCCAGCTCTGGATTCAATACCTCAGTTCTGGGGAGCCTAGCTTTGGCTGTCAGCTTTGGGGCAAGGTCATTGTTTCCTCTCAACATCTGTGGACTCTCCCTGGCAATTTCCAGCTGGCTTTGTACCCACCTCCCTCCAACTCTACAAGTTTCTTAGTAGAGCAAATACCCTGGGTCCAAAGGACTTGATTCACTTCCATCTCTTGATGATATTGGGGTCCCTCTCTCTCTGACTCTTCTCTCATTTTAAGATAAGAGGAAATGCAGACCAGGTTACAGGTAAAGTCCTCTTACATGGGATCCAGGCTATGAGCTGAATAATGGTGGTCACTCCAACCTTGCCTTGTTAACATAGCACAGGTGGCCTAGTCCTCTTTAACATACCCTGATCCTGCTTTGTTTAACCACAGGTAGAGGTCAGGGCTTACAAAATATATCAAAATGGGGAGTGATTACACCAAATAACCAAGTGGAGCATAGTATCAGCAATCATAGCCCAGCCACATTGACATGTATCTCATGGGGCACACAATTCAATCCATGGCGCCCTGATAAAAATAGCTAAAGTAACACAGTTACATAAAAGATAGAAAACACTAAGAAGGTTTTGTTAAGCTATAAACTAACTGGCCTTCCCTTCTTTTTTTTTTTTTTTTTTTTGGCCTTCCCTTCTTGACACATCTATGGAGCTATAATACCATCTACAACTCTAGTAGATCCTCAAGATTAGTTTACAGAGAGGGTGGCAAAGCTGAGGAAGGTTAAGAACTGAGGACTCAGGCCCTTTACTGACCGACTGGAGTCATGAGCTGGAAGTGGCAGGTGTGGGTACCTCTGGAGGACATCTGGGAGCCTGCTTACCTGTTTTGCTTTGCCTTAACCTGCTCAGAAGGGAGTTTTAGTAGCCTAGTGGGTAGAGAGTTGCACTTCTAGCCCAAAGGGGGTGGTTGATGGTTTGAATCTACCTGTGGCTCTACAGGAGAAAGATGGGCAGTCTCTTTCCATGTGATTCACAGGCTCTGAAAATTTACTGGAGGATCGGCTCTGAGTTGGTTTTGACTTGATGGCAATTAGAGAGAACCTGTTCAGTGGAGCCCTTGTCACACAATTAAGACCTGTTAATCCATCTCAGTGAAAGGACTTCCTCTCTTTTTTCCAGCATGATGTCTTTTCCCAATGACTGGCCCCTCCTGACAACAAGTCCTCAGTATGTGAGATAAAGGTTCACCATCCTTGCCTCTAAGGAGCACACTGGCTCTCCTTCTGCCAAGACAGATTTACTTTGGCAGTCCATGGGATATTCAATACTCTTTTCCAACACTACAACTCAAAGGCATCTATTCTTCAGTGTGTATTATTCATTGTCCAACAAATGTCTAGGAAAAAACAACTGAAAAGACCACGGCTTGAATCAAGCACATCTTCATCTTTAAACTGACATCATTGCTCATAATGAGAGGTCCTGGACAGCAGATTTTCTCAGTGCAAAGCATCTTTTGATTTCTTGCCCACTGCCACCATGGGTATGGATTACAGCAGTAAGTGAAATGAAATGGTTACCAACTTCAATTGTCTGCATCTATGGTGATGCTGCCTGCTGACCATTGGGGAGGATTTTTATTTTTTTGAAGTTGAGATGTAACTCATATTGAAGGCTGTAGTTTTTGGTCTTCTTCAGTAAGTACTTCAGGTCTTCTCCAGTTTCTGCAAGGAAGTTGTGTCAACTGTATGCTGAGCAAATAATCAAGAAGTTGGACTACATGAGGAAGAATATGGCATCAGGAAGGCACTCAAACAATAGAGTGGTTTTAAAAATTCAAGTCTTTCTAAATTGACTTGGATAAATCTTACATGATATTATAAACCACAGTGCCCCCAGAGTTACTTCCTGGCTCATGCTCTGTGGACACGTTGTTCAGGACTTTTAAAACATCCCAGACAATGTCAACAGTGAATACATAGATCACTCTGTCTTATTATTTCTTATACATGGTTTTTGAAAACGCTAAGCCTGGAAAGTGAGACTAATGAATATTGATATTAAATAGTCAATTATCTGAATTTGGCCAATTATTTATAAAGGAATGAAAATGTTACACATCTGTGTATAATACACATTTGCTCTTTGTTACACCCAGAGTGAAGCAGGGAAAATACAAACATTGTATGTTTCAGTCTACAATGTGCTTGATAAAACTCACTTTTCTACAAATTAGAGTATCAGTCATTACACCAATGACATGTTATCAATCTTTTTACATTGTCATTTGATTATATTGGTGGTATATGAGCACTAAGCATGCATCTCCAACAAGGAGCCTTAGTGTTAGTAGACAGACGTGCAGAGCAGGTCTGTCACGTCCTCTGTGTAAGGTATAGCAGTTTGGTGGCCTTCTCTGTGCTCTGCCCTGATAGCTGGTATTCTGCCCTCACCCAAACAGATTCTCTATTATCTCACAAGTCTGCTTATGCTAGTTTCTATTATCATTTAGAAGTGACTGTGGATGATGAAACAACAAGGTCTCTCACTTCTGAAGGAGATGAAGCATATGCTGAGTGTACTTCGACAGCCCCTTACACTGCCTTCTGTGTGGCTGTTCTTGGCCATGGGGACGTTGCATGGCACAATGAGGTGATGGCCATGCCATTTGCTCAGCCTGCTCTGCTTCCTTTATTGATCACCAGCTTTGTGAGATGTTACCCTGTCCAGGGTCCAAGTCCACAGGTGAGAAGAACCACTGCTGACTGGCAAGTGCCTTCATACCTGAATCTTCGTTGTAGCACCAACAAAGTACTCTCTCAACAAAAGGGCACAAATAACTAAAAGAAGATGTTTCCAAAACCACTTGGGTGTTTGGTGCAGTCTGAAGTTATCCTACTCAGCTCAGCAGGACTGTAAGAGCTGCCCATCTGCAGACCCACAGCACAGGAGGGGCTGCCAGAGCAGTGAGACCAGGGCAGTGTGGGCAAGGCATCTTCCCCCTTGAAAAGGAACTGTGAGAAGTCAAGGTGGTGATTATAAAGAAACATATCCATGTGGGTGTCTGTTTCTTTTTGTGACAAGTGGCTTAGTGGTAAAGGGTTGTGCTGTCAACTTAACAGCAGGTGTTCAAATCCAACAGCTGCTCCAGGGGAGAAAGATGGGGAATCTCTTCTGCAATTCATAGCCTCTGAAAGTCCACTGGAGAATCAGCTATGAGTCAATTCAGACTCAACACAACAATACAATACAACAACACAACAATACAATACAACACAGCACAACACTAGAAGAAGCTCAAGTGCACAGAGGACATGATGACTGACTGATTCCTAAAACCTCTCACCCCTGAGGCTGGAACAGCCCATCTTTCAAGAGCAAATGAAGGACACACAGAACAAGTTACAAAGAAAGGTTTAAAAGCTTCAAAGATTGTTCAACATCTTGACATTGAGTCATCTAGAAGCAGCAGAGGTAGCAAAATATAAAAAAAAGAATTCTTAAAACTAGATTGGCTCAAGTATGGGACCATCTAGGCCAAAGCCCCCCACCCCTAGTTCTCAGGAGCAGGAGAAAGCTAACTGGAGCCGGCGCCCAGCACACTCCTCTCCTGTTCTACAGCACAGCTGCTTGTTGCTAACCAGGAGGATCAATATGCATTCTTATTTGATAATCTAAGAAAAAAACCTTTTAAAGCACCTTTGCTAACTAAAATGTCGGAGGTTCGAGGGAACTCAGAAATGTCCAGTGTTTGACTTCTAAAACATCAGCCACTGAAAACATGTGGAAAGGAGTCTATGCTGACATACAGCACCATCTGTTACCACCAACTTGAGAGCAACTGCTTTGGCTTTTTGTTTCGGTTTTGCCCATAACTTGTAGAAATCACCCATTTTTGAGGCAGGAGAGAATTAACACAAAGGCTCAGGCTCCTTACCCACATGTCCTTTTTGGCCTTCATCAGAGATCCTCAAGAGGAGCTCCAGGTGGGAGCTGCTGAGCTCGGGAGCTACCACCTTCACCAGCCGCTTCCACTCAGCCTCCAGGACCACGGACTCTGTGCCCACCTGGACTTTCAGGATGTTGAAAGCCTCTATCATCTTGTGACGTTTCAGGTACACAAACTGGCGGATCTCATTCTTAAAAAACAGAATTTAGTTCTTTATAAGATAAAAACCTGTGAATGTTTCTTTTCCTTACCATGAACATTTTTAGGTCATTGACCAGCCAAGAAGTCAGTAATGAGTCTGTTAATATGAAATGTCTGTGCTCCCTCCTCTGTCTGGGTCTATTTAGCTAAACCCTCTCTCATAAATACGGCTCATCTTACCAAGTGTGGCTGTGGAAGCACCTGAAAGAGAATCTGTGTAGTGGAAAACAGGGCGACAGGAAAACAGGATAGCTCCTGACTCTACTCTGCCCATGGGGAGGGAAGATTCCAGACAGGGCAGAAATCAGGCATGCTGCGGGTAAGAGAGAGTCCAAGGGACAGAGAAAGCCTGATCCATCAGAAGAAAGTCAAGAAGGACAAATAAGACAGACATGAGCCAGGGAAGTGAGGCCAGGGTAGGGACCACCCAGGACATGAAACATAGGTGGGGCTCCCTGAAGCTGCCATCTTGCCTGACCGCATGGAATCTTCCAGAAGGTGAGAGAAGCCAACAGCCTTCCTCACACTACAGTCAGCGCTCTCAACTGCATGCCCGCCCCATGGGGCCCTTGCCAATCTGTTACTCAGTATTGTTATCACTTAACTATTGACACTGTTAGACTAAATTCTTCAAGGACAGGGACTGTGTTTAAATTAGTGTTGGAGATATGTGACTAGATGGTAACCAACAACAACAACAACTTTTGTCTTGTATGGCTAGATCATTTTAAGTATCTCTAGGAGGAAGATGGAGGAGGTGGAGAGCACAGTGTGAAGAGCCAGAGGGATAGCAACCTGTGTAGAGAGGATACCAGAGAGTACTTAATGCTCCACAGAGACTGACCATCACAGCATGACACGAACAGTAGGATTTTGACTCAGAACTTTTGCTAATACATTATTTTAGAAGCTTTAAAAACTGGAGCCCTGCCTGCCTGCCCTGCAGCGGTCCCGCAGCAGTCCCATTGCGGACCAAGCAAAAGCTGGAATCCGCTAGCTGAGCTGAGCTGCATTGAGACTCACCTGAAAGGAAAAAAGTTAGTGGGGAAATCGGCTGAATTCTCTTGAGCCCACTAAAACCTGGAGGGTCTGAGGTGTGGCGTGGACAATAGGAATTGAATCATAACTTTAGTCGAAACTTTTAGTATTGGAACTGTGGGAACAAAGCCGCGGGGACTCGGCAAAAACCAGAAGCCACTAGATGAGCTTCTAATAGACCCATTTGAAAGGAGAAAACTTAGTGGGGAAATTGGCTTATTTCGCTTAAGCTCCACTAAGACCCAGTGGGTCTGTTGCGAGACGTGGACAGTAGAAATTGGAATCAGAACTTCTGCTGGAGTGGACTCAGAATGAGCTAATAGCCTCAGTTGCAATCTGGACCACTTTTTGGTTGCACTGCAGATCGGCAAATGCCGGAATTTGCAAAGCCGAGCTTCTGAGGGACCCATTTGAAAGGGATAACCTTTAGGGGGAAAGTGGCTGAATTTTCTAAAGCTCCACTAAGGCCCAGTGGGTTTGTTGCATGATGGAGACAGTAGGAATTTGAATAAGAATTTTTGATGGATTAGAGTTGGAACTGTACGAAATCAGCCTGGGTTGCATTCCGGTCCACATTTCAGTGTGCACTCCGGATCAGCAAAAGCCAGAAGCTGCTGAACCCATTTGAAAGGGGAAAGCTTAGTGGGAAAATTGGCTGAATCCTCTTAAGTCCCACTAAGACCCAGTGGGTCTGTTGTTTGGCATGGACAATAGGAATTCGAAAAAGAACTTTTATTGATACAAATAGTTTTAGGAACCACAGGATCTTAAACCCGTACTGCTTTA
>NW_006399991.1:632364-635054 GCF_000299155.1 Elephantulus edwardii | reverse complement strand
TATATATATGGTATAAGTGTTCAGGCCTTTTGTTTATAGGGTTGCTACGAGGTATCTACGACTTGACAGCACTTAACAACAACATATGATATATGTGTCATCTATTTAGTATATATATGTGTGTGTGTGTACGTACACACACACACACACACACACACACACACACACTACTTTCCAGTCTGGGAAGATGAGGAGAACGGCTGGATTCTGCAAAGGTGTGTCCTCTGGTTTGGGGTTGAGACTTGGGTGTGGCTGTTGCTCACAACTGGGTTGGATTTGGCCTTGAATTTAAAAAGGTATTTGGGCCCTTGGGTCTAGTTTTTGTGGAGCTCCCAATTAAAACAGTCTTGGAAGCAGGAGTGGCACCCACTTTCCAAAAAGATTACCTCTGGAAACTATGATCTTGGAGAAAAGATGAAAGTTTCATGTTCAAGACAGTCATCTATGACTCATCAGCACCTAACAGCATATGTTATATATATGGTATCTATATATGATATATATCTATATACAGTGTGTATCTATATATGAGGTATATATTCTGGTGGCCTAGTGGCAAGACACTATGCTGAAATCCTGAAGGCCTGCAGTTTGAGGCCACCAGCTTTTCTGCAGGAGAAAGGTGGATGATCTCCTCCTGTACAATTAACTATCTTTGAAAACCTGCTGGAGATCAGCCATGGGTTGGTTCCTACTCCAAGGTACACAACAACAACAGATATAGATACATAAACCAGAAAAAATATAGTGTGTGTATAAATTATAAAACTTATTCACATAATTTTTAAAACAGTAAATATTAATCAAGACCAATTCAAGCCAATGCTCATTCATTGACTGCTCTAATGAACCATCCTAGTAGATCTGTAAGAACTCAGTAAGCCATATCACCTCAGATGACTTCCAAGTCAATCATATATTGTATCATCATGCAAATAACACATATTACTTTTTTTTTCAAGCTCCCTTCATTTGTTAGCTTCCTATGAGCACAATCTGCACATACATAGTATTTCCATGGTAAACATAAACAAAACACAATACTTATAAAAATACTTTGACACATTTTCAATATACACCATCCAATGCTTTTTGGTAATATTGTTAGGTGCCATCAAGTTGAGTATGACTCACAGCGACCCTATGAACAACAGACCTGAACCGTGTCCCATTCTGTGCCAGCCTCATCACCTCTGACACACTCGAGCCCATTGCTACCATCACTGTATCAATCCACCTACTTAAGGTTCTTTCTCTCTTTCCCAACCCTCCACCTTTCCCTTTCCAAGTAATAACCGCTCCTGGCAACATGCCCAAAGTATGTGAGAGGAATTGTAGCCTTCCTTGCCTCCAAAGAGCATTCTTGATGTACTTTTTCCAAGATCTATCACTTTGCTCTTTTGGCAAACTTTGTAGTAAATGCATTGCAACTTTCAAACTGAAAAACAAAAACACACACACATTAAATTTTCTATCTGACACTAATTTCCAAGGGGCAAGAAAACACTTAGACAGTGCTCACCAGTTCCCATTAGAAGGCACATACATACACTGTACCATAGTTCCTAACACGCAAAGCCGTTATTACAGAGATTTTAACTTCCTCCAGGTCCATCCTGAGCTGTGCAGCACTTGAGCAGCATTGGGTCCCGCCATCAGGCTGTGATCTTACTGGTTAGCAGGTGCCCCTCTAACCACCTGCCTCCCCCATGGCTCCATGGCTTTCCCCATGACTATCACTTCTTTCCCTGCCTGCCCTAACAGCCTTACCTCCTCACTTTACCTCTTCACTGTTCACCTTTCATAAGACATCATGCTGAGAAAGGTCAGTGAAAGAGAAGGAGACCCTCAACAAAATGGATTGACACAGTGACTAATGAGGGCGCGAGGGATGAGCGATGATGAGGATGGTCCAGGGGAGGCAGGACTCACTTTCACAGGGTTGATATGAGAGACAGTCAACTGGAGGACACCTCTCAAGAACAATATTATGTTCATTAGCATAACTCCACTGACAGCTATATGCCCTAAGAACACGAAAGAACAAAACGGTCCAGCATGTTAGAGGAAAACACATTGAGATATTCACAGTCACATCCATCAAGTGTCCAGGTTTTCTGGCAGAAGGAAAACACGTACATGCACCTTAACAACCCCAAACACACAAAATACACTCAGGTAGAGGTATAGGCTCAGCAGAACAGGTAACATTTAAAACTGGAACCCAGGGAGCTGGGTTATGTGGCATCCATTTCCTAAACAGCATGACTCTGGAAACTATGAACTTTTAAGAAATTACAATAGTTATAGGAAGGCTTTGGGTCCTTTGTTTATAGGGTCACTATAAGTCATGCCCAACTTGATGGCAATTAGCAACAAAAATGTTATTGATACACTGATACTTTTTTTTTATGTGCCATCGAGTTGCTTGCGACTCATAGCAACCCTGTGAACAAGAGCTCTATACGCTCCTCTATCCTGTGCCAACCAAGCCATCTCAAATGCACTTGTTCCCACCTCTCTAGTCACAGAATCGATCCATCTCATCAAAAGGTCTTCCTCTCCTTCACCGCCCCTCCACTCTGCCAAACATGATGTCCTTCTCCAAGGACCAGTACCTCCTTGCAACATGCCCAAAATATGTCAGACGAAGCTTCAGAATCCTTGACTCCAGGGAACATTCTGGCTTC
>NW_006399991.1:597027-605428 GCF_000299155.1 Elephantulus edwardii | reverse complement strand
GGGTGGCCCTGGAGGACATTATGCTGAGTGAAATATCTCAGTCACAAAGGGACAAATACTGCATAATGCCACTGTTGTAGAATGGGTCTGACATCAGGGTGGGGGTATGACAGAAAAAACTGGATAAATTATGTATATTGTATTGAAACAGATGAGGGAAAGAACAGATGAGAAGTGATATATAATTGAGTATTATGGTTAGCACAGGAATCCAGAATTAAGGTTCATAGAGAAGTGTACTCGGGGTGAGGGGTGGGGGGAAGGGACGTGGGAAATGTATACTAATGAAGTAATTTTTTTTTTCTCTCTTCGGAGGGGGAAGCGAGCTGGTGGGGAGGGGTGCGCAGGGAGAAAATTGCGGCAATGAATGAATGGAAATCCAAAACCTCCGTAAAAGAAAAATAATAAAAAATAAAAAATTTTTAAAAAGGGGAAAAAAATTACTGTACATCAGCAGAGAACTGCCAGAAGTCTAGCCTGGGTTTAGAAGGGGTTGTGGTACTAGGGATAGTGTACTAATGTTAAATGGATCTTAGTTAAAAGCAGGGAATACCAGAGGAATGTCTATCTGTGTTTCATTGACTACACAAAGGTGCTTGACTATGTGGATCATAACAAGCTGTGGCTGACTCTGAGAAGAATGGGAATCTCAGAACACTTGATCATGCTAATGTGAAACCTATACTTGGACCAGAAGGCAGTCGTCAGAACAGAACAAGGCAACACTGCATGGTTCAAAATTGGGAAGGGCGTACACCAGGGATGTGTCCTATCTCCATACTTTTTCAACCTATACGCGGAACAGATTATCCAGGAGGCTGGGCTCTATGAGGAGAAATGGACATCACGATTGGAGGAAGAATCATCATCAATCTGTATTATGCAGATGATACAACCTTGCTTGCTGAAACTGAGGAGAATCCGAAGCGCTTGCTGCAGAAGGTCAAGGACTGCAGCCTCCAATATGGATTGAGGCTCAGTATCAAGAAGACAAAGATTCTCACCACTGGACCAATTGGCAGCATCAGGATGGACGGTGAAGAGATTGAGATTGTTCACAGTTTTAGTTTGGTTGGCTCCACAGTCAACGCTCTTGGCACCAGTAGCCAGGAAATTAAAAGACATATTAAGATGGGGAAGTCTGCTGTTAGGGACCTCTCCAAAGTACTGAAAAGCAGTGGTGTCTTTCGGGAGACTAAGGTGCATCAGAGAGTTGGACAATGACTAGGGAGGATAGAAGGAGAAGCCTTTGAGCTGTGGTGCTGGAGAAGAGTATTGAGGGTACCAGGTACTGTTAAGAAAACAAGTTCATCCTGGAGGAGGTTAAGCCGGGCTGCGTTTTGGAGGCAAGGATCCTGAGGCTTCCTCTGACACACTTCGGACATGTAAGGAGGGACAGGTCCTTGGAGAGGGATATCATGCTTGGGAGGATAGAAGGACGGTGCAGGAGGCGAAGGCCCTCTATGAGATGGATTGATGCAGTGACTGGGGTAATCGGGATAGGTGTATTGGAGACAGTGTGATTGGCACAGTACAGAGCAGAGTTTAGGGCTGTTGTACATATGGTCGCTATGAGTCACAAGCGACTGGAGGGCAACAGCAACAACAACATATTACAGCAGCAACAACAACGTATGTTGTATTATAATAATATTGCTAAATGTGTATTTTGTTAATATATTAAACAAATTTCCCCCATTTCTTTTTATTGGAATGTTTAAATGTTAAACATCAACATACACAAACCCTTAAACTCGGAATCGTTACTGACCCCCATTAGGTTCGAGGTTGCGAGTTGCAAGGGTGGAGGAGTAACTTTCTTCTAGGATACAGCCAGAGAAGCGTAAATCTTGCATTAGCAGCACAATTCCCTATAGACTAGGTCATCAGAGCCAACAGGTAAAGTAAAAAGCACCTCACACCTGACTCTCCAGCAGGTTTTCAGAAACTGTAAATCGCAAGGAGAGTTCCATTGTTTCGTGCAGAGGTACTTGATTAGAGCCACCAGAGCTAGCGTTTTATTGCTTAAAGGAAATATAAAGATGTTTCCGACTTGTTCTCGAGGAGCTCACAGATTGGAAAGACACCCCGACGAGGCGAGACCAGAGTCCTGTCCACCCACAAGCTCCATAGGAGGACAGGAGCCAGTGTCGGACTTTGCAGCTCCCTGACCCGGAGCGCCCTATCAGCAGTCCCGGGCCCCGCCCCCGCCGCCAGGAATCGCCCAGCGCCTTCTGGCTCCTCCGCGGCGCCGTAGACTGAGCCTAGCGGGGTTCGAGATGGCGGATGTGTCAGAGAGGACGCTGCAGGTCTCGGTGTTGGTGGCCTTTGCCTCGGGAATACTTGTGGGCTGGCAGGCAAACAGGCTGCGAAGGCGTTACTTGGACTGGAGGAAGAAGAGGCTGCAAGACAAGCTGGCAGTGATGCAGAAGAAACTGGACCTGGCCTGAGACCTCACAATCCGCGCGCGGAAACGTCTGGACGCCGCGCTGACCCGGCCACTGCCCAGCCTCGTGGGGGGCTGGACTCAAGTGGCCATGGACCATATACAGGATGGAGCTCCAGGTCAGGCAGAGGTGTCGGGACGCGAGGGCTCTAGGAGCGTGCAAGAGGTGCAGTCCTCTCCGGCAGACAAGGGCAGTTTTCCTGAATTTGGTTTTCCTTTGTTTAGTGGCCGTGAACCACGTCATAGTATGGCTTGCATTTTGACAGTCATAATCTTCAAAATAGAAAGTGCTAGAACGAAAAGAAAGGACAACCCTAATGGGAAGGTGTACCTGTCATCTTTCCCCTCTTACGGTTGTTTTTGGTAACATCCTTAGTAGCACTGTGGCGCGAATTTGTTTTCATATTTTGTATTCTTCAATGTTGTATTTTAAATTACTGACAGCCTATTAGACAGAACAGTGGCCTGAAGTTTCCTTTGCACCCATTTTTAGCATTTTCAAAAGAGCTGTGCATCATCAATTTTCAAAGCCTCCTTTACTTAGTTGTAACGTCAGGTCTTAAAGTTCGTACTTTAATTCCAGAATGCAATTATTTGAAGTTAACGATTACGCATCTCTAATGTTATTTGTGTTTGTTTTTTTTTGTTTCTAACAGTGTCAAGGATGGCTCTTAGAACACTGGACAGAAACTTTCTTCCTGCACTTTATGAAGCAATTTTAATTTTAAAATAAAAAATGTGACATCGTTAACCTTTTTCCAAGAATGAAGAGAGTGGCTTTCTTGGTTACCATATACTTTACAGTGGAGCAGTAGTGTTAAAAGGGTTGGCTGATCAATAGAAAGTCAGCTGGCCAGCTGCTTTCCGGGAGCAGGATGAGGCAGTCTGCTTCCTAAAGACTTACAGTGGTGGAAATCCTATGGGACAGTCCTACTTTGTCCTATTGGGTCACTCACTAATAGTTGGAATCCACCCAGTGACAGTGGGTCCTTGGTTCAGAGCACTGTTTCTTAAAACTGGCGTATTATTTTGAGCTGATAGTCGACTTTCTTAGGGAAACCTATGCCAGTTCTTTGATACAATAAAAAAGCAGGAGTTTGCAGAGCGACCTTTGGTCACTGGATGTACTGGACCTATTTGAAAATGAATGGCTAAAAAACAGGTAGGGTAATACATATAAGACCTTTACACGTCTGAGAATGACGGTATACTGCAAGCACGGAATAGAAGCTTCCACTGGCAAAAATCTCATTTAAGGAATATCAACATGTAAAGGAAACATCTTTTTAAATAGAACTTTATCCCAACTGTATCTCTGTATCAAGGGTGAGTAACCAAGCCTTTCACTCCTTATTTGTAGGTGTGCTTCCTCCAGCATAGAAGTCAGTCGAGTTGCTGTGAAATTTCACATCTCAGGAAAAATAACAATTTTCATAATTTAACATTATCGTTAAGAACATTGAGAAAAGTTTCCATAAAAAGCTGGTTTTCTTTTTTCCATTTTACTGTGACCATTTTGCCTTTTCAAATTTCATTACGTTGAACATTCAAAGACTGACATACTGACTGGCAGAAGTCCATCCCATCCAGACTTTACATTTGGTGAAGCAGCCTCATCCTCACCCTGGATTGATAGGATGCAACCCCACGGGGGTAATTATTAGGACTTCCCAAGGGTCAGTGCCCAGAGGCTGCAAAAGTTAACAGGCTCCCGCTGCTGTCAGGAACACTGAGAGGGTCCAGCCAAACAGATTCTTGGCAAGGCAAGCCTGAGCTACTATATCCCCACAGTCTCACGGCAATATGAGTCACTGTAATGGAAACTCCTCGCAGATTTTCTATAGAAAACAAGAATTATCCTCCCAAAACTCAGGTCAAACAATATGCAATAGTTATGGCAACAACTTTAAAAACTTTGGAGGTAGACACCACAAACATGTATCTCAGGAAAACCATAACCTTATAGGAAAGTAGCCTTGCAATTAGTAGGAGTTTTTTTGTTTTGTTTAGTTTTTTTTTTTGTTTCTTTTTTTTTAATTATTAAATTTTATTCGTTTTAATGAACATTTACAGGGATTTGGGGTTTTCATTCCTTCATTGCTGCACCATTCTCTCTACCCTCCTCCCCAGTTTGTTCTTCTTCCCCCCGCCATCCGAATGTCTGTTTTAATTGTCCAATTGCCACAGTGCTTGTCAAAACCAGTTCTGATTAATCTCTTTTGTCAGTGTGTCCTTTGCCATTCCCTATTACTCCTCCCTGAGAGAGACTTCACCCTGATTCATAAGGAAAAGGGGATGGCGTATTCTCTTAGCTACTTCCTGCTGAAAAGGGACGCTGTGGGTTTCAGGGTGAAGATCTTCTCTCACTACTCTAAAGGGCCCCTTTGGCAGTAGGAAACACATAGACTATTATGGAGATTGATTTTGGAATTTAGATGCACTGTTATTAATTGTGCTTAGCCATACATGTTCATATCCTTGAAGATGTATCTTGGGGGTGTTGCAACCTAGAAGACACAAATTTAACTAACAAGTTATAAGTACATGAGTCAAAAATTATGGAAAAGTAAAAGAAAAGATTCTTTCATTGTTTTACAAACCCTCCCCCAGGTCCCCTCCACCATGTAGCCATCACTCTAGACTCCTGTGATGACAGAAATACCTCATCACATATCTCTTTTAAACAGTTTTCTCCCTCCTCTGTTTCAGTGCAGTATACATTATTGAACCCATCTTACTCAGTCTCTCCCCAACCCCGAGGACAGTCCCATTCTACAACAGTGGCATCATGTAATATTTGTCCCTTTGTGACTGGGATATTTCACTCAGCATAATGTTCTCCAGAGTCAACCATTTTGAATAATATTGCATGAGTTCCTTGTTTTTCAATGCAGCATAGTATTCCATTGTGCGAATATACCACAGCTTCTCTAGCCATTCGTTTGTTGATGGGCACTTAGGTTGTTTCCAACTCCTTGCTATTGTGAACAAAGCTGCAGTAAACATGGGTGTGCATATATCTGCTTGGATGTCAGCTATGGTCTCTTCAGGGTATATTCCCAGTAATGGAATTGCTGGGTCAAATGGTATCTCTATTTGCAACTTTTTGAGAAAGCGTCATACTGCTTTCCACAGGGGTTGTACCATTTTACACTCCCACCAACAGTGAATCAGGGTTCCAGTTTCTCCACAACCTCGCCAGCATTTGTTGCTTGCTGTTCTGTTAAATTTTGCTATTTTGACTGGGGTGAGATGATATCTCATAGTTGTTTTAATTTGCATCTCTCTTAGGGCTAGGGATTTTGAGC
Source organism: Elephantulus edwardii (assembly GCF_000299155.1). NCBI lineage: Eukaryota > Metazoa > Chordata > Mammalia > Macroscelidea > Macroscelididae > Elephantulus > Elephantulus edwardii. The sequence continues at coordinate 599,674 of NW_006399991.1, read as the reverse complement.
ATTTTTTCATGTGCTTGTTAGCTATCTGAATGTCATCTTCCGTGAAGTGCCTGTTCATATCCTGTGCCCATTTTTCTATTGGATTATTACCTTTATCTTGATGTGGTGCTCAAGTATTTCATAAATTCTGGATATAAGTCCCTTATCTGATATGTTATTACCGAATACTTTTTCCCAGTCAGTGGCTTCCCTTTTTACCCTATTGGAGAAGTTTTTGGATGTGCATAGGGATTTGAGTCTTAGAAGATCCCATTCATCTACGTTATCTTCTCCTGGTTGTAGGTTTTCCAGGATACTGGGAAGACTGTTTATGTTGTGGATTAGGACTTCTCGTGTTGTTCTTAGCTTTTCTGTAATGAAGTTTATAGTCCTTGGTTTTAGTCCTAGGTCCATGATCCACCTTGAGTTGGTTTTTGTGTATGGAGTGAGGTGTGGGTCTTGAGTCTTTTGCAGATATTTTTCCAATTTTGCCAACACCATTTGTTAAAAAGGCTGTCGTTTCCCCACTTCACTGATTTCATCTCCTTGTCAAAAATCAGGGTTTTTTTTTAAGATTCTTTTTTACAAAATTTTTATTATTTGCGTATGTATACCATCAAATCAAATTTGTCTGGTACAGGAGGAGATTGTTCCTCCTTCTCCAGCAAAGCATCTGGTGGATTTGAACTGCTCACCTTTCAGATTGCAGTGCAGCTTCTTGCCACTAGGCCACCAGAACTCGCTGCAAGTAGGAGTTTTAAGATGCTCAAATTCCGTTTTAAGTTTTGTTTAAGTAAAATTCTTATCAGAAACTAAATGCCATAAAAGGCATCCTAACAAGATATTGCAGTATTGTGCGACATGGAGTTTTAAATGCCTTTGAATGTTTGCTCCCGTCCCCTGCCCAAATCCTGTGACTTTTGCAAGAAAAAGCCCGAGTATCTGAAAAATGATCCCAGACCTTGAGCTGTGGGGGTTCAGGTGGGGGTCGCGGTGGGACCGGATGGGATGGGATTAGCTACAGGCCAACCCCTCCGCTTCCCGCGCGCCCCAGGGCGGCCCGACTCCGGAAGCCGGGCGAACAGCGATGGCGTCATGCTAGCGCGCCACCGCCATGGTTTCCTAGGAGACCGGTAACCCATCCGCTCAAACCGGGCGGGGAGGCCAGGGTTATGCTGAGGAGGCGGCCTCGCGATCCCCTGCAGGCTCTGCACCGCCGCAACCAGGAGCTGAAGCACCAGGTAGAGTCCGGCCCCCGGCTCTGGCCCAGGCCCGGCGAGGTGGCCCAGGTCCGGCGCGAGCCACAGTGGTGGCAGTGGCGCCTAGGCGCCGTATGCGGCTCGGGGAACCCTCCCCAAACAACCCACTGCACTTCCCGAGTGGCTAACTACCCCCCTGCGGGCAGCACGAAGCCCCGAAGCCCCGAGTCCCAACCGTGGTGGCCTCAGCCACAGGCCGAGCCCTGCGATCCTGACCAGCATCTAGCGCCTCTCACTAACTCCTCTACCCACCTTGCCTCTCCATTTACAACTCTTAACTAACCCAAAGGTTACAGGTTTCTGGCGGTTCAAATCCACTAACTGCGCTGCAGGAGAAAGACAGTCTCCTCAATTTAGGATTTATAACCTCGTAAACTCCATGAAGTAGCTGTGAGTCAGACATGAGGGTAGGGAGTTGGATTTATTTGCAATCTGTTGTGCTCCCAACCTCTCTCCCTTACTCTTTCCTTTGAGCCACCTTCCAGCTGTCTGTTGTGGGAACCGACTCCAGCAGGTTCGCAGCTGATGGATACGAATCGCCTGCCTTTGGGTTGGTAGCTCAACTCCTTACCGCGAGGTCGAATTCGTTCGGGTGAAGTTAAGTGTCAAGGAGAAATCTAAGCATGCGCGAAGAACATTCAGATCTGAAACAGAAGAGGCGTAAACTAAAGAGTAAATGCAAAGTAACATGAGAAAAGTTAACTTCAAAGATAGCCAGAAGATTAGAAAGAAATACAAATGCAACCAAAAAAAATCTCAATGTGCTGGCATGTACAGGAAACCCTAATTTCTGACAAGGATATAACAGGATGACAGAAGTTACTGTTAACTGATTGGGAAAATGTAAATGAAAATAACTATGAGTAATAATAATTAATGCCTTAACTTGAACGTTGATTATAATTTAAAAATTAGAAGCATTTTTTCTGAGCACAACATTCCTCTTCAACTAAAAAAGCCTATAAACTAAAAAAACCAAAACAAAAACACTCCGAAAACAAAACCCAAAAAGCTTTCTGGTGGGGAGAGATGATGTAAAATGCTTATATTTACTAATCCAGTGTGTAAACTCCGATATTTCTTTTTCTTTTAAGGCAAAAATATAGCCGTCTTATGTTAGCAATTTCACGTTGTGTTGTATCAGGCTCTCCCTGTATTGTTATGGCTTTCCTCTAAAATATCACATTACTGCTTGTTTCCATTAAACTAACTCCAAATTCCCTACAAATGTAGCTCTTGGGCCAAAGGCAGTCTTGTACAGGCATGAAAGCCTTCATGGTTAAAGAATGTACCTTTGGGAAGTCCTGCTCTCTGTTTCTCTCAGATGTTAAGCACCTAAAAGATCACTAATCATTCCAAACTGGATGCATGTTTGTCAGTATCTTTTGTTTTTAACTACTTCTTTCCCC
>NW_006399991.1:584897-592472 GCF_000299155.1 Elephantulus edwardii | reverse complement strand
GGTAATGGCACTGGGCTAAGGGTGGGATCAACACTTTAACTAACGCTTACCCCCACAATAAGGGATTTATCTTTAACTGCCCCACAAATTGCTTGTTTGTCAGATACTCCTCTAAATCTGAACATTCAGATTAAGACAGACTAGGAAGAAGGATTGGCCACCCACTTCTGGAATAGCAGGCCTCTGAAAACCGTATGCATGTTTCTCTTTATACCTACATATATTTTCGATTTTTTAACACTAAATGCATAATACCGTAAAAGTTTAAAAGGTTCAAGTTGTAATCATTATTTTTTGAGATTCTAGTTTCACATTTTAACTTGTTGATTACCACTGTTTTGGAACCACTTAGGGCTGACCCTCCAGCTTGTTTTCAGAGGCAGCAAATTGAATGGGAGAGTGCCCAGAGCAGCTGATGAGATTCAGCAGCCTGCCTTTGTGTTGGCAGCACATTTTGCATTACCACTAAGCCACCTGAGCACCCATTTTGCCTTAAAAAAAAATTCCATTACCAAGTTCTGTTTTTGTTAAAAAAGAAGTAGTGTTATATTTTGGGCAAGCAAAGATTTGCTTAATGCCCATGTTTTAGAAAACATGTTAGGACTCTTCTTTAAAAATAACAAGGGATTTGTGTGACAGTTTTCTTCAAGTGACTGTGTTAGCATTATAATGGTGCAACAACAGAGTACTACCTTCTGGTAAAAGTAGAGCATGATAGAGTATTGACTTGGGTTATGATCTTCTTTTAATATGGTTCTGTATCTAATTTTAAATTTAATGGGACATTAGTAGAACAAGGAAGTCTTCAGGAGAAACAAAATATTATTATTAAAAAAATGTAACAAAAATAATTACAAGTATTCTTCAACCTGGAGAGGGATTGGCTCAGTAGTACCTTGACCCTTTGGAAGGGTTCTTGCTAGTGTTGACTTATTCTTCCAGTCCTCACAGAGGACAACCACAGAAGAATTCAGCAGGGGTTCAGCTCGGTCTCTAGGAGCAAGTGATCATTCACCTGGGTCATGCCTGGGAGAACTGTCATAAAATGTGTGGATGCCAAATACCAAAAGTTGAGTTCAAGCTAGTGACCTTTTCTTTTATGCACTCTATCTTTTCCACATAATTGTAGAAAAGAGAAAGATGTACTGCTTTTGTGGGTGCTTTGGCACAGTTGCATGTATTGTCTGGAAAAGTTGTGATGCAGAAATGAGGATAAACTAATTTTTTAAATAAATCATACAGCAAATACAACTCATAACAGGAATAAACAGTGAAACAACAGTATAGAAATATCTCAAAGACATGCTGTGTAAGAGGATTTCACAAAAAAATGAATCCATTTATGTAAAGTTTAAGAACAGTTAAAAGTGATGGTAGGGAAAAAATCAACAGATTTGTCTAGATGAATGAGGTAGAAATTTACTAGAAGGAAAATGAGGGAACTTTCTGGGGTGAGGTACTTTTCTATATTTTTTTGAAGTCTGGATTACACAGGTGAATGTATTTGCCAAAATAAAGTTAATATACATTTAATATTTATTTCATTGTATTAGTTAAAGAAAAATTTATTGATGGCTGCAATTTACTTTTAAATGCAAAAAAAATAGGATAAATGGATAATAGAGGAAAAGATAAGTATGTGATCAAATATGTATAGTGAAATGTAATTCTTTTTTAGAAAAAGCTAAGTGGCAGGTACAGTATATAGATCCTCATGATAAAACTTAAAAGGCTTGAGAAATTAGAAGTACTCCTAAAATATTATGGGAAAATGAAACTTGTATTTCCTAAGGTGATATGATACTTAATAATATAGTAATTTAAACTCTATTTATTATAGGTTGATAGTTTGATTTCTGAGAGCCAACCAAAAGGAGTTCTAGAAGCCAATAAAAGACAAGACATTTACCAAAGGTAAAACATGTTACATTATTTAAAGTTCTTGCGGGGGGTGGGGGGGAAGTAATAGTATTGCTGATGCGATTAGTGCATACTTAAATGGGACATACTTACACAGTGCACATGTGAATAACTGTTAGGTTGGCCTGTCTTGTTGGAACTCAGGTCAGGACAGACTCTGAAGAAGAGAGACTTGTTTTCTGGGTCCTGGTTATAAGTGACTGATGTTAAGACTTTTGAAAATGGCTTTTCTAGCCACTAGCCCCCTCGGAGGCATGGTCTCCAGCTGCCTCAACTGCAGACACATGATTCATCATTGATTAGTATCTTCTACATCATCAGTAACTGTGGGGCCAACATAAGAAGGACAGCTGGCCAGACTGGTGAATCTGTTGTGAGGCATAGCTTCCTGAGATGGAGTGCTGACTTGGGACTGCTATGAGTTGAGGCTTACTGGACAATTGAGGAAACTACAGGTTTATTTATATTGCTGCCCTCAAACTGAACTTTCACTGTGTGATACCCTTTGCCTTCCCCTGCCACCCTTCAACCCATTTCCTTAATAAATCTCACAGCTTTTGCAATTAAAAAAAATTATTTAAAGTTCTTAGAAACTGCACATTTAATAAGAATCATTTAGTTAATTTTGTATTTTGAGGGTTTAAAGACTTCATGACATTTAAAAGGGCCCGAGGTTCATACTATAAGTTTAAATGATCCCTTGTAATCACTGGAAAAGTTTTTCTCACAAAAACATGATCTAAAATATTTTAAAAGGTAATAAACCCTAAACACTGAAGGCATTGAAACAAAAGTTGTGATAAACTTCTGATGAAAAAGTAGAAGCATGCCTTACGGCTTGGAAAAGGACATCATGCTGAGAAAGTTAGAGGGTCAGAGAAAAGAGGAAAGCCTGGAACAAAGTGGATTGATATAGTGACTGTGATGCTGGGTTCGAGCATGACAAATTATGAGGATGGTGCATGATAGAACAGGATTCAGATCTGTTGTTTGTAGGCCTTCTGTGAGTTGTAGACAACTCCGTGGCACCTAACACCCGAGAAGGAATAGATATCATCTTCACAACAGTAGATTTTTATTCTCCAAGGAGCTCTGGTTTATACCATGGTGTTCTAAATGAAATTTCCACGTGCCTGCTGCCCTTCAAATTCACCAGTGTCTCCAAGAGAGAAGAATGAGCAATTCTTCCAGCTGAGGCCCACAGCCTGGGACATCCAGTGGGTGGTGCTACTTAGTAGTCAGTTTCTGCACAATGATGGTGAGTTTGAGTTTTACTTACTTGGAATCATCTTGATGACAACAGGTTTTACTTATACAAAAATGATTTTCCACTTTGACTCAAATTTGAGATCTCTGAGTCTTAATTCTAAATTTTTGGATTCTTTGGTCATAAGACCTAAATAGATGTCAGAAGCAGCTCAGAAAATTGCTTGGAATGCAGAGAGGCCAAAACAAAGGGAAGAAATACTGAGGTAAGAGAGTTAAGCAGAAGATTTCAACATGCAGCTTAAGAAGACAAAGAAAAGTGTTATAATGAAATGTACAAAGAACTGGGGTTGGAAAACTAAGGGGTTGAACATACTAAGCATTTGTTAAGTTGAAAGAACTGAAGAGCAAATTCAAGCCTTCAGTTGCAATACTAAAAGATTCTGTGAACAAAATGATGAATGATGCAGGAAACATCAGAGGGTAGAAGGAATACAGTCACTGCACCAAAAAGAAATTAATCAACAATGAAACATTTCAGGCATATGATGAAGAACCAGTAGTAAGGAGAGAAGACGTGCAGTCTATGCTGAAGGCATTGGCAAAAAAATAAGGCCCAGGAATTGATGGAATACTGATTAACATGTTTCAACAAACGGATGCAGCCTTGGACATCCTCGCTAGTCTGTGCCAAGAAATAAATATGCAAGAAAATGACCTGGCTGACTTACTGACAGGAGATATCTGTATTTTCTTCCCATTTCCAGAAAAGATGACCCCACAGGATGTGGAAATTATTGAACAATATCATTAATATCACATACAATAAAATCTTGCTGAATATTACTCAGAAATGGTTGGAACAGAACCTCTACAGGGAATTGCCATACACTCAAGCTGAATTCAGAGATAGGGGTATCATTACTGATGTCAGATGGATCTTAACTGAAAACAGAATACCAGAAAGGTGTTTACTTGTTTTTTAATTGACTATGTGGATCATAATAAATTATGGCTAACATTCAGGAAAATGGTAATCTCACAAAGTTTAATTGTGCTAATGAGAAACCATACCTTGACCAAGAAGCTGTTGTCTCAACAGAACAAGGACCATAGCATGGCTTAAAATTGGGAAAGGCATGCATCAGCATTGTCTTCTTTCTCCATATATACTTAATCTGTATCTTGAGAAAATCATTCAAGAAAACAATATGAAGACCATTGTGCAGTCGGGGTTAGAGGAAGACTCATCAACAACCTGTGTTATACAGAGGACAGACAAACCTTGCTTTAAAAAAAAAGTGAAGAAGACTTGAAGCATTTGCTACTTATGATGCAACACTACAGCCTTTAATAAGAATTACATCTCAATATCAGAAAAACAAAAATCTTCACCACTAAAAGTGGAAAAATAAATCTTCAACACTGGATCAGCAGATAGCATTATGATAGGTGGAGAAAAGAATGAAGTTATCAACTATCTTATTTCACTTGGATCCACAGTTAGCACACAGGTTAATAGCAGTTAAGAAATAAAAAGATGTGCTGCAATGGGAAAAAAATCTGCTGTTAGGGACCTTTCCAAAGTTCTGAAGAGCAGTGATGTCAATTTAAAGCCTAAGAGGCACCAGATCCAAGCCATGGTCTTTTTAGTTACTTATCATGTATCTAAAAGTTGGACAGTGAGTAAGGATGACAGAAGAATCAATGCCTTTGAGTTGTGATGTTGGAGAATAAAACTGAATATCCCATGGACTGCCAGAGGAGCACACAAGTCTGTTTTGGAGGAAGTGAAACCAAGGTGCTCCCTAGAAGCAAGGATGGTGAAACTTCGTCTCATATACTTTGGGCATGTTGACAAGGAGGTCTTTAGAAAAGGATGTAATGCCGGGAAAGGAAGAGGGCCAGTTAAAGAAAGGAAGACCCTGAAAAGTATGGATTGACTCAGTTACTGTAACTGTGGGATCAAGCATATCAGTAATATGGGCAGTCTAGGACAAGATTTAGATCTAGTGTTTTATGAGTTGCTATGAGTCATCTGTGACATCTAACAACAACAGTAGGACGTGTGTGGTGAAGAAATGGCTTTACTATCTTATCCACCTCATATAACAGCCTGATTCTCCCATGGTGAGCTCAGTGGCTCATCATGTTGTCAAAGACCTACCCTTAACTGTTCTGCTGGCCTCAGCTTGTTGATGATCCCTGGCCTAATGGTCATAGTGTCCTCAGGAAGTATAACAAGACACCATGAAATGAGTGGTTTTAAAGAACAGAAGTGCATTTTCTCCCAGTGTGGAGAAGGGTCAATTCATGGTTGATACCTTCAAGGGACTTTGAGAAAGCAACTGGTCCATGCTTCTCTCCTGTTTTCAGGTGTTGGCCAGCAACTCTTGCTGTTCCTTTGTTGCTTGTAGATGGATCTTCACATTACATATTTCTCTTGTATGTCCATGTCTTTTCTAAAATATCACTCAAAAGGTTATAATTAGGACTCAGCCTACTTAAGTTGTTTTTAGACGTTGTTGAGTAAACTATGACTCATTGAGACCCTGTGAACAACAGATCTGAACCTTGCCCATCCTGACCCATCCTTATCATCTCTCATATGTTCGAGCCCATGGTTACAGTCACTCTGGCAATCCTTCTTGTTGAGCTTCTTTTCACTGACTCTCCATCTTTCTTAGGCTGGTGCTCCTGATACTATGCCCAAAGTATGTGAAGCTAAGTTTTAGCATCCTTTCCTCTAAGAAGCACCTGCTTGAACTTCCTCCAAGATAGACTTATTTGTACTTTTGGCAGTCTTTGGCATGCTCAGTACTTTTTACCAACACCACAATTTAAAGACATCAATTCTTTCTTTGTCTTCCTTAGTCATTATCCCACTTTCAGATGCAAAGGAAACAAATGAAAATCCTGTGGTTTGAATGAGAGAGCTCTGATGGCTTAATGGGAAGGAGTTGTGCTGCCAAGCCAGAGCACACTATTCCAATCCACCAGCTTCTCTGTGGAAGAAATAAAGTTTCCTCCCATGTGATTATTTGCCTCTGAAAAGCCCTAGAGGGTCAGCAATGGTACAATTTAATCTCCAAACTGAAATTGTTGCTCTTTTGCACTTTGGAGAGGACCCTGACAGCAAATTTCCCCAATGCAACAAGTCTTTTGATTTCTTGACTACTGTTGACTTGTGTGTTGTTAGTGGATCAAAGGAAGATGGAAATTCCTGACAACTGCCATCTTTTCTGCATCTGTTGTGATGTTGTCTGGTGATGTCTCTTTTTTGTTTTCTTAATGTTGAGATGTAACACACATTGAAAGCTGTAGTTCTTTATCTTATGCAGCAGATATTTCAATTTTTCCTCACTTTCTGCATCTGCATAATGCAGATTGTTGATGAGTATTCCTCTAATCCCAATCACACGTTATTCTTCATATTGTCCAATTTCATGAATATATTCTGAGCATATAGATTGAATTGATGTGGAAAAAGGATACAACCTGACAAACCCCTTTCCTGATTTTACACAATGCAGTGCTCCTTTGTTTTGTTTAGATAACAACTTCTTGTCTATATCTAGGTTTCTCATGAGCACAATTAATATTTTGTGATTCTCATTATTTTCAGTGGAATACATAATTTATGATTCACACAGTGAAATACTTTTTTAATGTTTTCTCTTTATATCTTTATTTTATATTTCATTATAAACCTTTTTAGATATATTTAATATACAGTTGTGGTTGGTATTATGTGTAATTGAGTCAGTTGTGACTCCTAAAACCCGTATAGGACACAATGAAGCTTATTCTTTGTGAGAGCAGCTTTTCAGATCTTTTCTCCAATAGAGTTGCTGTGGAGGTCTAACTGTTGCTTTCTGTTAGAGTCCAAACACATTGTGCCAGTTTGTCTTCTTTTTTCTCTGTTGTGCACATATATTTTTAAAATGCCAAAGCAATTGGGTAAGATAATTCTAAAGCTCTTTTATATTAAATCTGACTCTTTGGAATCATTTTCTGTCTCTGGGTTGTGTGAAATACTTTTGTGAAGTAATGTGACAGTATAACTTTGTTCATTTAACTGGTAATATCAACAGTGAAAAGCATATTCCCTAAAACAAAGGGACATTCACAATAAGACTTCCGCATATGTTTTAGGGCAAAAAATTCAAATGGCAACAAATATTAAAAGCAGAAAAAGACATTCTTTTCATGTGTTCTTCCATCAGGGAGGTAAAAATGCAAGGTTGTTGTTGTTGTTATGTGCCATCGAGTCGTTTGCAACTCATAGTGACCCTATGTGCAAGAGCTCTAAATACTGTTCTATCCTGTGCCAACCTAGCCTTCTCAAACCCACTTATTCCCACCGCTCCAGTCAGAGAATCGATCCATCTCATCGAAGGTCTTCCTCTCTTTCGCCGCCCCTCCACTCTGCCAAACATGATGTCCCTC
>NW_006399991.1:583956-584797 GCF_000299155.1 Elephantulus edwardii | reverse complement strand
TAATTAATTTTAATGAAAGTGTACAGAGACTTAGGGTTTCCAGTCATTCATTGTTGCACTTTTCTCCCTCCCTGCCTCCACCCCATTCACTCTTCTTGAAATGAAAAAGAAAAACTCTTTCATTGTTATGCAGTCCCTCCCCCCCAAGTCCACTCCACTATGAAGCCTTCACTCTGTACTTCTGTAATAGGCATTTTGTTGAGAACTAGATGATACTCATGCTCCTTAGTTTGACAGTCCCATTTCCATTAACCTATCATATGTGAAAATAATTTGGGACAGAGTTTGATATATAAAATATTTATTACAAAATAATGTTTTAAAAAATTCTCTTCAAAAATGCTCCCCCTTTAGCAACAAACTTGACCACATGATTAAGCCTGTTGAAGTTACTGAGTCTCCCTAAATAAAGATTGCACAGAATAAAAAGAATTTAGAAATGCTTCTCCTTTATTTATATTAAAACAATATTTATGCTTTTAATTGTATTAAATCATGGATCTTAATCACTGTTTGCATACACATTTCAAATTTAAATGGAATTACAAAATTAATACCAAAACTTTTAAGGAAAAGTACACATGATAGAATACAATTTATGTGATCAACAATAGAGAAATACATAACTAATGGTGATTAAGATATTGTTAATAAAGAGATCTGTTTCAATGCATCCAGAAACACTGTGATAAAATGTGAGGTTAAAAAATTCTATAAAATTGCAGAAACAAGATTTCAAAACATTGTATTTATGATATACATATAAAAAAGATTGGAAGAAACATACCAAATTGATGTCTATGTGTGCTACAATACTGATTTTTACATTTCTCTTTATCTT
>NW_006399991.1:554288-581378 GCF_000299155.1 Elephantulus edwardii | reverse complement strand
CTTCACCTTCTCCAGGACAGACCTGTTTGTTCTCCTAGCAGTCCATGGTATATTCAACACTCCTCTCCAGCACCACAGCTCAAAGGCATCAATTCTCTTTCTATCATCCCTATTCACTGTCCAACTCTCTGATGCATAGCACATAATTGCGAAGACTTGGAATGCAAGGACATTTCCAAAATACTTCTGTTTGGTTGGCCATCTTGGGCCACCTTATTCCTCGTCTGTTTGGTTTGCCGATCTGGGCCACGTGCCCACCTTGCCTACAGTTGGGGCTGAGGACATAATCATCAGTGAGAAGTAGACTCTGCAGCATGTGGAGTACTGGGAGATGCGGTTAAGAGGCTAACTAGGATTTTCTCTTCATTACTTTCACAAATAATTTTTCCTATCTTTTTTGTCTTATTTTATTTTACTCACATGTCAGGAAAAAAAACCCAGAAAGAAATTACTCAAACAGCATTAAAAGTAGTTGAACATGTTGTTATTGGTGTCATGTGTTGTTGAGTTGCTTGCGACTCATAGCGACCCTTTGTAAACAGCTCTGAACCCTGCTCTATCCTGAGCCAACCTACCCTTATTACCTGAGTCACTGAATCAAGTCCCTCCACCCTTCCAAGCATGATGTCCCTCTCCAAGGACTGGTCCCTCCTTGCAACATGCCCAAAGTAAGTTAGATGAAGCCTTGGAATCTTGCCTCCAAGGAGCAGCCTAATTTCACCCTCTCCCGGATGAATCTGTTTGTTCTATTGGCTGTCTAAGGTATAGTCAATACTTTTCTCCAGCACCATGGCTCAAAGGCATCAATTCTCTATCATCTCTAGTCATTGTCCAGCTTTCTGATGCATAGCAAGTAATTGCAAAGACTGGATCAAAAGCATCTTAGTCTCCAGACTGATGTTGTTGTTCTTCAATGCTCTGGAGAGGTTTCCCAATGCAATTTGTCCCTTGACTTCTTGGCTGCTGGTACAAGAGTGTTGATTGTGGAGCCAAGCAAATTAAAGCTGTTAACAATCTCAGTCTCTTCACTTTCTATCATAATGCTGCCAGTCGGCCCAGTGGTGAAAATCTTTGTTTTCTTAATGTTTAGCTCCAATCCATGTTGAAGGCTGTAGTCCTTTACCTTCTGCAGCAAGCACTTCAGGTCCCCCTCAGTTTCAGGAAGCAGGGTTGTGTCATCTACATAATGTAGGTTGTTAATGAGTCTTCCTCCAATCCTGATGCTACATTTCTCCTCATAGAGCCCAGCCTCCTGGATGATCTGTTCTGTATATAAGTTGAAAAGGTATGGAGATAGGCCATATCCCTGGCTTATAGCCTTCCCTATTTTGAACCATGCAGTGTTTCCTTGCTCTGTTCTGACAGCTGCCTCCTGGTCCAAGTATAGGTTTCACATAAGCACAATCAAATGTTCTGGGATTCCCATTCTTCTCAGAATTTTCACAGTTTGTTGTGATCCACACAAACACCTTTGCATAGTCAATGAAACACAGACATTTCTCTGATATTCTCTGCTTTAAGCCAAGATCCATCTAACATTAGCTATAATATCCCTAGTACCACATCCTCTTCTAAACCTAGCCTGCACATCTGGCCATTCTCTGTTGGAGGGCTGTTCCAGTTGTTTTTGGATAATCTTCAGCAGACTCTTGCTTGCATGTGGTGTTAATGATATTGTTTGGTAATTTCCTCACTCTGTCGGGGCACCTTTCTTTGGAATGGGAACAAATACAGATCTCTTCCAGTCAGTTGATCAGGTGGTTGTTCTCCAGATTTCTTGGCACAACTTTCTGAGTGCATCCAGGCAGTATCTCTTTATTTAAACATGTCATTTGGTATGCTGTCAATTCCTGGGGCCTTGTTTTTTGCCATTTCTTTCAGAGCAATTTAAACTTCTTCCTTCATCACCACAGGCGATGTTCATAAATTGTTCATAAATTGTTTCATGAAATTCTTCTGTGTCAGCCAATTTCTTTTAGTATAGTGGCTCTGTATACTCCGTTCATCTTCTTTTAATGCTTCTTGGATCATTTAATGTTCTGCCCAAAGCATTCTTAACTATTGCAACTTGAGGCTTAAATGTGTTCTTCAGTTCCTTCAGCTTAAGAAATACTGAGCAAGTTCAGCCCTTTTGATTTTCTGACTCCAGCTCTTTGCACATTTCATTTTAATACTTTGCTTTGTCTTCCTGCGCTGCCCTTTTAAAACTTCTGTTCAGCTTCTTAATTTCTGGATTTCTTCTCTTTGCTTTGGCTTCACGGTGCTCTAGTGCAATATTCAGAGTCTCTTCTCACGTCCATATTGTCCTTTTCTTCTTTTTCTGTCTTGTATAATGACCTTTTTCATTTGGATGATATTCTTGATATCCTCACAATTCATCTGATCTTTGCTCTTTGGTGTTCAAGGCTTCAAATCTGTTCCTGAGATGGTTTTGAAATTCCAGTGGAATAGACTCAAGGTCAAATTTTGGTTCCTGTGGATTTGATTTCATTTTCATTACCTTGAATTTGCATATGAGTAATTGGTGGCCTATTCCACAATCAGCACCTGGCCTAGTTTTCACAACTGATATTGATCTTCTCAAGCGATTCTTTCCACAGATATAATCAGTTTGATTCCTATGCATATCATCAGGTGAAATCCATGACTGTAGCAGAGTATTATTTGATAAATGAGTGTTTGATTTTCAAAAACTCTGTTACCACTTCATCAAAGAAGACATTCAGATGGCCAACAAGCACATGAAGAAATGTTCAAAATCCCTAGCTCTAAGAGAGATGCAAATCAAAACAACTATGAGATATCATCTCACCCCAGACAGAATAGCAAAATTTAACAGAACAGCAAGCAACAAATGCTGGCGAGGTTGTGGAGAAACTGGAACTCTATTCACTGCTGCTGGAAGTGTAAATGGTGCAACCACTGTGGAAAGTGCTGTGGTGCTTTCTCAAAGAGTTGCAAATAGAGATACCATTTGCCCCAGCAATTCCAATACTGGGAATATACCCTAAAGAGACCATAACCGTCATCCAAGCAGATATATGCACACCCATGTTTATCGTGGCTTTGTTCACAGTAGCAAAGAGTTAGAAACAACCCGGGTGCCCATCAACAAACGAATGGTTAAGAGAAGCTATGGTATATTAACACAATGGAATACTATGCTGCATTGAAAAACAAGGATCCCATGCAATATTATTCAAAATGGGTGACCCTGGAGGACATTATGCTGAGTGAAATATCTCAGTCACAAAAGGACAAATACTGCATGGTGCTACTGTTGTAGATTGGGACTGACATCAGGGTTGGGGTAAGACTGAGAAAAACAGGATAAATTATGTATACTGCATTGAAACAGATGAGGGAGAGAATAACTTAAAAACGATATACGATAGGGTATTATGGTTATCACAAGAGTCCAGAATTAAGGTTGCATAGTGGAGTGTACTTGGGGCGGTGGAAGGGATACAGAGGGATTATATACCAAAGAAGGAATTTTTCTTTTGCTTTTCAAAGAGAGGAGCAAACTGGGAAGAGGGGAGGGCTGGGCAGGGAGAAAAGTGCAACAATGAATGAATGGAAATCTAAAATTTCTGTAAGTGTTCATTAAAACTAATAAAATTTAAAAAAAAACCTCTGTTACAAATAAGGTTTTTGTAGGGAGCAAAGATAATGGTGAACTTTTTTTGGGGGGGTGAACTTTTAAAAACAAAAAAACCCTTAGTTATCATTTGATAACTGTAAGGAATACTGGTAGTGTAGTTGGTTACATGTTGGGATACTAACCTGAAGGTTAGTGGTTCAAATCTACTGGCCATCCTGAGGGAGAAAGATGGGCAGTCTTCTGTGGTAAAAGACGATAGCCTTGGAATCATAATGAAGGGTTTCCAGGAGCCAGAATTGACTCAACATCAGTGGTGTGCTATCATTATCTGTTTTTAGCCCATTTTTGGTAGTGTTCTCTGACTTGTCATTTGAGTGTCTTAGACGGAAATGATAGGAGCCCTTTGACTAACTATGGAATAATTAAAAACTCTGTTCCTGTAAGAGCACATCCAATGCAGAAGGAGTGTACAGTGGGGCAAAGAGGTCTGCTGCAGAGTCCTGAACATTGCTTTCTCACTCTGAGGCCTCATCAACTCCCTCTGTGACCTCAGCCAAGTCTCTCAACGTTGTAGAATCTCAGTTTCCTCAACTGCAGTGAGAGTTATTGTGGAGCTTAAATGAGATGATACTGGCTTGGCACGTGATACAGTTTAGCTGTTATTATCATTATTAGTTGTTCCTTGGCTAGGTTGTAGTCTTATGGAATTCCAGAGTTGGAGAAGCATTGTGAAGCTCAGTGCACATGCTTAATGCAGTGATAGGAACCTGTGGTCCAGAGTCACTTCAGGTGTCTAACTACGTCTGGTAACATAGGGCTCTGCTTTAACAGTCACTTGAGCTAATGGGCTGAACAGCATTTTCATGTGACTCTTAAAAAAATTATTGTTCATAAAATACCTAAGTGCCTTGCCTGCTGGAGGTGGGGAGAAAACACAACTGTGTATAAGTCTATAAAATAGCTTGCCAGTTCTGAAAATGAAAAATATTTTTTCTTTCCTTTTTAAAATTTAGATGTATCCAATTAAAACATGCCATAGATGAAAATAAAAATACTCTTCAAAAATTAAGCAAAGTAAGTATTAGTGTTAATCATTCTATTAGAAGAATCTGTTTTTCCTACAAATATTTTCATTAATTATGAATTGGGTTGGTAAATTGGTGGGTTTAGCGTAGGGATGAGACCTCACCTCAGTCAAATGCAGCTCTCCTGAGGAGGCTTACTGAATACCCAGGAGCAGAAACACAAGGACTCTGATGAACTCACTCAGCATTGAGAAATCAGAGAATTCAGGAAGAAGTTATTTTAATTTTAGATTTATGTTTTACAGTTTGGAATTGTTTTCATGTTAATTGCTTTCTGGAGTTGTTGTTATGTGCCATCAAGTTGAGTACAATTTATAGCAACCCTGTGAACAAACAATAGGTCTGACCCCTGTCCTGTCCTGCTACATCCTCATCGTCTCTGACACACGTGAGCCTGTTGCTGCAGTCACTGCGTCAGTCCATCTGATTGGGGATCTTTCCTCTCTTGTTCTGATAGCCCTTTGCAAGGAGTGGCCCTTCCTAACAATATGCCCAATGTGTAAGAGACGAAAATGGAGTAGAAATCTGGTTCTGAGGATAAGTGATAAACCCTTACAGCAAACAACTGGAATTCCTGTGACAGCAGCAGTGGGAGGACCTGGAGTTGACACTTGGCAGTTTTCCCATTGAGCGTGTGCCATCAGCCAGACACCAGGGGTCACACAGAACATTTAAAGTGGAAAGCACCTGAAGTGCATCTCAGATGTGTGGTTGCTGGATTCTCTTTGAAATCTTACCAACAACACAAAACTTTTCTGCTTAGGGAGTAGACCGACCCTAAGTTTAAAACCCAGTTATTGCTGTTCCATTGATGAGGAAACAGTCCAGCAAAGGTGAGGGAACTTTCTAGTGCTTCAGACCAGTCAGTAGTGAAAGCATTGTTGCCCATCTTTTGAACCACAGGAGCAACCTTCTGTCTAGAATTTGCCCCTTCCTTGCTTTGGAGGGTTTGCAGTATTCCGCGAAAAAACAGAACACAAGGGAAAAAGTTTTGATTTTTCACTTGGCTTGTGTTCTAACTCATCCATTTATATTTCTTTTAAATTACACTATTTACCTAAAATAGATGTGTTCCTGTTTTTTTGTTTGCTTTATTAGAACACTTGTTAGAGGTTTTCATATGCTTTTAAAATGAATGTAATAGAAGCCTAAAGTTAATGTTTCTGTGAACTAGATTTGTTCTTTCCTAGGCTGATGAATCTTCACCTGTTGGGAGCTATAATCAGAGGAAAGAAGAAGAGCATCACTTTTTGGACCGATTAACCCACCAACTGCAAGAATTTGCTGTGACCATCAACAGAGAAATTAGAACTGGGTAGGTTTCCTTCCTCTCATTTTAACCTTTCTTTCAGATACTGTATCCCACAAGTTTCAATGTTTACCTTAGACTGAAGGCATACTACAGAATAAATATAAGCAAGCAATAGTAACAATGTAACCAGTCAGTATTTATTTATTGGGTAAAAGAGAATATGTTAGATTCCAAGAGAGATAGAAATAGTATAAATATGGTCCTACCATCAAGTCTGATTGTGGAAACAAAAGTGAAAGAGTTCTGAAGAGCTCTAACAAATATTAGAAAATAAGAATGATGCAGTTAATGTTGATATGTAAAAGGAAAGCATTGTGCAAATTGTGTGCATGCAGTTTTCCCCTTACGAATGCTTTAAAAATTGTGAGGAAGAAGCAAACATTCTTTTCCTGTTTTCATGGATGTTTATAATAGCTTCTTCTGATTAGAAAAAAATAATTTGCAGTATAAAGAAAGCCATATGACAGAACTGAAAAATCAACTACTTAGGTGCTAAAGCTGATCCCATATCTCATACTGCATCCTGGGGAAAGCGCTGAAGGATGTAGATGTTAGAATTCTAGAATTTTCGCTGATTTCCAGTATTGAGCATGAAAGAGAAGCTGGTAGCTAGCTAACTTACCCTCCCAAGGAGTCCTGGTGGTGCTGAGCATCGAGCTGCTAACAGAAAGATTGGTGGTTCAAACCCAACAGATGCTCTGCAGGGCAAGCATGTGGCCGTTTGCATCTATAAAAATTTACAACTTTAGGAAACCTATGAGACAGGTCTGTTCTGTCCTGTAGGGTTGCTGTGAGTATGAATTAACTCAGTAGTAGGGGATTTGGGGCTTTATATACAACTATAGTAGTTAGAGATGAGGATGGTACAGGATAGGACAGGGTGCAGGCCTTTTGTTCATAGGGTCATTATGAGTAGTACTCAACTTGAGAGCACCTAGCAACAATATAAAACAGCTCTTGTGTATACTCTGTCTTCATTTTATAGTTGTCATTGTTGTGAGGACAGAGTATACAGAAGAGCTGTTTTAAAGTGTTGCACACCAGCTGTGAAAAGATAGTAGCAGTAGATCAGAACCATTCTTTTTTTTTTTCTTCTCCCTGCCTCTTTTTAAACAGTCCCTCCGTAAGGACTATCCACTTAGGTTTGTATCCAAAGACGAAATTTGTAGGTGAAAGGAGTTAGCCTTCGTTACAGACTCGTTAATTTCAGGGTCGAAAATTTGGAACGCTTCACGAATTTGTATGTCATCCTTGCGCAGGGGCCATGCTAATCTTCTCTGTATCGTTCCAGTTTTTTTTAGTATATGTGCTGCCGAAGCGAGCACAATCAGAACCATTCTAACTTTAGGGAGATTATACGAATTGGCACCAGTCCAGAGCTGGTCCTGGGAGGTGGAGGCCATACATACCCCAACTTTCCAGCCCTTTTTACAAATCCTCACATCAGCTGTCCTCCCCATAAGACTTTTCTTCTCTTCTGTGCTCACTAACCCATTGCAGGTCACACAGAATTCAGAGTGAATTCACATAAGTGATTTGGTACTTTATTAAGGAACTCAAAGCATGCAGCTCAGGAATCAACGGGCTACAAGTCAGGATCAGGGTCAGGAGACATGTAGGCAGAATGGAAGCTTCTGTGAAGAGGGAACACATCCTGCCCATTAAGGACAAGCTAGCTTTCATGTCTCCTCTCAGCTGCATGTGCAAGCCAGTTTTCTCTCTGCCTTGTGACTCTCAGAGCTGTGTAGGCCTTCTTGGCTCATTCAGGACAGCCCTCTTCTCGGTCCCCTTGGGACAGTCTATCTACCTTCACCCTCCCTCCCCTGGCTGTCGCAGGGCCCTTCCAGCCCCAGTCACCATCTTTCTTGCTACACCCCTTTATTGTGTTACAGTTCTATTAGCAGAGCCCTTTTTTCTTAGCCTGGTGTCATGGAAGGTTAAGCATTGGGCTGCTAACCAGAAGCTTGGCTGAACTTAACACCTGTTCCGCAGAAAGAGACGTGGCCATTCCTTCACTGGGAGTGACAGCTGGGAACATGATGGAGGATGACTATGAGAGTGCAGGAGGCCAGCTCCCAGCAACAAAGCGTGACCATGAGGAAGGCCAGGAGGCCAGCTCCCAGTGAAGGAGGGTGACCATGAGGGGGCATGAGGCCAGCTCCCAGCAATGGAGGGTGACCATGAGGGGGCATGAGGCCAGCTCCCAGCAACGGAGGGTGACGGGTGACCATAAAGAGAGGCAGGGTAAGAGGCCAGCTCTCAGGACAGAGGATGACCATGAGGGAACAGAGGCTAGCTCCCAGCAATGCATATGGAGTTTTGGTTTTGCCTTCTCTCTGTTTCTTTACTCTTTTTTTTTCTTCTTGCATTTGTCTGATTACTGCCTAGAATTGCCAATCCCCTCTCAGTAGGTTTGTGGTGGTGGTAGTATATCTCCAAGTCATAACCGACCCGTAACTGGCACCCAACAGGTTTTCAGAGGTGATGAATCACACGGGAGGAGATTTCCCATCCTTTTTCTCAGAGCAGTTGGTCAGTTGTAACTGCGGACCTTGGCATAGACAGCACAATTCCTAACCACTGAGCCATTAGAGATCCCTCTCAGAAGCTGCAGATACTTAATTTGTATGGTAGGAGATAAATTTGATATACTCTAGTGGTTTGTATGTCACTGTAATGCTGGAAGTTGTGTCAGCGGTAGGTCAGATGTCAGCAAAGTCACCCCAGGTGGACAAATTTTTTCAGCAGAGCTTCCAGCAAAGACGGAGAAGCACAAGGGTGTAGCTACTTTGGACTAATGGGCCCACAAACCCCTGTGAATAGCAACAGAGCACGGCTTGATGTGGGGCCTAAGATACATTACATGGTCTGACGCAGGGCCAGGGATACAGATCATGGTCTGACATGGGGCCAGAGATAAAGAGCACAGTCTGACATGAGCCCTCTTGGAAGGTGTGAGCTTGGAAGGCAGGCACACGTGGCTGATGAAAAGCTGGCTCCTCAGAGTTCAGTTTACCTTCATGATGTGGATGGAGTGTGGAAAGTGAAAGTGGAGAAGGATACTCTGCAAACTCAAACCAGAGTCAAGGGATACAGTCCCATTCATATTCATAGGGCAAAGTAGACTTTATGGCAAGAAGATAAAAGTGACATTTCATAATTATAAAAGTGTCTGTTTAATAGGAAGAAATAATTATCCTAAAATATGTGTATCTAATAACAAATTCAAAATGTATAAAGCAAAAGTCAGCACCAAAGGAGAACTAGACAGTCCATAATCATAAGTGATTATTTCTCTTTCAGTACCTAGAAACAGATTGACAAGAGTCAATAAGAATATAGAAAATCTGAAGAAGGTAGTCAACCACTGTCATCCAGTTATGTCCATAAGTGCAAAAACTCTGTACTCAATGGCAAATTATACCTTCCTTTCAATTGTACATGTAACATTAACCAAAGCAAACCATGTTAAGCTATAAGTAATTGTCAACAGAAATCAAAGGATTGAAATCAGTAGTACATGTACTTTTTTTTTTTTTACCAAGATTTAATGTACATTTATTCTTAACATGTGGAACATATAGTATAAAGATTTCATACTGAATAAATGATATTCATTAAGCCAAAAAAGGAGGAATTTACATCAAGTTTTAGCTACATTGTTTGAAATACAAATATGCAGATTTTATCACTGAAAAAATCTCAATTGTGTTTCTTCATCAGGAACTTCAACTGAACCTAAAACTTTTTCACACCTCGATTAGAAAGAAAATAAAACAAAACAAAAACCCAGAAAAAAATAAACTATAAGTTGATTGGCTGCTGAGACAGCAAGGATTTTTTACAGAGACCTGTACAGCATCGCATCAAGAGGGGCGATGTCTGGCAAGAGATAGCTGTGTCTCGCTTTGTGCAGGTCACCAACTTGTTAACTCGTCATACTATAAAGGGGTGGCTGGGAGAGGGACCAAAGTACATGTACTTTTATGACTTAGGATCACCACAACTCATGACAGAAAACCAATTACAAAATGCCCCCCAGCTATTGTGAAATTAATTCACTTGCTTCTGTGGAACCCAGGGATCAAATAAAGAATTTCACTTGAAGTGAGAAAGTATTTTCAATGATAAAAACATGACATGTCCAAAATGGTGAGATACAGCTAAAAAGCAGTGCTTGAGAAACTGATAATGCATCATCTTGCTCGCTGTCATCAAGGCCATTGGATTTCTGTGGCTATAAGTTTTAATAGGAGGCTAGAACCCATGTTTTCCCCATAGAAATGATGGGGAGTTTGAATTGCTGGAGACAACAAAGCCTTTTGATTAGCAATACACCATGCTAAACTGAAGCAACTTAGGACACCAAAAGAAAAAATGGCAAAACAAGGGGGAGAAGGTAGAAAGAAGTAAATTAAATGGATATGCTCATAATAAAATTATTCCAGAGAAAAGGGAGAGATAAAACAGAAATCACAAAAGATCTCGTGTACATTAAAAGGATGCTAAAAAGAAATCTACAGTTTTATTTTAATGAATTAGAAAATATAAACTAGCTGAAAATTAGAATTTACTAAAAATTGAACACAAGGTGAATAGAAAATCTGAATAATCCTGTTGTTGTTGTTAGGTGCCATCAAGTCGTGTACAACTCATAGTGACACTATGAACAAAAGATCTGGAACCAGTCCTGTCCTATGCCATCCTCACACTTCATGACACTCAAAAGCCCATTGCTGCAGTCACCTTGTCAGTCCACCTGGTTGAGGATCTTTCTCTCCTTCACCGACCCTCCCCACTTCCCAACATCATGTTCCTCTCCAAGGAATAGCACCTCCTAGAAATGTGTTCAGAGTATGTAAGGCGAAGCCTCATCATTCTTCCCTCCAAAGAGCACTCCGGCTGCACCCTCTCCAAGACATAACTATTCACTTTCTTGGCTGTCCGTAGAATGTTCAGTGCTCTTCTCCAATACCACAGCTCAAAGGCATCAGTTCTTTTCCTGTCATCCTTATTCATTGTCCAGGTCTCAGATTCATAGTTAGTAATCAGAAAGACCATGGCCTGAATCAGACGAATCTTAGTCCTCAAACGGACATCACTACTCCTCAATAATCTGGAAATGTCTTTAACTGCAGATTTTCCCATTACAATGTGTCTCCTTATTTCCTGAGTGCTTGTACCAACGGTGTTAATTGTGGATCCAAGCAAGATGAAGCTATTGACAGTTTCAATCTCCTCTCCATTCATCATGCACTGCTTATTGATCCAGTGGTAAGAATCTTTGTTTTCTTAATACTGAGACACAATCCATACTGAAGGCTGCATTCCTTGATCTTCTGCAACAAGTGCTTCAAATCCTCCTCACTTTCAGCAAGCAAAGTTGTGTCATCTGCATAACGCAGGTTATTGATGAGCCTCCCTCCAATCCTGATGCCACACTCCTCTTCATAGAGTCCAGCATCCCGTATAATTTGCTCAGCATATAGATTGAACAGGTATGGAGACAGAATAAATCCCTGGCGCACTCTCTTCCAAATTTCAAATCCTACACTGCTCGCCTGCTCCATTCATACAACAGCCTCCTGGTCCAGGTATAGGTTCTTCATGAGCACAATCAAGTGCTCTGGGATTCCCATTCTTCTCAGTGTCAGCCACAGCTTGTCATAATCCACACAAACACCTTTGCATAGTCGATAAAGCACAAATAGACATTCATCTTGTATTCCTTACTTTCAGCCAAGATCCATCTGACATCAAAAATAATATCCCTGGTGCCACAGCCTCTTCTAAATCGTGCTTGAACTTCTGGCAGTTCCCTATCTATGAACTGTTCCAGCTGTTTTTTAATGATCTTCAGCAGTATTTTGCTAGCATGTGGTATCAATGATATTGTTCAATAATTTTCACACTCAGTTGGACCACCCTTCTTGGGAATAGGAACAAATACAGACCTCTTCCAATCTGTTGGCCGGGCAGCCATCCTCCAAATTTCCTGGCATAGACTCATAAGTACATCCAAGGCTGCATCTGTTAGTTGAAACAAGTCAATTTATATCCCATCAATTCCTGTGGCCTTATTTTTGCTAATGCCTTCAAGACAACTTCCACTTCCTCTTTCATTACCTGTTCATGTGGTACTTTCTGAAATTTTTCAGTGTCAATCCTTTCTGGTACAGTGACTCTGTGTATTCCCTCCATCTTCTTTGCAGACTTTCTGATCATTCAATCATTCAATCATTGGTCATAACATCTTTCAACATTGCAACACGAGACCTAAATTTGTTTTCAATTCCTTCAGCTTGAGAAATGCAGAGTGAATTCTTCCTTTTTTAATTCTCCAATGCCAGCTCTCTGCACATTGCATTATAAAACTTTGTCCTCCCGAGCTGCCTTTTGACAGCATCTGTTCAGCTCTTTTACTTCAACATGTTTTCTTCTAGATTTGGCTTCCCGACATTCCAATGCAATCTTTAGAGTCTCTTCTGACATCCTACTAAATATCTAATTAAGAAATTAAGTTTTTCATTTCAAACCCTCCTACAGAGAAACTTCTCAAATGGCTAATAATATCAGTATTATCTCTAGAGAATAGGAAAAGAAGACTCATTTTATGCACTTTGCATACTCTGATGTAAAAAGCTGACAAAAGCATTACAAACCTTATAAGACTTTCATAAACAAATGTATAAATAATATAGAATATTAGTAAATAGAATCCAAAAGTATATTAGAACAATAATACATCATGTTACATTATTGATTGATACCAAGTGGAATTGATTCCAGAATGCAAAGTTGATTTGACATTTGAAATTCACTATATTAACATGATGGAGACTAAATATAAATGGTCATATCAAGTTCCCATCACTGACCCTTATGTAATATATATAAAATATCTCATAAAAAATGAAGAGGGAATACTGAAACACACATCCTCTTTACGGTTTTTTTATTCTTGTATTAACTCTCTCAAAAATAACTATATGTAGAAGTACATGGCATGAGTATTGGAGGAAGACTTATCAACAGCCTAACATACTAGTGATGCAAACTTGCTTGCACAGAGTAAAGAGGACTTGAAGCGCTTGCTGCTAAAGATCAAGGGCTACATCTCAGCATCAAGAAAACAAACATCCTCACCAGGGGACTAATAGGCAACATCATGATAGATGAGAAAATACTGTAGTTCTCATTAACTTAATTTTACTTAGATCCAGAATCAACGCCGATGGTAATAGAAATCAGAACACATGTTGCATTGAGAAAATCTGGCAAGGACTTTTTAAAAAAATTTTCGTTTTATTATTTTTGTGTGTGTACCATCAAATCGGGTCTGATTGTCCCTCCTTCTCCAGCAAAGAATCTGACAGATTTGAACCACATACCTCTGGGATCAGAGGCAAGGATATTTCTAAAGAACAAAGATGCCCATTTAAAGGCTAAGGTGCACCTGACCGCTGTCAAAGTTTTTTTTTTACTTTCTCTACATCTGAAAGTTGGACATTCAGTAAGGAAGAATTGATGCCTTTTAATTGTGGTGTTGGAGAAGAATACTCAATATCACCTGGACTGTCACAAGAACAAATGGGTCAGTCCTGGAGGAAGTACAAGCAGGGTGCTTCTTAGAGGCAAGAATGGTGAAACTTCTCACATACTATGACCATATTGTTAGGAGGGGCCAGTTGATGGATAGTCAGAGGAAGACCCTCAACAAGATGAATTGACACAGTGACTTAATAATTGTCTGAAGCATATCAGAGCTTAGGAGGATGGCACAGGATAGGACAAGTTTCCAGTCGGGGGTGACTCAACAGCACCTTATAACAGCCTTTGCATTAGTCTTTGTATTGTAATCCTATTTAAAGTGTCTTCTCCCATGTGCTTAACTGCCTCTGAAAAGCCAGAGGGTCAGCTAAAGTCAGTTACTGGATGGTACACCACCACCACAACAACAATGTAGCCTTTGAAATGGTGAGGGATTCTGTTTATTGTGGGGTTTTTTTAACTACAAATATTTTATTCCACTTTTCTAAAGACTACAAATCCATAAATTACATTTATCAAGATATGATAGCAACAGTCTCAAATGGAGGAACTGAATGACAATTTTGTGGTTTTATTTTTTATTTACTCAATGTTGCTTTTTCTTTAATAGAAAAGTTAGATTTTCATTCATTTATTGTTGTACATATTACCCTCACTCTCTCTCTTCCTCCTCCCCTAGTTCACTTTTTTTTTATATTCATTCATTGTTGACAATTACCTCCCACCTCCACCCCCCGGAATTTTATTTATTGTTCTATTCTAAGCAAAGGAAAGAATTAGGGAGCTCTGGTGACCTAGGCGTAAGAAGTTGCATTGCAATACCAAAGGCACATAGAATCCATCAGCTGCTCCCAGGGAGGAGGATGGTTTCCCTCCCTGCAGTTTACTACCTGTGAAAGCCCACTGGAAGGTCAATTATGGGTTGATTCTGACTCAGGCACACAACAACAAAGCTAATAGTGCCTGGCCTCTGGTAAGTGCCCAGTAAATACAGGGTAGCTTTGTATACCTTTGAATGAATAAATGAAGCTCAAAGATTTTATGATTTATCCAAACTGATACGATTTGGTTCTGCTTTTCTTTACTTTCCATTTCAGTATTCAGTTATCTTTCCAAAATAATGTTCATTAAACATTAGCTGAATGTCCATGATGTATTGAAATCTGACATCAAGGCCTGTGCATGCTTTATCGTACCGTATACATTCACCAGATTCATAATCTCCTCCTCCACTCCCAGTCTCTCAAGTCACGTATCTTTAGCTCACTGGTAGAAAATTAGTTGCATTTCCTTCCTTAAAGCATTGCATTGGTTGTATAGAGAAGTTACAGTTGTTCTATCTTGTATATTATTTTAAGTGATACTAATCATGGAATTATGATGTGTGGAAGTAGGTCACGTACTGCAAGAGAAAAAAATGACCATTCTGTTGAAGAAGATGATAAGGAGGATGAGGAGGAAGAAGAAGAAAACAGTGAAGAAAGTAGTGAGGAGGAAAGCAGGACAGAAGAGGAAGATAAACAGGAAAGTGAATTTCAAAATCAAATAGCCATTAAAGAATACATTGCAATTGGGGATTTTACCGCTCAGCAAGTTGGCGATCTTACATTCAAGGTGAGTAGAAACAAAACTGGAGTTTAGGGTTAGGAAAAGTTAACTAACTGGCTTAGGATAGATAGGTCAGAGTTCAGAGTTACCATGCATAGAGTCCCCGTGAGTTGTAGTCAATTAGAAGACACATAACAACAACAATGAAAGTAACTGGAAAACATAATTGCCATATGATTATTTGACTCAAGTGTATCTTAAATTAGCTATATAACTCCAAAGAACCCTTCATTGATCTTTCTCTGGTTTAAAGGTAGAGTGTGGGGAAACTTTTGAAAATAGAAATATGTGGATATAAACTATGTATGTTGTGGATAAGTGCCAGAGTGAAAGTTTTAGTCAACTTTTAACATTTCTATGTTTTTAGAAAAATTTTTAGTATCCATATAGTTTATATAGTAGTCATTAAGGAAATTAGAATGCAAAACATGTAAGAAAACTATTGGTTAAGACAGAATTAGGAGACACAATTTTAAAAATAAGAACTACGTTTTATAGTTTTAAATTTTAGAGCTACTTATATTAAGATTATAAGAAGAGCCTATATTATCTTCAACCTTTATTTTGAAACATTAGATATTAAATATATGCATAATTTTTGAGGTTTTTTTTGCATGTTTTCTAATTTTTTACTTCAAGAAAGGGGAAATTCTCCTCATAATTAAAAAGAAGCCAGATGGTTGGTGGATAGCTAAGAATTCCCAAGGAAAGAGAGGCCTCGTTCCCAGAACCTACCTAGAGGTCAGTATTTGTTACTTGTTTTTTCTTTTCTCTCTGCCAGATTTTTACATGTATAGTAAAATACTATATTCTTTGCTCACTTGACTATTACAAAGGATTTAAAATTTTATCTTCCCTTTCAGAGAATATATGTTAGTTTGTGCTCCCTTCATTGACACTAAAACTGCCTGCTTGTCACATGTTTGCTAGTGACAGCTGTCTCAGTCATTGTGGCTGCGTGACTGCTGAAGGCTCACTGCTGGCATTATTGGCACTTGTGCTGCTGATGTGATTAAACATCATTCATCAGCTGTAAGTTGATTTTTAGCTTTTTTATCGTGAACTTTCTCTTCAGTTGTTTGGTTTTAGGTGTGGTAGATTGGGTATTTTTTCCCCTTTTGGTCATTTTTATTGTTTCTGGTTTTAAACCATTTTCTCATGGATTTATAAGAGTTTTTAATATGATTTTTTAAAAACCAACAAAACCACACACAGCCACCATCAAGTCAATTCCAACTCCAGCAACTCTCTCTTAGGCCAGTGAGCATGCTCTTTTCTAGGATTGGGAGATTTGGTCCACATTCTTCTCCCACTCTCCCAGGGACCTTCTATTATGATCCCTTTCAGAGGGGTCAGTGGGCCACCCACCAGTCTTTCTGGCCTGTATCCTAAATAAGTGAAACTGGAACACAATGTTTTTTATGCCCATCATATGCTAAATTCTTGTCAGTACTTACATCGCTTTCTGAAAGTGCTGGTGATTGTATGGTTTGATTTTGCATTTGGTATAAAACATTTCATGTTTGATGATTTACAGCCCCGTGATAAGGAAAAAGGCCAAGACTCAAGTGAAGGCAGCAGTGAAGAAGACGTGGAGATGGTTGATGAGACAGCCAGTGAAGCAAAAGTTCAACAAAGGTAGAGGACTGTGAGGAGACAGGAGCAGCCTGGGGAAACTTTCGTTCTTTTTACTGTCGTTTGTGTGTAATTTAAGGCTTCCTTGACATGGAGACAGCTTGTGCCTTAAGAAGAGTATTACTTAAAGTTCATGAGAACTTTATGGGATTTTTTTTTTCAGTAGATAGTATTGTTCTATCTTGATTTCAGCAAGAGACTGGTAGGTTTTCAGAACTTAATCACAGTTAAACATCTTGCCCCTTGACTAATGACATTTTATTTATGGGATGACCAGGCATTTTTTTTCTGTTGCATTTTTTTTTTCTCCCCAGAATGGATTCTCACTGGAGTGCTGTTCAGGAAGCTGTCTCAGAGGTCAGTGTCTTCTGTCTTGCTAATGATAGCTTATTACCTTATATGCAGAGCAAGTTAAAAATCAAAACAGAGTGAAGATTTCAGGGGTAGTATCAGAACTTATACAAGCTGTGTTGTATTCCATTGTATGAATATACCATAGTTCTCCCATCCATTCATTTGTTGATGGACACTTGTGTTGTGTCCATCTCTTTGCTATTGTAAATAACACATCAATAAGTGGGTGTGCATATACACCATACTGAGTGAGATATCTCTGTCACAAAAGAACAAATACTGCATAACACCACTGTTAAATAGCAGGTCTGAAATGAGGCTTGGGAGGAAAATAGGCTAAGAGTACTTAAGTAATGACCATTGCATTGAAACAGATGAAGGAAAGAACTGCTTAAAAGGAATATATAATTAGACATTATATGCATGACAACAGCCCAAGATATCATTGCAAAGAGAACTGGGGGGAAAGGGGGAAAAGTAGGTAATTGTGCAACAAAGAGGGAATATTAAAAAAAAAAGGTGCAAAACAACTATGAGATATCATCTCACCCCAGTAAGAATAGAAAAATTTAACAGAGCAGCAAACAACACATGGTGGCGAGGTTGTGGAGAAACTGGAACACTTCTCTGATGGTGGAAGTGTAAAATGGTGTAACCAACTATCGAAGGCTCTATGGCGCTTACTCAAAAAGTTGCAAATAGAAATACCATTTGACTCAGCAATTCCAGTACTGGGAATATACCCTAAATAAATCATAACTGCCACCCAGGGAGATCTATGCACACCCATGTTTATCGAGGCTTTATTCATAATAGCAAAGAGTTTGAAACAACCTAAGTGCCCATTAACAAACAAATGGATAGAGAAGCTCTGGTATATTCACACAATGGAATACTACATTGCATTGAAAAACAAGGAACTCATACAATATTATTCAAAATGATGACCTGGAAGACATTATGCTGAGTGAAATATTGGTCACAGAAGGACAAATACTGCATAGTGCCACTGTTGTAGAATGGGACTGACATCAGGTTTGGGGAGTGACTTAGAAAAATTGGATAAATTATGTATACTGCATTGAAACAGATGAGGGAGAGAATTGTATAAAAGCGATACATGATTTGGTATTATGGTTATCACAAGAGTCCAGCATTAAGGTTGCATAATGGAGTGTACGCAGGTTGGGGGTAGGCAGGGATTGTACACCAATGAAAGAATTTTTCTTTTACTTTTCAAAGAGAAGAGTGAATTGAGGGGGAGGGGGAGCCAGGGAGAAAAATGCAACAATGAATGGAAATACAAAATCTCTGTAAATATTCATTAAATTTAATTAAAAAAGTAAACTGGGGGAGGGGGAAGGAAAGGAAAGGGGGTAAATGTGCAGCAATAAATGAATGAAAATCTAACTTCTCTGTAAACATTCATTAAAATCACAATCAAAATTAAATTTTATATAAAAAATATAGGACATCAGAAGGATAGTAGAAGATAGGTAACTGGTTTGGTAAGTTTGTCCATCTTCCAGGTAGCATTTCAGATATGAAGATTAGATAATTTCATACATGATTTTGAGAGCTTAAAATTATCTCTCGTTGGTTCTGCCTGAATGTCCAAACATTTGGATGAAGATTGATATTCAACGTTGGCTAATATTTGGAAAATCATTTAAAGCTCAAAAAACTAAAAATTATCTACATAAAAAATCCTGTTGTTTAAAAAATTATGTAACCAATAGCTAATCATAAGATTAAATACTTGAGAGTAAATCTAACCAAAAGCACAAAGGATCAATTCAAAGAAAATTACAAAACATTACTACAAGAAACAAAAAGAGACCTTGAGAAGTGGAAGAATATCCCTTGCTCATGGATAGGAAGACTTAATATTGTGAAAATGGCAGTACTACCAAAGGCAATTTACATGTTCAATGCAATCCCAATACAACTACCAATTCCATTCCTCAGCAAGATGGAAAAGGCAATCTCCAGTTTCATTTGGAATGGAAAGAAGCCCAGAATAAGCAAAGCACTCCTTAAAAATAGAAACAAGGTAGGAGGCATCTCTCTCCCTGATTTCAAATCTTACTACAATGTTACGGTGGTCAAAACAGTGTGGTACTGGTACAATGACAGACACATAGATCAGTGGAATAGAATTGAGAACCTGGAAATCATCCCATCTACTTATGGTCAACTGATTTTTGACAAGGAAATGAAATCAGTTAAGTGGAGAAATGACAGCCTTTTTAACAAATGGTGTTAGCAAAATTGGAAAACTATCTGTAGAAAACTCAAGCAAGATCCACACCTCACTCCATACACAAAAACCAACTCAAAGTGGATCATGGACCAAGGACTAAAACCAAGGACTATAAGCTTCATTAAAGAAAAGCTTGGAAGAACTCTAGAAGTCCTAATCTACAACATAAACAGTCCTCCAAGCATCCTGAAAAATCTGCACCCAGGGCACGATAAAAGAGATGAATGGGACCTTCTAAGAATCAAATCCCTATGCACATCCAAAAACTTCTCCAACAGGACAAAAGGGGAAGCCACAGACTGGAAAAAAGTACTTGGTAATGACATGTCAGGTAAGGAACTTATATCTAGAATTTATAAAATACTCAAGCATCACAAGAAGATAAAGGTAAATAACCCAACTGAAAAATGGACACGGGGTATGAACAGACATTTCACCAAAGAAGACGTTCAGATGGCAGACAAACACATGAAGAAGTGTTCCAAATCCCTAGCTGTAAGAGAGATGTATATCAAAACAACTATGAGATAGCATCTCACCCCAGTAAGAATAGGAAAATTTATGAGAACAGCAAACAACAAATGCTGGTGAGGTTGCGGGGAAACTGGAACCCTTATTCACTGTTGGTGGGAGTGTACAATGATGCAAGCACTATGGAAGGCAGTATAGTGCTTTCTCAGAAAGTTGCAAATAGAAATACCATTTCACGCAGCAGTTCCACTACTGGAAATATACTCCGAAGAAACCATAACTGCCATTTAAGCAGATATATGCACACCTAAGTTTATTGAGGCCTTGTTCACAATAGCAAAGAGTTGGGAACAACGTAAATGCCCATCAACAAATGAATGGATAGAAAAGCTCTGGTATATTCCCACAGTAGAATATATGCTGTATTAAAAACCAAAGCACTCATGAAATATTATTCAAAATAGCCCTGGAGAACATTATGCTGAGTGAAATATCTCAGTCACAAAAGGACAAATACTGCATAGTGCAACTGTTATAAAATAGGACTGACATTGGGGTTGGGGGAAGATTGAGAAAGATGAGATAAATTATGTATACTGCATTGAAAAAGATGAGGAAGAGAACTGTTTAAAAGGGATATATGATTAGGTATCATTGTCATGACAGGAGTCCAGAACAAAGGCTATATTATGGAGTGGACTTGGGGGGAGGGATTGTATAACAATGAAAGAATTTTTCTTTTTAAAGAGAAGAGCAAACTGGGAGGGAGGGGTGGTCAGGAAGAAAAGTGCAACAATGAATGAATGGATATCCGAAGTCTCTGTAGATTTTCATTAAAATTCGTAATAATAAAAAAGAGAAAAATATGTACCCAAAAGGAAATATCCATCCACAGTCTTTGCATCTAGTCTCCCTCCTGATAAGTTCGCACCATTAACAGGTAAATAAATATCCTTCCTGACAGTTTACACTTCTTGTAAAGTACCTCTTTGTGTGTGATGTGTATGCAGATTACATAAAAGCAGTTAATTTCTCATTGAACATAAGTTTGTGAAGTAAGTCATCTATCACATGGTAGTACTTCATGGAGGAGGACAGTAGATGAGGGATGGAAAGAAAACAGCTGGTCTGGAGCAGAACTCTACGGGATGCTACAAGACAGGTCCTCCACAAGGTACTTAGGATTGTATCTTTCAGGAATGTTAGGGTTTTCTTTTTTATTCTTCTGCTTGGGTCTGAACATTTGTGTTCTCCTCTTTAGGGCTATAGTGGTATAGTGGTAAGGAGAAAGCATCATAGATTTGAGCAAACATAAATGAAAAGCAGCAAATACATTTTGTTTTCTACTGTTTTCAGCAGATAAATACTGTTGATGTGCTAACCACCATGGGAGCTGTTCCTGCAGGATTCAGACCTTCTACACTCTCTCAGCTTCTGGAGGAAGGTAACATGTCTCCCAGCTATCACATACTTGTAAGGTCACCGAGGAAGGACAGAACCCAGTGCAGGCAAAGAAAGATAGTTTATTAAGGAGAAACTGCTGAGCTGGTTCTCAAGCAGAAGACCAGCCCCCACTAAGAGTTAGAGGGGCATTTTCTACTTTCTTACATGTGAATTGGGGAAGAGGATGCTCCTTCAAGATAGGGAAGTGGGCTGGAATCTGATAACTTCCTGAGGAAATGGAGGTAGGGTAGTTTCACAGAGAGAAAAAGCATGACTGCTGTTTCCTATTATTGGATTTTATCAGTATCCATTCTGGGAGAGGAAGGAGTGGACTCTACAGTCCTAATAATACTTTCAGTGAAAAAAATCAAAGCTTAAGTCTCACTTTTCTGTCATCTCCAAAGCAAAGAAACCCTGTTTCATCAAAGCTCAGTGGTTCAGACCTACCTTCTTCTCTGAGGAGGAAAGATGTGGCTGTCTGCTACCAGAACAATCACAGCTGTGTGTGTGTGTGTGGGGGTCTCTGTTCTGGAGGATCAGGAGGAGGTGTAGTCAGATCAAAGGCAGGTGGGGTTTGGTTACTGGGGGGAGGAAGTTAAGACAGTGTAGGGATTATCACTGGTTCTAGTAGAAATTCATTTGTTTTGTCTTGTGTTTTTTCAAGTCTTCTTAACACACCCACTGGCACTGAGTGAATCCAGCTCAGGGGTAATGACGCTCCACTAGGTTCCAGGGCTGATCATTTTTAAGGGAGGGAACTGCCTATTTTTCTCCTGTGAACAACTGGTATCTTGGTTTGCAAGCTGGTACATTATTCTCTCCGTGCTACCAGACTCCTTAAAGTCTTCTTTAGTGGAAAGGTTATAGCTTTATTAACAAATGTCTTTAGGTCTGTAGCAGAGCATTTTAAGAGATTACAAGGTTGTAATTTGTCTATCCTAAATTTACTGTGACTGACATGAAGTATAAATCTTTTTAAAAGTATGTAAAATAGATTGATATTAATATCTACTTAAGGTAATTTTCTCTTTTAAGACCTCACCTCATTGAATAAATTCTCACCTATAGTTTTGCAAATTTATATATATCATTTTAGAGATTAAGTGACCCTTGAGTATGGTATTTATGAATTGTGAGGTGATGAAATAAAT
Source organism: Elephantulus edwardii (assembly GCF_000299155.1). NCBI lineage: Eukaryota > Metazoa > Chordata > Mammalia > Macroscelidea > Macroscelididae > Elephantulus > Elephantulus edwardii. The sequence goes on along the minus strand of NW_006399991.1, from coordinate 558,901 downwards.
AGGATGATTTATAGGCTTTTAGTCTTTATAGGCTATTTTTTTCTTTTTTAAAAAATTCTTAGCCAGTGTTGCTCTCATCTTCCACTAATAAAATTGGCCTTTGAGTTTTACACAGAGTTTTTAAAAATTGCAAAAATGACACAAAATAATTAGAAGCAATACACTTGATTATTGGCTCTCCCTGTCTCCTTTCCCAGGTTACCTTTGCTCCAGTATTAACATGTCTTTTCACATATTTTTCTGTGGCATTACAGACATTAACCCTTACCCTTTTCTCAAAACATGACTTCTATTATCATCTCTTTCCTGTATGTGGTCTCTCTTTGCTTCCCATTCCTTTCTACAGTATTGACTTTTGTCTTGTTTCATTTCAGTTTATCATTTCTTTACCTATCCATCAGGACATCCTCCACAAAAGTGGACTTGGATGAACTCAAACATGCAGTGAAGTGTACTGCATAGTGTGTATGTTAATGGAAGTATAGGTTTAAATTCTCTAATAAGTGGCTTAAAATTACAAAACAGATTTCTCTTGCAAATAAGAGCAGTTAGGGGTCAGATGACAAGCTTCCAAATACTAGAGATCTTCAGATCTCCTGCTTAACCATTCCAAAGAGTGTGGCCTTGGGACTGAATCCTGGGATGTGGGGATATAAAGGGATTATCACTGACTTCTGAGTGTGGACATTAAAGGAGAGAAGGGAATATGTCTTCTCCTGCCCTTCCCCCCCTTTTTACTGCAGTGAGCCATCCTGGACAATGAGGATAAATGTAAAATTATAGGCTATTCTTATTAATAATCACCATCCTTGAAAGAAGAATAAAGTTCAAGTTACATAAATAACCTAGGCTATAGGTTATATGTTGTTCTTAATTTGCATGTCTTTTGGATTGCCAGCTGTTCTGTCTTACAGTAAATTATAAGTCCAGAAGGATACAGCAATTCTTTCTTGATGGACCCTGCAGCACACAACAGGCTAGAAAAATGTGGTTGTTGTAGTGGTTATTGTTGTGTGCTGTCAAGTTGGAACCAACTCATAGCAGGTTTTCAGAGGCTGAAAAAAATCAGGTAGTAGGAGGTGGTCCATCTCTCTCCCATGAGCCTTTGTGTTGGCAGCATAACCCCTTCCCGCTAGGCCACCAGTTCCATATAATTGTAAATAAGAGATGTGAATCCCACTTCTTTGAGGCTCCTATTCCCTTCAGAGGCCAGTTGGTTTACCTATGCTTTAGTCCAGCCCTTACCTTTTTTCAAAAACATAACTTTTTTTATTACCGAATCTGGGTGTCCTCAGGCTCTGCCTGGTCCCTGCCCGGGCCCCCTCTGCAGTACTGTTGTGGTTGATAGGTGCCATCAAGTCAGCCGCAGCTCTCACAACCTGTGAACAGTAGATCTGAACCTTCCCCTGGGTTGCCCCCTGTTGTCACTGTGTTCTAGACACTGTGATTATCTGTCTTGTCAAGGGTTGTCCTCTCTTTCTCTGACCCTCCACCTTTCCTGGCACTTTTCCAAGAACTAGTCCCTCCTGAAAACACACAAAATATGCTAGATTAAGTTTCACCATCCCTGCCACTAAAGAACATCCTGGATTTCCTTCTTCCAAAACAGACTTCTTTTTCTTTTGCCATTCCCTGTGGTGTTCAGTCCTCTTCTCCACCTCCACAACTCACTCACGGGCATTGCCTGCCCCATCTTTAAGAGCTATCCCCTCTAGTCTTATCACATGCTCTCACCTTTTCATTGTGGTGAACAGTAAAATATTTCAGAGTTGCCTCTGTTCCCCGTTTTTTGTCTTTAATGTTATTTTTCTTTTCCCTATACTTGATAACATCTGTGTACCATTTTAAAAAGGGACCTCTGGGTAGGGAAAGTGGGAAGGTCCTCTGTACCCAGAGGTGTTGCATTCTCAGTGGAAGGGCTGCTCTCAGTTTGCTTCTGCTGAGGCAGTCCTCTCAATCCCTCCCTAACTCCTGCTGCCTTCTCATCCCTAGGTCACAAGGTAATTACATTTTCTCAGAGATGTTGTCCTTAACTAATGTAAATCCCTTCTACTCTCCTGCCTTTTATAATTCTAAGGCAGCTACTTATTTGCTTGTGTACTCCTCCGTGTCCCTTCTCTTCCCCCCACCCCCATTGTTTCAACTGTGAGCAAATGAGGGCGGGGCTACATCCCTCTCATTCACAAGTGAATTTTTTGTTCTTAGCATAGACTAAGGTACCTCTGATACAGGCCATGGTCTTTGCTATCACTTGTTATGCATCATAGAGTTGGACAATGACTAAGGAGGATAGAAGGAGAATTAATGCCTTTGAGCTGTGGTGCTGGAGAAGAGTATAGTGGGTACCATGGACTGCTAGGAAAACAGATTCAACCAGATTAAACAGATTCAGTTTAACCTGGAAAGGGTTAAACCGGGTGGCTCCTTGGAGGCAAGTATTCTGAGGCTCCATCTGACATACTTTGGACATGTTGTAAGGAGGGACAGATCCTTGGAGAGGGACATCATGCTTGGGAGGGTGGAGGGACAGCGCAGGAGGGGTAGACCCTCTATGAGGTGGATTGATTCAGTGACTGGGGTAATAGGGTTGGGTGTGTCAGAGACAGTGTGATTGGCACAGGACAGAGCAGAGTTTAGGGCTGTTGTACATAGGGTCGCTGTGAGTCGCAAGCAACTCAACAGTACATAACAACAATAGCGGCATAGAGCAAACAATTGAGAATATCAGAGATCCTTAGGATTTCCTGAGGATCTCACAAGGTTGTTTATAGGGTCGCTGTGAATCCTGGTTAGCTCAACAGCACCTTACAACAACAATAAACATCATAGGAAAAATACACACACAGAGAATGTTATGGATAATGTTGAAAAGAGCAGAATCCCAGTTATGCTCATGTAAAACCTATATATAGATCAAGAAGCATTTGTCTGAATAAGGGAAGACTGCATAGCTTAAAATCAAGAAAGATGTGCCTCAGGGTTTTATCCTTTCACCATACCTAGCCAATCTGTGTGCTGAGCAAATAATTTGAGAAGCTGGACTATATGAAAAAGAATGTGCATCAGCACTGGAGAAAGACTCATTAACTGCACTGTGCCTCTGGCAAAGCCTTGCTTGCAAAGTGAGGAGGACTTGGAGCACTTCTGCAAAAGGTCAAGGACTACAGTCTTCAATGTGGATTATATCTCAGCATCAAGAAAATAATCCCTACCACTTACCAGTTGGCATCATTGTGCTAGGTAGAGAAAACATTGAAGTCATTAATTTATTTTATTTAGATTCATAGTCAATACCCATGGTAGTAGCAGTCAGGACATGCTGCGTGTGGAAAATATGAACTCAAGGTCCTCTTTGAAATGCTAATGAGCAACAGTGAAAAGTATTGAATACCACATGGACAGCCAAAAGAACAAATCTGCCTTGGAAGAGGCAAAGTAAATCATCATCTCATGTAGGTTGGGTATGTTGTCAGGAGAGGCCAGTCCTTTGAGAAGACACTATTCTGGGAAAGAGGAAGACCCTCAACAAGGTGAATTGCACAGTGACTATAACAGTAGACTTCAGCAAGTCCAAGGCCATGAGAATGGTGCAGGCTAGGGAAGATTCCAATCTACTGTTCCTAGGGTCTCTGGGTTGTTAACAACTTCAGGGCACCTAACAACAGCTGAGAACCTGCATGGAGTAGAAAATGAGTAAGTGATTTTGTAATAAGTATTTTTTGTACCTGAAGTATGTACAAATACTATAAAAGAGCTTTGAATTATGAAGTAAAACTTTATGTATGTACGTATAGCTGTATGCTTTTGATAAAGTGTCTAAAAAGTAATTCTAGACTTTCTACATTTTATAGTCTATATAACTAGACCCCTTCATCATGAGGCAGGCCATAGCTCCAAAGTCTGCTCAGTCTTTCTTAAAGCTGTTTCAAAATCAATACTTTGTTCTGTGTCTACATTTCCCCACTGATGTTTTAATGAATCTGTGTTGCTAAATTAATCTTGAAAAGCAATTTCCTAATCAATGACTTGGAGTTTTTGCATTTCTAATTTGTAGCTAACATTGTGGATTTTTTAAAATATTAAATTTCATTACATTTTTGTTAAGAAAATTCTATTTTTACAGGAAATCAATTCCGAGCAAGCTATTTCATACAACCAGCACTCACTCCTTCACAACTGGCCTTCAAAGATTTAATGTGGGATGCTAAAACAGGCACTGTAAGTATATTTATTTTGCGTAAAAATGGTTTCAGATTTTGTTATGGTGGTTGCTGTTGTTGTTATGTGCCAGTAAGTTGCTTGCGACCCTATGTACAAGAGCTCTAAATGCCATTCTACAACCTAGCCATCTCAAATGCACTCATTCTCACCACTCTGGTCACAGAATTGATCCATCTCATCAAAGGTCTTCCTCTCCTGTGCTGCCCCTCCACTCTGCCAAACATGATATCCCTCTCCAAGGACCAGTCCCTCCTTGCAAAATGCCCAGAGTATGTCAGACGAAGCTTCAGAATCCTTGACTCCAAGGAGCATTCTAGCTTCACCTTCTCCAGGACAAACCTGTTTGTTCTCCTAGCAGTCCATGGTATATTCAACACTCTTCTCCAGCACCA
>NW_006399991.1:553737-554188 GCF_000299155.1 Elephantulus edwardii | reverse complement strand
ACCTTCTAAGAATCAAATCCCTATGCACATCCAAAAACTTCTCCAATAGAGTAAAAAGGGAAGCCACAGACTGGGAAAAAACATTTGGTAATGACGTGTCAGATAAGGGAATTTATAAAATACTTGAACACCACAATAAGATAAAGGTAAATAATCCAAGAGAAAAATGGGCACAGGATATGAACAGACACTTCACCAAAGAAGACATTCAGATGGCCAGCAAGCACATGAAGAAATGTTCAATGTGCCTAGCTCTAAGAGAGATGCAAATCAAAACAACTATGAGATCTCACCCCAGTAAGAATAGCAAAATAGAACAGCAAACAACAAATGGTGGCGACGATGTGGAGAAACTGGAACTCTTATTCACTGTTGGTGGGAATGTAAGATGGTGCAACCATTGTGGAAGGCGGTGTGGCTTTTTCTCAAAAAATTGCAAATAGAGATACCA
>NW_006399991.1:551701-552618 GCF_000299155.1 Elephantulus edwardii | reverse complement strand
ATTCTTTGCTTTCTGCCAAGATCCATCTAACATTAGCTATAATATCCCTAGTACCATGACCTCTTCACAAGTATATAAATAACATAAAAATTTATCAGTGCATTATATTTAGTGCTGTTGGGTCAGTTTCAACTCCTAGTGACAGCCTGTGGGTCAGAGTGGAGCTGCTCATGGAGTTTCCAGGACTTTCATCTTTATGGGGAAGATTGTATCTTCTTTCTCACTCAGAAAAGGTAGTATGTTTGAATTACCAGGCATCCAGTTAGCAGTTCACTGATTAGCCCACCAAGATTTAAACCACATCAAGGCACATTTCCTCTTGCTTCCAGTTCACCTTCTTTTTCTCCTCCCTTTTCTAGAACCCCAAAGGAAGAATGAGAATGAAATCAGGTTTTATGAACAAGGGATAGTGCAGAATTTTAGTACATTTTTTCCACTCAACACAAGCATTTTACTGACAGACTTCATGATGAAGGTTCCTAATGAAGTGTAGAAAGCAACAAAAGCTGTATTTATTGTATGACAGGTTTTTTTGTTTGTTTGTTTGTTTTTAATTAATTTTAATAGATATTTACAGAGGTTTTGGATTTCCATTCATTCATTGCCGTACTTTTCTCCCTGCCCACCCCTCCCCACCAGTTCACTCACCTCTCCGAAAAGAAAAATTTTTCATTAGTATACAATTCCCCCATCCCTTCCCCCCCACCCCTCACCCCAAGTACACTTCTCTCTATGCAACCTTACTTCTGGATTCCTGTGCTAACCATAATACTCAATTATATATCACCTCTGATCTGTTCTTTCCCTCATCTATTTCAATATAATATACATAATTTATCCAGTTTTTTCTGTCATACCCCAACACTGATGTCAGACCCATTCTACAACAGTGGCACCATGCAGTATTTGTCCCTTTG
>NW_006399991.1:550616-551276 GCF_000299155.1 Elephantulus edwardii | reverse complement strand
TTTTTTGAGAAAGCGCCACACCGCCTTCCACAATGGTTGCACCATCTTACATTCCCACCAACAGTGAATAAGAGTTCCAGATCTTCCACATCCTCGACAGCATTTGTTGCTTGCTGTTCTGTTAAATTTTGCTATTCTTATGATGATATCTCATAGTTGTTATTGTATGGCAGTTTTAAACAGTGATGTTTTCAGGGCTAAAGTACAGCTCAGTCTTTTTACCTTTACTTTACCCTTTTTCTCTTCTCCATTGTCAAAAGGAAAAAAAGTATTAGGTTTCTATCTAAATTTTTACTTCAGTTTCTTCAGCTGGAAAAAGGGAATAAAGTACTTTATTCATGAGATTATTGTATTCCATTATATTTGTGAAGGGCTCAGAAGAGTGAAGTACTGCTAACTTCCTCATTCTTAATCAAATTCATATTACTTTTGTTACTAAAAAATAATAATGATGATGCTGCCTAATATGAGAAGAACTCAGTAAATGATTATACTTGTTTGAAGAACGCTTAGGGTCCTGCCTTTCATGTGGGAGACTTGAGTTTACTTCCTCATGCTCTGTCCCCAGGTTGTTGTTGTTGTTGTTGTTATGTGCCGTCGAGTCGCCTGCGACTCATAGCGACCCTATGTACAACAGCCCTAAACTCCGCTCTGTCCTGT
>NW_006399991.1:542657-548186 GCF_000299155.1 Elephantulus edwardii | reverse complement strand
ATTGAGTATTATGGTTAGCACAGGAATCCAGAATTAAGGTTGCATAGAGAAGTGTACTCGGGGTGGGAGGTGGGGGGGAGGGGACGTGGGAATTGTATACTAATGAAGAATTTTTTTCCCCTCTCTTCGGAGGGGGACACGAGCTGGTGGGGAGGGGTGGGCAGGGAGAAAATCGTGGCAATGAGTGAATGGAAATCCAAAACCTCTGTAAATGTCTATTAAAATTAATAATAATAATTTTTAAAAAACGAAAAGTTATTTAGGTATTCCAGGTGAGCCCCATATTTGAAGTAGAACAATATCCTTGCTCTTTCTGCTGTGCTCCTTTTTACCAGACCCAAACCCCCAATTCCAACTTACTTTCTTCTGTTTCTCAGAACTCAGAACTTAAGAAGAGAGTGCAGTCAGGTTCTGTAAGGATTGGGGAGTAGAACTGTAGTGCCTGAGACATTGCCTGGAACCTTCATGATACCGAACATCTTTTATTTTAAGTCAACAAATATTTTGGGATTGTTCTGTTTAGTGTGTCATTTTTTAGTAAATGGCAATTAATTTTATGAAACTGTGTCCAGGAACTAAATATTCAACTCTTATTTTTCAAATCAATTAAGGTGACAAGCTCTTAGAGACTAGTTCTTTTTTCTTTTTTTTTTTTTTTTTGCAATGGTGTAAGTTATTTAAGTGAAAAGACTCATAAACAAAAAGTAAAACATAAAGTTTCATCAGTTAAAATTTAAAAAAAGACCATCATTTTATTTACCCATAACTGAAATGACCCTGGGAAATGGAGCTGAATATGCTCATAATTTGGGCAGCGCATTCTTCTATCAAACCACCGAAGTAGAAAATCCAGGTCAGATAACTAGATAAGAGCTTGTAGTTAAAATAAAGATGAATTATTGGATAATATTAGTGACCGACACTGATGGTGGTTCTGTGGTAACCTTATCCTCTTATCCATATCCTGATAGCACTTACATGTCTTTCACACACATTTAAAGTTAAAAATACAAATGTTTCAACTGTAAATACTTAAGAAATATAAACATGAAAGGACTGAATTTTGTTTTTATATGAACAATTAAAACTTTCTTTAGGTATATATATGAAATTTTTCCTTTTCTTTTTTCAAGTCTGCATTTTCATAAAAGCACTGAGCAAAAACTTTTTTGAAAAATAAATTTGTCCTATAATTCCTGAAAATAAATCTCATCCCAACTGTTTTTATTTCAGATTAGTTTAAGAACAAGTCGAGTTTCATTGATTCTGACACTGTGGAGCTGCAAAATGATTCCTCTTCCAGCAACAAGCATACAGATTTTCAGCAGACATGTTCGCCTCTGCCTGTTTGATGGGAATAAGGTGAATTTCCTAAGGAATTCTATAAATTCAGATCAAGATGAAAAAATATTTTTAGTACAACCTGTTTTAATCTCTTGGGTAATATCTATTTGTCCCTCTCCATACACATCTTCTTCTCACTTAGATACAAATACCAGGTCAAGGAATGGAAAAATTGGTATTGAGCAGAAGTGGAGGGTGATTACATTAAATCACATAATGGAAGATGACTACATCATTCTGTAACTGCCATTTTACATTATTGCCTTGCTCCCAAATCAGTGAGAATCTTGGCCTAGCCAAGTTGACATATACACTTAACCATCCCATTAGCACGTGTTACTTGTTAACATTTCCAATCTCTTCTCCATCCATCATGATGTTGCCTATTGGTCCAGTGGTAAGAATCTTTATTTCCTTGACATTGAGATACAGTCCATATTGAAGGATGCATTCCTTGATCTTATGCAAGAAGTGCTTCAAGTCCTCCTCACTTTCAGCAAGCACGGTTGTGGCATCTGTATAATGCAGGTTATTGATGAGTCTCCCTCTGATCCTGATGCCACATTACAGCTTCTTGAATAATTTCCTCGACATATAGATTGAATAGGTAGGTATAGAAAGTGAACACAACCTTGATGCATTCCTTTTTTCATTTTAAACCATACAGTATTTCCCTGTTCTGTTCAAACAACAGCCTCTTGGTCTAGGTATGGGTTCCAACATGAGCACAATTAAGTGCTCTGGGGTTCCCATTCTTCTCAATGTCAGCCACAACTTGTTAGAATCCACCCAGTGAGATGTCTTTGCATAGTCAATAAAGCACAAATAGACATTCTTCTGGTATTCCTTACTTTCTCTGAAAGAAATTAAAACTATATTTAAAATCTCTAACCAAGAAAACTCCAGGTCTTTAGAGAGGTCCTTCAAATGATGAATAAATAATACTCACATAAATAAATAAATAATACTCTCAAGAATAGAAAAAGCTGCTTCCCAACTCGGTCCACTAGATCAGCAAAAGCATGACACCAAAATCTGACCATATATTAGAAGAAAGAAAAATCAGAAGGCCAGTATCCTTCATGAATGGAGAGACCAAAATCCAGAAAGGTCAACAAATTTAATCTAGTAATATATAAGGAGGATAATAATGACTAATTGGGTTTTATTCCAGGAATTCAAGATCAGTTAACATTTGAAAAATCAGCTACTGTAACTTGCCATATACTAGACAAAGAAAATGGTGTGATCACCTCAACTAACTTAGAATAAGCATTTCAGAAATTTCATCACTCATTTGTGATTTAAAGGACAGTAACAACAGCAACAACAAAGCACCAAAAGACCCTCACCAAACTAAGAATAGAAGGGAGCAAAAAGAATCCTTGTTTGTGGTAAAGAGCAATAAGGAGAACCAAAAGCCAAGGTTTACCCCCAAGATTAAGAATAAGTCAAGGATAACTGAGAAATAAATAAACAGATAAACCAGTTTCTTAAATGAGCAAAACTTTAAATGGGCTCTTTAAAAATTAAAGTAGGTGAAAAACAATAGACATCTAAAAAGATATCCAGCATAATAAATGATCAGGGAAAAACAAAGTAAAACCACAATGAGACCAAATTACCTGAACAAGAAACTGCCTTAATATACACTATACTGCTGCTGCTGCTGCTTTCTGCATGTGCTGTAGGATCGGAAATGACTCATAGCTTGGAACTGACTCAGAGTGCACCCTCCAGCAGGTTTTCAGAGGCTATAAATCACACAGGAGGAGATTACCCATCATTTTCCCAAGGAGCAGTTGGTGGATTCAAACCTGTGTTTGGGTTGACAGGCAACTCCTACCCACTAGGCCATCCTCAAGTAACCTCCAACTTACAGCTCCCCTCTATGCAACAGGACAAGCCACGCCATGTGCTGGGCCTCCCTCACTAGGCCATGGTTACAGTCATCGTGTCAGCTCAGCTTATTGAAGGTCTTCCTCTATTTCATTGACCCTTCCCTCTTCCAAACATGATGTCCATCTCCAGGAACTGGCCTTCCTGATAGTATGCCCACAGTATCTGAGCCAAAGTCTCACTATCCTTGCTTCTGAAAAGCACTCTGCCTGCACTTCCTTCAAGACAGATTTGTTCTTTTGGCCATTCAACTTTCACATACATATGAAGCAATTAAAAATGCCATGTCTTGGGTGGGGTGTACCTTAGTCTTTAAAGTCCTTGCTCTTTAGTAATTTAAAGGGAAGAGTGGTGCAAGGAGAAGAAATAGCACAAGCCAAGGCTCTGTGGTAGGGGATGATGTGGGAAATGGGAGCCCAGTGTAGCTGAGTGAGGAGAACGAGAGAAGAGGGCAATGTGGTGAAGGGAGACAGTGGAAGACATTGTAAACCACATTTGAAGGAATTTCTCTGTATCCTACAAACAGTGAAAGTCTTTGAAAGAAGTGGCATGGCTTGATTTATATTTAGGAGAACTCTCTGATTCCTCTCTAGAAAATTCATTAGGGAAGACCAAAAGGACTGAGTGGACAAGAGGGGCTCTGGCATAGTGTACTGGTCAAACGGTAACAGTGTCATCTTCAAAAGAACAAAGTCTAGACCCTCACTGTTCTTGTCCTCTCTTGCCAGCTGTGGGACCTTGACCAGATTATTTATTTACTTGCACTTTCTCACTTTCCTTATCTGGTACACATCTCTTAGGAGCAATTTGAGGATTAAATGAGTTCATTAAAGCACTGAGAAGAGTTTATCAAAGTATTATATGAGTTACTAGTTAAGAGATGGTAAATACACAGGAGAACATTGCCCATCGCTCCCTCTTTTTTTTTTTTAATTGAGATTTTAATGAAAGTTTATAGAGAATTTGGATTTCCATTTATACATTGTTGCACATTTCCCTTCCTGCCCACCCCCACTGGTTTGCTTTTACTTTGCAAAAAAAAATTCTTTCATTGTGGTACAATTCCACTCCCTGCCTCCCCCCCTCCCACCCCTGCCGAGTCCACTTTACTGTGCAGCTCTTATTCTGGACAGTTGTCATGCATATAACCTAATCCTATATTCCTTTTAAGCAGTTCTTCCCTCATCTGTTTCAATGCCATGTTCATATTTATAGATTCGAACCACTTACCTTTCCTTTGGCAGCATGGCTCCTTACTCACCAGAGCTCTGCCTAGGGGTAAGAAATGGTGCTGTAATCCCAAAGGCACATGGTTCAAATCCACCAGCTGCTCTGTGGGAGAGGTAATCTCCATCCATGCAGCTTATTGGCTCTGAAAACCCTCTGGAGGGTCAGCCGTGGATCAGTTCCAACTATACAGCACATGAAAACAACAATTAAGAAATATAATTATATCTTAGAGGAGTAGAAGTGTAAACATGATATGTGAATAACGAGCTATTTAGAAGGTAAAAATCAACAAAATGTGATGACTGAGTATAGAGGATGTAGGAAGGGGCCAAACATGACAGTGAGATAGGGAACATTGAAGGTAGGGAATTAATTGTGGATTTGGTTTTGCTCATGCTAAATCTGTTTATAACTCTTGTTGTTGTTAAGTGCGATCGAGTCATAGACGACTCATAGCGACCCTATGAACAAAAGACCTGAACACGTGTATAATTTTCTTCGTTTCTCCAAGTTCATAGGGTTTTCAGAGGCAAGCTATTTCGGAAGTGAATGCCACTCCTACTTCCAAGCTTGTTTAATTGAGGAGCTCCACCAAACATGTCCACCATGGGGTAACCATCATCGCATTTGACTTATCAGTGTCACAGTGTTCAGCTTCATAGCATCCACAAATTACAGCAATGGACAGACCAGGGCTATACCACTTAGAAAAATGTTTAACCAGAAACATTTAATACCGGCCTGTTGGTTGAAAATGAAAAATCTTTCATTTGAATTTATAGTAAATAAACCAGTTTTATTGTTTAAATTGTTCTCTGTTTTAATGGCTGTTTCTCACCTCTGTGCTATGTCCTTGCACAAAACCACAGCCATCAGTCACTGCTAGGTGTCCTCAGGGATCAACCCTTCCCTTCTATTTGGTGTTTTCGTTGTTGGTAGGTAACTCTGCATTGTCTATTATGTGTATAAAAACATTAAGGTTGGAATTTTAATTGGAATAGCATGTTCAACGTTGGGGTGTTGAGGTTTTTTTTGCTGTTGTATTTTTTTATTATT
>NW_006399991.1:534665-536069 GCF_000299155.1 Elephantulus edwardii | reverse complement strand
CCCCCACCCCAAGCATTTTTTTTAATTGTGATTTTTTTTAAATTGTGATTTTTTTTTAATTGTGATTTTTAATAGAAAGAATGTAGAGACTTTTTAATGAGTACTCTTGGGTGGTGCTGAGTGACTGTGACTCGCAGTGACACTTGGTGCAGCTCCAGGCCTTGCCCTGGCTGCACCGTCCTCGTGACCCCCATCCTGCCCCAGCCTGTTCTTTAAGTCTCTGTACGAATTCGTCTTGTTCTGAGGCTTCCTTGCTTTCCCTGACCCTTCACTTTTCCAAGCCTCATGTCCTTTTCCAAGCACTGGAATCTCCTGACAACTTGCCCAGAGTGCATGAGACAGTCTCCCATCCTTGCCTCCAAGGAGCACCCTAGTTATACTTCCTCCAAGACAGGCTTGTTTGCAATTTTGACAGTCGCTGGGCTCTACCAACCCTACAATTCAAAGGCATCAATAGATGGATGTTGCTGTTATGTACCATTCAGGCAGGACCATCCTAGCTGATCCTCCAGCAGGTTTTCGTAGGCTATAAATCGCATGAGAGTAGACTGCCCATCTTACTCCTGCTGAGAAAGCAGATGGTGGAGGCAAACTGCTTGCCTTGGGCTTGGCAGCACAGTTCCTTATGAGTAGGACACTGAAAAAAAAAAAAACCCAGTATCTGCTGATTGTCTTCACCCATTTAAGTTGAGATTTTCTTGGTTCTTGGCATGAGGAGTGATGAGTTGTTGGGTTTTTTTTTTAAATTGTACCTACACATTTTGGATTTTGTGTGGTTGAACTATAAATCTCACTTTAACCTCAGTGTTAGACGTTCTCCTCTGAGCCTGCACTGTCAGGGGAAGGAAGGTGCTATTTTATTACTTCTATTTAAGAGTAGAAAGTCAGGTTGTCCAGTTGGCTTTCACTGGCACCGCCACTGTGATGGTTGAGCTGGTCCTGGGACCCTTAGCTAGTCCACCTTCCTCTTTCAACCTGTCAGTCTCTTCATGTTTGTTTGTCATAATACCTAATATCCAGGGTTCTTTGTTTTACTGTACTTAACAGAAAGAACAGGGAGAAGTGAGTACTCTCTTCTCTCAAAAATTAATACAAGTAGGTTTTGGTTGGTTGGTTTTTGTTTTTTTTTTTACAAAAAGTCATTAAAGCCAGGACGTGAACTTTAGCAGCCACAGTACCTAATCACTGCTCAGTCCTTGTCCTGTGTGCTTAAGCTCCCTGTCTCCAACTAGCAGGATTGTGTCAACTTTTCAGAGAAGCCTCCTGACCTCAGGCAGTGAGGCAGCCTGCTGGAGGAATAACTCCCCTGTATTTGAAAAACCTGTAACAAGTACCACTTTCTGCTTCTAGCCCCCTGGTTCCAGCCTCAACCACCTCTTTGTTTCTTAGAGGCAGCCTGCTGGA
>NW_006399991.1:530458-533279 GCF_000299155.1 Elephantulus edwardii | reverse complement strand
AGGAGTTGGAAACAACCTAAGTGCCCATCAACAAACGAATGGCTAGAGAAGCTGTGGTATATTCGCACAATGGAATACTATGCTGCATTAAAGTTATTCAAAATGGTTGACTCTGGAGAACATTATGCTGAGTGAAATGTCCCAGTCACAAAAGGACAAATATTACATGATGCCACTGTTTTAGAATGGGACTAGCCTTGGGATTGGGGAGAGACTGAATAAGATGGGTTCAATATTGTATAATGTGTCTTGCTTTTTGAGTTTTGCTCTGCCTTATGAACAGTCCCTATGCACAGCAGAGCAGTTGTGCTAATGCAAAAACTGAATGCATCACCTTGGACCGAAATTGTTATGCATTGTTAATGCACTTTGCTGAACAGAAAAGTCTAGAAACTGTTTTGAATCTTTCATTATTTTCTTTTTTCCCCCCAGATAGTAAAAATTTTAGGTGTAGTTTCTGAAGTGTAAAATTAAACAATTGGACTAAATCGTCTTTTAGTTTTCAAAGTCTATACATTTTATACAAAATGATAATAAAATTGCCATGTAGAAGTTATCTCTTGAGGCTAAACTTCAAAAGAGTTCTACAAAAAAGCAAAAGTATGGAATCTAAATTTTTGTGATTGTCAAGGAATTTCTACATATTGTGTTGTTGTTCATATTAAAACTGGGAAATAACTTCTTGAAAAGTCAAGAGAGACTTCAGAATAAAAAATAAAATGCAAGGTTACATTAAACATCGGGTAATGAGGGGGTTTGCCCTCAGGAGTCCAAGTAAAGAATATGTAATATTATAAAAAGAATTTAATAGGTTTTAATTAATTACTATAAAAACACAGTTTTCCTTATGTGGAAAACAGTTCATTATGATCACATTGGAAGCAGCCCATGGATGACAGCTAGTGACTTTGCAGAGGCTGCAGATGGCATGAGAAGAACTTGGCTGGCTTCTCCCTCCAGTCAGCGAGTGGATTCCAGCAACCAGCTGTACCTAGTAGGCTCCCCAGAGCTCTTTGGAAAACAGCTGTCCTCGCAAAATACTCTGACATACTAGTTATAGGGACAATACGGGGCATGGAGGGTGAGGAATTGAATTAGGCCCAAGAAGACTTATTTGAGATTATTTTAAATTCTTTTCTGAAGTTTAGTTTTACAAGTGTTACAGTAAAATATTTTTATATAAAATAAAATTATATGTTATCCTTTCACTTGAGAGCAGCTAATTTTGGCTGTTGATCACAGAGTTCGAGCCCTTTTTTACAAAGTTTTCACTCCTTTTACATGTCACTGTTAGAGGTATTTTGTAGGATGAACTTTTTTATAATTTTTTATTATTATGCTAGTTTATTTACAAAATTTGAATATGTCGTTTTCGAGAACAGATTTTTCCAATTTCTCTCACCTTCCCCACCCATCAGTTGTACAACTGCATGACTAATCCTCCCTCCCCCTGTACATCCTCATCCCTCTGCTTCCACCTTTCCCCCTCCTTGGATCCTTTACTCATTCTACATATTGTAGTATGAACTTCTAAAAAGATTAAATTTCAGAAAGAATATACTCTATAGGGCGAGGTATTTTCGAATATCTAGAACGGCCCTCAGCCAAGAAAAACCTATCTACACACCAGTTCTACAGGATGCATTGCCTTTGCTCGGGAAACATTACGACTAAACTTCAGAGACATTGGTCCCAACATAAGGAACTACCAGCAGCTGATGTGTTTGGAATCACAGAAGCTAAGGAAGCTTCATATATAAGTTATTAGATGAAGGGCTGGTCAATAGGAGATAGATGTGAAGGAAGTGGGTAGAAGTGGATGGGTATCCTGGCGGATGATGGAGCAGGGAAATTAGGGGGTAAAGACGCGTGTGACAAAGGCAGGGACAACACTGACACTAATGGTTAACTCCACAATAAGGGTTATAGCTTTAACTTGCTGGTCTGTCTGATACTTCTCTAAATCTGAACATTCATATTAGACAGACTAGGAAGAAGGATTGGCCATCCACTTCTGAAATAGCAGGCCTCTGAAAACCCTATGTACAACAGAGCACATGAAGATAACAGAAAGGGTAAATGAGGTTGAGTTTTCAAGTATGGAAATACAAAGGAAGAGGAACAGTTATAAGCAGATACTAGTGATTGGGACATGGAATGTGAGAACCATGAATGTAGGAAAATTAGATATTGTTAAGGAAGAAATGGAATGCATAAATATTGACATACTAGGCATTGGTGAGATGAGATGAACTGGCATGAGACATTTTGAGTTGGATGATCATATGATATATTACTCTGGAGATGAAAAGGTGAGGAAAAAATGGAGTTGCTTTCATAGTTAAAGTCATTGCTAGATCCATCTTGAAGTACAATATTGTTAGTGACAGGATAATATCCATACGCATACAAGGAAGACCAGTGAATACCACTATCATTCAGATATATGCACCAACAACCAGAGCTAAGGAAGAGGATATAGAAGATTTTTACCAACTTTTACAATCGGAGATTGATCGAACATGCAATCAAGATGTGTTGATAATAATGGGTGACTGGAATGCAAAAGTCGGGAACAGGAAGAAGATTCAGTAGTTGGAAAACATGGACTCGGTGACAGAAATGGAGCTGGAGAGAGAATGATCAAATTTTGCACAATTGATGACTTATTCATAGCAAATACATTTTTTAAGAGACATAAACGCAGGTTATATACTTGGATTTTACCTGATGGTATGCATAGGAATCAGATCGATTACATCTGTGGAAAGAACCGCTGGAGAAGCTCAATATCAGCTCTGAAAACTAGGCCAGGAGCTGA
>NW_006399991.1:519010-528655 GCF_000299155.1 Elephantulus edwardii | reverse complement strand
GGAGAATTGATGCCTTTGAGCTGTGGTGCTGGAGAAGAGTATTGAGAATACTATGGACTGCTAGGAAAACAAACAGATTCGTCCTGGAAAGAGTTAAACCGGGTGGCTCCTTGGAGGCAAGGATTCTAAGGCTCCGTCTAACATACTTTGGACATGTTGTGAGGAGAGACTGGTCCTTGGAGAAGGACATCTTGATTGGGAGGGTGGAGGGACAGCGCAGGAGGGGAAGGCCCTCTATGAGGTGGATTGATTCGGTGACTGGGATAATAGGGATGGGAGTGTCAGAGACAGTGTGATTGGCACAGGACAGAGCAGAGTTTATGTTGTACATAGGGTCACTATGAGTCACAAGTGACTTGACGGCACATAACAACAACAACAGAATATAACTATCTGTGTGCCAATAATTGTGTAATCATAGTGATAATAGAGCTATATATGAAATACTTTTATGGACCTTTTCCTAAGGTCACTTTTACTTACTTCAGGAAATTGACTTGAAAGTGACCCGAAACTTCATTTACTTTTCTGGCAAATATATTTCTCAAATGTTTCCTTTAACATGTAATTTGTTACTAGCACCAAAGTCTAAGTCTGAATTAATTTCATCACTTCCTTTCTTATTTCCTTACTAAGAGCTGTAACTTGTTTTGTGGTGTTAATAACTTTAATTAATTTATATGTACTTGTTATAAAAATATAATGAAACATTATGTTATTATGTGCCTTCAAGTCAACTGTGCCTTATAGCAACCCTATGAACTATCCATAGATCTGAACCCTGGCCCTATCCTGTGCCCTCCACACCATCTCTGATATACTTGAGCTTATTGTTACAGTGATTGCGTCAATCCATCATATTGAGAGTCTGCTTATTTCTCTGACCCTCTTCCTTTCCAAGCATGATGTCTTTTTCTAAGGACTTACCCCTACTAACAACAGGCTCAAAATATATGAGGTAAGCTTAACCATTCTTGCCTTTTTTAAAAAGTCACCCTGGTTGCACTTTCTCCAAGACATATTGTGTACTAGGGAGTCCCAACCAACCTAGAGCTGACCTTCCAGCAGATTTTCAAAGGCAGTTAATCACACAGGAAGATTTTGCTCATCTTCTTGCAGAACATCTGGTAAATTTGAACCACATTCCTTTGTAATTGCAGTGCAGTTTCTTACCACTCGACCACCATGGGATATTCAATACTCTTCTCCAACACCATAGCTCAAAAATGTAGATTTCTCAATTATATGAAGAGTGAAAGTTACATCACCAGCCTCTCCTAGCCATCTGTTCTACTCAGTGTATTCACCTTTAACTATTTGTATGTAGAAGTGATATTTCAAGGAGCTTTGATACAACATGATTTCAATGGTAAATGTCATTTCAGGTTCTGAGCAACATTCATACTGTTAGAGCCATGTGGCACCCTAAAAAGCCCAAAACCTGGACCTTTTCACCCCAGGTAAGTGCTGGCGGGAAAGGGAGTTAATGAAAAATTGGACTTCCTTACCCTTCAAAAAGGACCTAATTAATTTCCCAAACAATGCTCTCAAAATATATTCCTGAAAGAACATTTAGCACAGTGTCTGTGGGGACAGATTAGCATCTTTAAGGTTCTTTCATTCTTTAAAGTTTTCTAGAGTCCAAGTTTCTTTGAAAAGTTTGATTAAACATGCTATCTCTGACTCACCAAATGTATATGAATCTCCTCATTCAATGAGTTTCCAAGGTTCCTTCTTGAAATACGTACATTTGATGAGAAAACAAAAAGACAGAATCAGGAAATCAGACGTGGTTTGTTTGGCTGGTTTCTGGTTTTTTAGTGACAACTAATGCTTTCTGTTGATCGGGCGTCAGACAGGGTCTGAGATTTACCTTGCTCTTCCGAGCACCATGCCCCCCCCTGAGAAACACCATCCTTTATTACAATGTTTTGTGGTTCTGATATTGCTTCTCTGTATAAGTGAAAGACTCAGCAGCATTTTCTAGTAATTCCCAGGATTTAAGAGCAGCTGTTAGGGAGAGTTAAGGAATAAATGTGTTTGTTTTTTTGGATGAGGTAAAGGTTCTTTTGTGTGCTGTGTAAGGCATTTTTCCTGGGTATGGTGGCAGGGTTTTAGGCTGTTGGTTGTATTTTGACCACTTGGGTGTTTAGGAGAGGAACACCTGCATGTATAACAAGAGCCCCTTCCCAGGCAGACATTGTGCTAAACCCATGGCGTGTTACCCTGCTTAATCTGTACAGCAACCCTGTGGAGGGAGCATATTGAATGGAGTGACTACGTGAGCAGTCACTCAAGGTCAACTTTGTGATCATGGGGCTCCGTGTGCAATGGAAGTACAAAGAATGGAAAGTGAATTCTAACCCTTCTCATCAGGGAAAGTTCTGTAGAAAAGAAGACTAGGACTTGAGGAATGAATGAGCTTTTCAGAAAGAGAGATAGAATTGTGCAGGGAGAGGGGATTGAAACTCAAACTTAGCACCACTGAATTGGAACTGACTCAAAGCTGCTCTTCCAGTGAATTTTGGGAAGCTGTAAATTGCAGGGGAGGTGTTTCCCTTGACTTTCTTCTTCAAAGTGGCTGGTGAATTCAGACCAGCAGAGGCACCACCTCTACATTAGCAGTGCAGGTGAGGAAAAGGGAAGGTTCATCAGGACACTAGAGGAAAGTGGAGCAGATGTTTGTATTTGGTCTTTAAGTTTTATTCTGTTCCCAAAGAAAAATCATTGGCGTAAATATTCTGAGTGCAACGAGCTGTTGTGACAGTATTTGAAGTACTGGCCCCAAACATCAGTGCTTTGACGACTCCAGCGCTTCACAGAAAAGCTGTCACACTGCTCTGCTCTCTGTGCTGTAGGGTCCTGTTGAGTTGGAATTGACATGGTAACAGTGGGTTTACTATGTGGACAGTTTTTTGTAATACTTCTGGGAACCTAATATAGTATTTGCTTTACAGTAACTTTTCTTCTGCTTCTACTCATTAACCAAATAGTCAGTGAAGGAAGGACCTGTCCCTTAACCAGATGTATAGAATGGAAACCTCTGCCTTGTTTGTTTGTTTGTTGTTTCAGGTCCCTGGTGTCTTGCCATGCCTGCTGGACGGTGACTGTTTTGTCAGGTCTAATTCCTCCTCTCCAGACCTGGGAATACTGTTTGAACTCGGGATTTCTTATATTCGCAATGTATGTATGGCACTTGAAGGATTTGTAATATCATTTAAAAGAGACCTTTTCATTTTCTTATTTTTTTTAAAAGGGCTGTGTTTACCAGTGAAATAATTGAGGGTTTTATGTATAATGGAATTTTAATCCTTTGAGGAATGAGAATGGTAGAGATTCTAGTTTTATGTTACACTTTTCCCAGTCACATTCAAAGTAAAGGGTATTTGCTGGTGTTTATTGATGCAGTGACCTCTCATGATTTGAAAAGGTTGAAGATTGGAGATGAAATTGGCAGGAAGTCATAAACAATGCTCAGCAGCATCGTTTTAGCTCAGGCTTTCTGCCCGTTCCAATGTTGGGGTACACCAGTATACTTAATCCTGTAGCTTAGGTACTGGCCGCTCAGCAACATCGTCTCATCTCAGGCTTTCTTCTCATCTCTGATGTCAGAGTACACCAGTATACTTAATTTTATCATTTAGGTACCAGCTAGCATGGTAAATTTACAAAGTGAAATTCAGAAACTTGGATTAATTTATGTCATATACACTCTTTAATCATTGGAAGCACACAGGTCTGTAATAATATGAACTTGACCTCATGGTAACCCATTTCTCGTAGTTAAACTCATCCCTGTGGGGCAGAGTAGAGGAGCAGTTTCTCCAGTGAGCCCTGCTGGCCTCTAGTCAGTGACAGTGTGAGAGGGGGTAAAGTTCCAAGTTAAAAAACAAACCCAAGTGATAGCAGTTCTCCACAGTGAGTCTCACTGAAACAGAGCTTCATAAACCCATGTGGTATTAATGTGATTTGAAATTAGTCCATAAATTGTCACTCAAGACAAGAGTGACAGTTGCCACACTGTGAGGGTTAAGGAGTTTTCAAGAAAAACTTGGACAAAAAATTATTTTCTCTTTATGTATTACTTATCTGACCTACAGGTAAAATGTAGGGTTTTTGTTTGTTTGTTTGTTTGTTTTATTGTGAAGATTGTTTCTGACTTAAATACTAATTCTTTTTCCTTTGAAAGTATACAGTGTATACTTATAAATTTGTCTGGTTCAGATATTAAGTTCTATGTACTTGTTTTATTTCCTAGTCAACTGGTGAAAAAGGAGAATTAAGTTGTGGCTGGGTGTTTCTTAAGCTTTTTGAGACCAGTGGAATGCCTATTTCAACAAAGTAAGTTGGCTATGCATTCTTTCCAAATGAATTATTTTATGCAAACTAATCTTTTAAAATTTAGATACTTCAAGTTTGTGCTGTATGACTTAGAAGTGTGATCCTTCAAAATAGAACACTAGGCCAGGCTCAAGGACCCAACTAAATTTAAAAACCAAGGCACCCCATGAGGTCCTTCATTCCACAGTCCTTCCCAATCAAACATTCCCCTTGGCCATCACCAAAACAAAAGTATATTATGCTTAATATATAAATGATTAATATATTTAATATAAAAAAGTATATTATACTTAATATAAGTATTTTTGTTGTTGATTGTCTTTGAGTTGAGCACGCCTCATAGCGACTGCATGAACAAATGGCCTGAAGCCCCTCTGCAACCATTGGCATTTATCAAAGTTGATAAAGTTTCTGGCATCATGCTATTTTGGAAGTGGATGCCACTCCTGCTTCCAAAATATAAATATTACAACAATATTAATATACTTAATATTAAAAAGTAATATTAATATACATAATAGAAACATTAATTGTAATATGTTTATTGTTGTTATGTGCCGTCTAGTCACTTGCGACTCATAGCGACCCTATGTAGAACAGCCCTAAACTCTGCTCTGTCTTGTGCCAATCAGACTGTATCTGACACTTCCATCCCGATTACTCCAGTCACTGAATCAATCGCCTCAAAGAGGGCCTTCCCCTCCTACACTGTCCCTCCACCCTCCCCAGCATGATGTCCTTCTCCAAGGACTGGTCTCTTCTTACAATATGTCCAAAGTATGTTAAACAGAGCCTCAGAATCCTTGCTTCCAAAGAGCCACCCAGTTTAACCTTTTCTAGGATGAATCTGTTTGTTTTCCTAGCAGTCCATGGTACTGTCAATACTCTTCTCCAGCACCACAACTCAAAGGCATCAATTCTCCTTCTGTCCTCCTTGGTCATTGTCCAACTCTCTGATGCATAACAAGTGATTGCAAAGACCATGGCCTGTATCACCATTTGACCCAGCAATTCCACTACTGGGAATATACCCTGAAGAGACCATAGCTGACACCCAAGCAGATATATGCACACCCATGTTTATTGCAGCTTTGTTCACAATAGCAAGGAGCTGGAAACAACCTAAGTGCCCATCAACAAACGAATGGCTAGAGAAGCTGTGGTATATTCGCACAATGGAATACTATGCTGCATTAAAAAACAAGGAACTCATGCAATATTATTCAAAATGGTTGACTCTGGAGAACATTATGCTGAGTGAAATATCCCAGTCACAAAAGGACAAATATTACATGATGCCACTGTTGTAGAATGGGACTGTCCTTGGGGTTGGGGAGAGACTGAGTAAGATGGGTTCAATAATGTATACTGCACTGAAACAGAGGAGGGAGAGAACCATTTAAAAGAGAGATATAACTGGGTATTTTTGTCATCACAGGAGACTAGAGCGAGGGCTACATGGTGGAGGGGACCTGGGGGAGGGTTTGTAAAACAATGAAAGAATCTTTTCTTTTACTTTTCCATAATTTTTGGACTCATGTACTTATAACTTGTTAGTCAAATTTGTGTCTTCTAGGTTGCAACACCCCCATGATACATCTTCAAGGATATGAGCATGTACGGCCAAGCACAATCAATAAGAGTGCATCTAAATTCCAAAATCAATCTCCATAATAGTCTATGTGTTTCCTACTGCCAAAGGGGCCCTTTAGAGTAGTGAGAGAAGATCTTCACCCTGAAACCCACAGCGTCCCTTTTCAGCAGGAAGTAGCTAAGAGAATACGCCATCCCCTTTTCCTTATGACTCAGGGTGAAGTTTCTCTCAGGGAGGAGTGATAGGGAATGGCAAAGGACACACTGACAAAGAAGATTAATCAGAACTGGCTTTGACAAGCACTGTGGCATTTGGACAAGAACAAACTGGGAGGAGGGTAGAGAGAATAGTGCAACAATGAATGAGTGGAAGCCCAAAATCTCTGTAAATGTTTATGAAAATTAATAAAATATAATTATAGGGGAAAAAAACAAAGACCATGGCCTGTATCAGACGCACCTTAGTCTCCAGAGAGGCACCATTGCTCTTCAGTACTTTGGAGAGGTCCCTAACAGCAGACTTTTTCATGGCAATGCGCCTTTTAATTTCCTGGCTACTGGTGCGAAGAGTGTTGACTGTGGAGCCAAGCAAACTAAAGCTGTGTACAATCTCAATCTCTTCACCATCTATCCTGATGCTGCCAATTGGTCCAGTGGTGAGAATCTTTGTCTTCTTGACATTGAGCCTCAATCCATATTGTAGGCTGCAGTCCTTGACCCTCTGCAGCAGGTGCTTCAGGTCCTCTTCAGTTTCAGCAAGCAGGGTTGTGTCTATTAATATTTATATTAAGTATACTACAACTATACTTAATAGAAATATTAATATATTTAATATTAAAAAGGATATTATGTTTAATACAAAAGCAGCTCTCTAAAGTCAATATGAAAAAGGTGATGTAAACTTACTAGGCAAAAAACCACAATCTAAATATAAACTTTGGTCTGGCTTGGTCTGTGTAAGGTAGATCAATTGCTTATCTTCTCCAAGCCTCAGTTGTCCCCATCTTTAAAATAGTTTGAACCCCAAATATTTACTTTGAGGATTAATTTAGGTAATGCTCCCCTGTGGTCTGTACTGACAGCATGACAGGGGTGGGAGAGAAGCGGCCTCATTACCACTGGGCAGCAGTGAAGATCTTCGCTCAGGCTTGACAGCACCCCAGGGAAGGAAGGGTGCGTCAGACTCAGCTGGGGTGGGGTCTTCTCAGAGATGCTTCTGTCTTTTGGTTGGTTGGTTTATGTGTATAGTGTTTGGAGTTTTAAGTTATACTTAGAATGAGAAATAAGGAAAAGTATGTCTACTCCATCTTTCTGAAATAGAAGTTGTTATTGTTGTTGATTGATTGCCGTCGAGTCGAGCATAACTCATAGCAACCCTATGAACAAAAGACCTGAAACCTTTCTATAATTGTAATCATTTCTCAAAGTTCATAGAGTTTCCAGAAGCATATGGTTTAGAAAGTGGATGCCAGTCCTGTTTCCAAGAAATAAGTTACTTATTTTAATAATAGCAGGTTCTCTGTATTAATACAGAAAGCATTCCAGTGTATATGAATAAAGCAAATTGCAGGATAATGCGCATGCTATGACTTTGTCTAATTAAAAACTATATCTTTGGCCATCTATAGGGTTGAGTCTATGGTATGTTCTTACTAGAGTAGCTGGAATGGAGAATTGGTGCAGGAATAAATAAAGCCTTGTACCTGCATCCTTCTACACTTAACTTTCGACACTAACTTTTGAAAGGCTTGTAATACTTACAAAATTCATTTTGTATATGTATTTATTTGTGTTTGCTTAGCAAGAGCTTTGGCACAATACCTTTGAAACTAGAGGAAGAGGAATTACATTTTGGAGCTGTTGAGTCAGTGTGAATTATTGTTGTTGTTAGGTGCCATCTAATCCACTACAGCTCGTCGCAGTCCTACGAAGAGCAGATCTGACCCTTGCCCTGCCCTCCACCATTTTCACCATCTTTGATATGCTCAAGCCCACTCTGTCTTTCCATCTTGTTGAGTGTCTGCCTCTCTTTCTCTGATTTTCCCAGCGAAGATTGGGAATCCCAGAAAATATAATTGTACTCATGCACAACTTACCCTTAGACCAGTAAGCAGTAGTCAGAAAAGAACAGGGAAATAATGCGTGATTCAGGATCACAGTGATTCAGGAAAGCAGTACATCAGGGATTCATCCTATCTCCATACCTTTGCAGTCTATACGTGGAACAGATCATTCGGGAAGCTGGACTTTTATGAGGAATAATGTGGCATCAGGATTGGAGGAAGATCCATCAATAATCTGTGTTATGCAGACGACACAACCTTACTGCTGAAACTGAGGAAGACATGGGGCATTTGCTGAAGGCCAAGGACTGTAGTCTTCAATATTGATTGAGGCTCAAGATCAGGAAGACAGAGATTCTCACCACTGGTCCTACTGGCAGCTTCCTGGTGGATGGAGAGAAGACTGAGATTGTTGGTAACTTCAGCTTGTTTAGTTCCACAGTCCACACTCTTGGCACCAGCAGTCAAGTAATCAAAAGACAAACTGCATTGAGAAAGTGCTGTCAGTGACCTCTAGAGTACTGAAGAGCAATGATGTCAATCTGGAGACTAACGTGCACCTGATCCAGGCCATGGTCTTCGCAGTTACTTGCTGTACATCAGAGAGCTGGACAATAACTAAGGATGACATAAGAAAGATTGATGCCTTTGAGCTGTGGTGCTAGAGAAGAGTGTTGGACATACAGTGGACTGCCAGGAGAATAAACAGGTCAGTCCTGGAGAGGGTGAAACGAAGCTTCTCCATGAAGGAAGGATTTTGAGGCTCCAGCATGTGGCCAAGAGGGACCAGTCCTTGGAGAGGAACATCATGCTTGGAAGGATAGAGGGACAGCACAGGACAGAAAGACCCAGGATGAGATGGAATGACACAGTGACTGGACCAACGGGATTAGGTCTGTTGGAGCCTATGAGATTGGCACAGGACAGAGCAGTGTTCACAGCTAACATACTTAGGTTGCTGTGAGTTGCAGGTGACTCAATGGCACATAACAACAATACAACCCCTCCTGACAATATGTCTAAAGTATATGAGACTTAAGTTTCACTGTCCTTGCCTCTAAGTAGCACCCCTGTTGTGCTTCCTCCAAGACAGACTTGTTTGTTCTTTTGGCAGTCCATGAGATATTTGGTTCTCTTTTCCAACACAGTTCAAAGGTGGTGATTCTTCTGTCATCCTTCAGATGCATAGGAACTTTCAAATGCATAGGAGGTCATTGAAAACATTGTGGCTTGGATCAGGTACACCTTCATCTTTAAACTGATATCATTGCTCTGTAGCACTTTGGAAAAGTCCTTGATAGCAGATTTTCCCAGTACAACATATTTATTGATTTCTTGACTGCTGTTACCATGGTAACACTTTGATCATGAACTCAAGTAAAATGAAATAATTGACAAGTTCAGTCTTTTTTTCCCTGTAGCATAATGTTGTCTTTTGGTCCACTGGTGAGAGGTTTGTCTTCTTGGTGTTTAGGTATAATCTATATTGACAGATTTTGTTTTTGATCTTCTGCAGCCAATGTTTCAAGCCATCTTCACTTTCTGTAATCAAGGTTGCTTTGTCTGCATAACGCAGGTTGTTGATGAGTCTTCCTTGAATCTTTTTTTTCTTTCAGAAAACTAGGTGTTTTTAATGTATTTTTTATAT
>NW_006399991.1:515161-518703 GCF_000299155.1 Elephantulus edwardii | reverse complement strand
TTCCCCCCAACCCTGATGTCAGTCCCATTTACTGTTGTAAAACAGTGGCCCTGTGCAGTATTTGTCCTTTTGTGACTGAGATATTTCACTCAGAGTAATGTCTTCCAGGGACATTATGTATAATATTTCATGAGTTCTTTGTTTTTCAGTGCAGCGTAGTATTCCATTGTGTGAATATACCACAGCTTTTCTATCCATTCATTTGTTGATGGTCACTTGGGTTGTTTCCAACTCTTAGCTATTGTGAACAAAGCTGCAATAAACATGGGTAGCATATATCTGCTTGGGTGGCAGTTCTGGTTTCTTTAGGGTATATTCTCAGTAGTGGAATTGCTGGGTCAAATGGTATTTCTATTTCTAACTTTTTGAGAAAGCACCATACTGCCTTCCATAGTGGTTGGACCATTTTACATTCCCACCAACAGTGAATAAGGGTTCCAGTTTCTCCACAGCCTCACCAGCATTTGCTGTTTGCTCTCTGTTGAAGTTTGCTATTCTTACTAGGGTGTCTTCCTCCAATCTTGACACTTCATTCTTCTTCATAAAGTCCAGCTTCTTGAATGTTTTCCCTAGCCTACAGATTGAATAAGTATGGAGAGAAGATACAACCTTAACACACACCTTTCCTAATTTAAAGTGGAGGCCTAATGGTAAGAAACTGCACTGTAATCCCAAAGGCATGCAGTTCGAATCCACCAGCTGCTCCATCGGAGAATGATGGACAGTCTCCACCCGTGAGATTAACTGCCTCTGAAAACCCACTGGAGGGTCAGCTATGGGTCACTTTTGACTGGAACATACACAAGTATTCTTTTCAGATAACAGTGTCTTGTTCTAAGTATAAGTTTCACATGAGCACACTGAAGTGCTCTCAGATTCCCATTTTGCTCAAAATTAGTCATAATTTGTTATGCTCCACCAGTCAAAAGCTTTCATATAGTCATCCCTCATGCCACAACCTTTTCTGAATCCAGCTTGAATTTCTGCCTGTTGATGGATCCAGCTTGAATTTCTGCTTCTCGATGGACTGTTCTGTTTTTGAATAATGTTCAGCAAGATTTTACTTGCATGGGATAGTAATGATGTTGTTTAATAATGTCTTCATTCGGTTGCATCACCTGTTATGGAAGTGGGATCTCAGTCACTTGGTCAGGTAACTGTTTTCCACATTTCTTGGCACAGAGTAGTGAGCATGTCTAGGGCTGCATCTGTTTGTGGAAACATGTCAGCTGGTTTTCTATCAACTCCTGAAGCCTTATTTTTTGCTGATGCCTGCAGTGCAGCTTGTAAGTCTTTCTTTGTTATCATGAGCTACTTCCTGAAATGTTTCCATGTAGACTATTTCTTCTTGGTTACAGTGACTCTGTATTCCTTCTATCTTTTGATGTTTCCATATTGCAACATGGGGCTTGAATTTGTTTTCTAGTCCTTTTAACTTGATAAATGCCAAACAAGTTCTTCTCTTTCAGTTTTCTAATTCTAGCTCTTTGCACATTTTGTTATAAAAGTTTGCTTTGTCTTTTCCAGTTGACCTTTGAAATCTTCTGTTCATCTCTTTTACTTGAGCATTTCTTCTCTCTCTTCTTTTTTCTTCTCTGTGTTCTAATGCAAATTGCCAAGTCTTTCTTTGACCTCCATTTTGGTATTTTTTCCCCCTTATTTTGTCTTTATGACTTATTTTTTCATGGATTGTATTCTTGATGTCATTCCACAACTCATCTGATCTTCAGTTATTAGTGTTCATTGCAACTAATCTGTTCTTGAGATGGTTTTTAAGTTCAGGTGGAATAGACTTAAGGTTGTATTTTGGTTCTTTTGGACTTACTTTAATTTTGTCTCTTCCACAGTTAAGTTCTGGCCTCATTTTTCCTTTTTAATTTTTATTTTATTATATTGGTTTGCTTACAAAATTTGTGTAAGTTGTGTTTCACACACTGTCTTTCATTCACATAGTTTTTCATGTAATCATTCTCATTTATTATATTTTATAAAATTAATCACCATTACTCTGTCTTTCCAGATGGCTGCCGGATCTTTCCCATTTCCTTTACCTACCCCCACCTCCACCTCCCAAATTGTGTGACCCCGTGATTTCCCCCGCCCATCCTCACCCTTCTGCTCCACTGCACCCCCTTGGATCCTTAGACACATTTTACTAGTCATCTTTCTATTTCTACAGTAATGGTTTTATGCATTATTTGTCTTTATGAGACTGAGTAAGTTCACTCATCATAATGCTTTCCTGTCCCCCTCCTGCCACCAAGTTATGTAGTAATATTTGAAATTGTTGCTCCTGAGTGCTGCATAGTATTCCATTGTGTGAATATACCATA
The DNA here is from genome assembly GCF_000299155.1 of Elephantulus edwardii. Lineage (NCBI taxonomy): Eukaryota > Metazoa > Chordata > Mammalia > Macroscelidea > Macroscelididae > Elephantulus > Elephantulus edwardii. The sequence continues at coordinate 516,370 of NW_006399991.1, read as the reverse complement.
GTTTCTCAGTCTACTCCTTTGGGCTGTCTCCATGTTTTTACATTGGTGAATAATGCTGCTATGAACATTGGTGTATAAATCTCCGTTTGTATCTCATTTTAAATTTTCTCAGGGTATATTCCTGGTAGTGGAATAGCTGGGTCATATGGAATTTCTGTGTTCAGCCTTTTAAGGAAACACCAAACTGCCTTCCAGAGTTACTATGAATTACCATGTTACACTCCTACCAATAGTGAATGAGAGTTCCTGTCTCTTCATATCCTCTCCAGTGTTTATTACCTGCTGTCCTGTTAAACTTTGCCATTGCTACTGGAATAAGATAGTATCTCATTGTGGTTTTTATTTGCACCTCTCTTATTGCCAGTGATTTTGAGCATTTTTTAATGTGTCTGTTGGCCATCTGAATATCTTCCTCTATGAAAAGTCTTTCCTTGTCTCTTGCCCATTTTGCAATTGGGTCTTTTTTCTTGTTGAAGCCCTGTAGTATTCTGTAAACTTTTGTTATGACACCCTTGTCTGAGATGGCTCTGCCAAATGTTTTCCCCAGTCAGTTGGTTTTCTTTTCAATCTTTAGAGGGTCCCATTCATTGATCTTTATCCTCTCCTGGTTATATATTTCTGGCTGTGTTTGTCAGCCACTTTGTACCATGGGCTTGGTCCCACTTAATCTCTTATGATCTTTATCATTTGAGGGGTTTTCTTCTAGGTCTCTGATCCACCTTGAGTGGATTTTTGTGTATGGTGTGAGAAGTGGATCCTGCTTCAGCTTTCTGCAGGCAGCAGTCCAGTTTTACCAGCACCATTTGTTGAAGAGGTTGTCGTTTCCCCATTTGATAGGTTGTTTCCTTGTTAAATATCAATTGGCCATAGATAAATAGGTCCATTTCTGGGTCTTTGATTTGGTTCCATTGTTTTGTGTGCCTGTCATTGTACCACTACAGTGATGTTTTTTTGGTTATTACAGCTGTGTAGTGAATTTTGAGGTCAAGGAGTACTAAACTTCCCATTTCGATTTTGTTTCTCAGTAGTGCTTTACTTATTGGAGGTCTCTTTCTTCTCCTGATAAAAGTACCAATTGCCTTTTCTATCTCTTTTAAAACTGAATTTGCTATCTGTATTGGGATTGTGTTAAACATGTAGATTGCTTTTGATAGGATTGTCATTTTAATGATATTGAGTCTTCCTATCCATAAACAGGGAACTTTTTTT
>NW_006399991.1:504537-513209 GCF_000299155.1 Elephantulus edwardii | reverse complement strand
ATCAGTTGACCATAGATAGATGGGTTGATGTCTGGATTCTCAATTCGATTCCATTGATCTATGTGTCTGTCATTGTACCGGTACCATGCTGTCTTTACCACTATGGCAGTGTAGTAGGATTTGAAATCAGGGAGTGAGATACCTCCTACCGTTCTTTTATTCGGAACATTTTTTTATTTCGGTGTTTTAGTGTTTTGTTGTTTTCTTTGTGAAAGTCTTTTTTGTCTCTAGTTAGCTTCATTTCTAAGTATCTCAGTTTGTAGTTGTCTGGCCTTGTTTTGGCTGCTGATGGTGAGCTTCCCCATCAACTCTTCACAGATGTGACCAATCTGACCTCCCTCTGTGAACTCATGTTATTATTATGTGCCCTTGGGATGAAAACAAGTAATAGCTGATGCACCAGTAGGCTATCAGAGGTCAATCACACAAGAAGAGACTGCCCATCATTTTCCCGTTGAGCAGCTGGTAGATTCAAACTGTTCGCCTTTGAGTCAGCAGCATGGCTCCTTACTCTAGGCCACCAGCTCATAGGGCCCCTAAATTGCTAGGGAACACTGCACAGTCCTGTGCCATCTTCATGATGGGATAAGTTAACAGAGAGGAATTTTCCCCTTTTTATCATTTATGTGCCATTTCAATTTCTTACAGCAATCTACAATTTAGTTTTATGATTTAAAAATATTGTATTGAAAAGCTTAAGTTATTAACTTGTCATTTCATAGTCATTAAAGCCAAAACGATTTAATAGTGTTCATTAAATGGGAAAATCCATTTTCTAAAGCTCATAACTACAAACATTACTTGCTTCCTAAGACGATACCCCAAGAAGGCATCAACAACTATAATTTTCATTGACCAATGAGATGTAAGTAGGATGCCTATAATGCATTTGTGCTAGAAAATATTTCACTGACTCCAGTGTTTGCAAAATGACCATAAAGGGCATGTCTCATAGTCTGCAATTTTCTTGCAGAACTTATGAGCTCTTCTTGAATGGTGGAACCCCTTATGAAAAGGGTGTGGAAGTGGACCCATCAGTCTCCAGAAGAGGTATGGCTCTGATGGTTGTCTTCCTTGTTTAAACATTAAACAAACAAAAAATTATTCAGATAAGTAGCTCTAGTCCAATAAGTATAGTATTTTTCACTAAAGCTCAGATTTTTAAAAACGCATCATTTCATATTAACATTTCAAGCATTTTTATTTAAATGCCTGTTTTCCAGCTGGGGTAGGTGGCATGATGCAGGCAGTCTTGAAGCATGAGAACCTTGCATTAGCTCCTCTTCCCAAACATTGGGCAGATAATCGGGACAATAAACAAACCCCAAGCTCCTATACCTGGGTCACAGGAGTAAGCATTTGAAATGGAGATATACATGCCACATTGTCCTCTAAACATAATGAGTATGTGTTAATTTATCCATTGAGCAGGCACTGTGCTCGGCAGTGGGAAATGAGACACAGTCCTTGTGAAGCCTGACACAATTGTAACTCCCCTTCTTTGGTCACCTGGTCTGGACCAGACATGTCTGCAGCCTAGCAGCAGTGATCCTGCCAAGGCACCTAAGGGGGCGGGTAATTCGTGGGGTCCTCTTGAGAGGTGGCTAGGTATCAGCATCACACCTCCTCCTCTATTCAGTCTGCTCAGCCTGTGTGTGTAGCTCCTGCTGATAAAATTCAGCACCACTGATTATTTGTTTAAAATATTATGATGGATTGTACTCACCATCCTATGCTTAAAGTCTTGAGTTTTGTTATTTTTTTTTAAAAGCACATGGAAATCTTTTCCATCAGATGATGACCATGAGAAGACAGCCTCAACTTCTGGTAAAACTGAGATCTTTGAACAGAAGATCAAAACACATACTCAGGTTGGTACCTGCTTTTAACTGTCCTGTCCAGGTTGTCCAGCCTGCTTTGTAAACCATCTCTTTTATGGTCTTATTCATTCATCATCTTTTACTGATGATTTTTCTGCTCATTATTTTTTTTTTTTTTTTTAGCTAAGAAAGCTTTATTAAGGGGTCTCCCAGGCGGGATTCCTTGGTCTGCAGAGAGAGAAACAGGCAAAAGGACAGACCAGGGAAATATCACACCCTAAGGTAGATTGTTGTTGTTGTTGTTATGTGCCATTGCGACTTATAGTGACCCTATGTACAACAGCCCTAAACCCTCCTCTGTCCTGTGCCAATAGAACTGCCTCTGACACACCCATCCTGATTACCCCAGTCACTGAATCAATCCACCTCATAGAGAGCCTTCCCCTCCTGCACTGTCCCTCCACCCTCCCAAGCATGATGTCCTTCTCCAAGGACCAGTCTCTCCTTACAACATGTCCAAAGTATGTTAGACGGAGCCTCAGAATCCTTGCCTCCAAGGAGCCACCCGGTTTAACCTTTTCCAGGACGAATCTGTTTGTTTTCCTAGCAGTCCATGGTACTGTCAATACTCTTCTCCAGCACCACAGCTCAAAGGCATTCTCCTTCTATCCTCCTTGGTCACTGTCCAACTCTCTGATGCATAACAAGTGATTGCAAAGACCATGGCCTGTATCATATGCACCTTAGTCTCCAGAGAGACACCATTGCTCTTCAGTACTTTGGAGAGGTCCCTAACAGCAGACTTTCCCATGGCAATGCACCTTTTAATTTCCTGGCTACTGGTGTCAAGAGTGTTGACTGTGGAGCCAAGCAAACTAAAGCTGTGAACAATCTCAGTCTCTTCACCATCCATCCTGATGCTGCCAGTTGGCCCAGTGGTGAGAATCTTTGTCTTCTTGACATTGAGAAGGTTTTATATTGAGGGTCTTTAGGGAGGGAAGGTATGGCCATTTCATTGTGCTTTAAACCAGGTAGGTGGTCTTCTGGGGAGGGAAGGGAGGGGCACTGCATGGTAGTTTAGGCTGTTTACTCCCTTCATGTTGATATTCCTTGAATCCTTTGTTCTCCCTTTGACCTTAGTCTGCCTGACATCCCAGCCTTTTTAGTGAGAAAAAAAAAGGGTGCCATATTCTTTCTGGCTACTTCCTTCTGAAGAGGGGTGAAGGTCTGGGGCTCAGAGCCTGAACTGGGATGACCCAGGACCAGTAGCCAGGGGAGAATATGGATGTCACAGCAGCTGGTTCAAGTTAGTCATTGCTTTTATTCTGTGAAGTAAGAATTCAAAAAGCCCTACTTAGGGCTTGGGACCTGAGTGAGGTGAAGAGTGGCAGGGTGCGGGCAGTGATTAGTAACAATTTGAAGAGATCTTAGCACTTGGGATTTGAGTGGGGTGAAGCGTAGTGGGACTCACCATTTGAGAAGGGTAGGAGGTCTGCTCAGGAGCACATTTGACCTGGGAAAAGATGTTGCCAATGAGGATTACTTATGACTTTTAACTGCTATGGGGGGTAGTTAGGGTGACTGTGTAAAGTCTATCTTAGTGCGGTTAAAGAGATTTGGGTGCATTCCGTTTAGTGATGATGGCATCTCCTGGGGTGACTCTAGCTGTCGACTCATTAATTCTCTGACTAACCAACTCCTAGTTGACTCTCTCCAGAGGCTGTAAATCTCATGGGAGAAGATGGTCCAGCTTTCTCCTGTGGAATAGCTAGTGGATCTGAGCCACTGGCCTTTAGATTGGCAATGCACCTCTTGACACACTGGGCTGCCAGAGATCCCTATAGATCAGTAGGGAAATAGAATACTAAAAGTTAGATTCACTTATCTCATGTGCCTTTTTAGTCAACTCCCCACCTCAGGAAATCAAGATATGAATTGCATTGGAAAAGTCAGTTATCAGGGACCTCTACAGAGTACTGAAGAGCAACAACGTCAGGCTGGAGACTAAGGTGTGCCCCATCTGGGCAATAGTCTTTGCAATTGTGTGCTATGCATCGGAGAGCTGGACAGTGACTAGGGATGACAGAAAGAGAATTGATGCCTTTGAGTTGTGGTGCTGGAGAAGAGTGTTGAACATAACATGGTCTGGTAGGAGAACAAACAGGTTTGTCCTTGAGAGTATGAAACCGGGCTGTTCCTTCGAGTCAAGGATTCTGAAGGTTCATCTGACACACTTTGGGCTTATTGCAAGGAGGGACCAGTCCTTGGAGAGGGACATCATGTTTGGGAGGGTGGTGGGACAGCACAAGAGAGGAAGACCCCTGATGAGATGGATCGATTGGAGTAATGTGCATAGATGTGTCAGAGGCAATAAGATTGACACAGCATAGAGCAGGGTTTAGGGCTCTTGTACATAGGGTTGCTGTGAGTCGCAAGTGACTCGATGACACATAACAACAACATATGCCACTAAGCACAGTGCATTTGAGATGCATCCATGTTGTTACATAGAGTAATTCTTTTTTAGTATAATGGGCTGCCTGTTTGATGGCAGTACCAAGATTTCCTTATCCAGACAATTTAGGTAGTTTCTAAGTTTAGAGAGACTTGAATAAAGTTGCCCTAGATATTTTTATAAAATTTTTTTAGTTTTGGTTATATGTTTTTTCTTGAATATCCTATGGAGTTATCTTAGAGTAGGAAGGAAGAAATCCTAGAGATTCCTAGGCCATATGGTATCTAACCTTAAAATAAACTGCTAAACTAGTTTCCATAGTGGCTGTACCATTTTACATTCTCATCAGCAGTGTGTGAGCATTCCACCTGCTCCATATCCCTAACTACTTTGATTTTTTAAGGTTAATTTTTTAATTCTTTTTAGCTCTTCTTATTAGTGAGGGGGGGGAGCTCTGTTGGCTTAGTGGTAGAATTACATGGCCAACCAAAAGCACATGGTTCGAACCCATGAGCTCCTTAGTGGAGGAGGGATGGGCAGTCTCCTCTTGTGCAGCCTCTGAAAACCCTCCAGAGGGTCAATTATTAGGTGTCTTGATTGAGTGGTCACAGCAACAGTTAGTGAGTCTTGGTATCCCATGGTGGTCTTCACTGGCCTCACAAAACCAACAACAGCTAATGAGCCATGGTATCCCATGGAGGTTTTCACTGGCCCAATGGGCTTTACACTCCTGGTATCCCCAGTCCATCTACTTCTAACTCGATAACAGTGGGAAAGTCATCTAACCATTTCATTGCTGCCTTTTGTCCATCCCTATGAAATAGACATATGTAAAAAGAGTGGAGCCTGCATAGGGATGACCAAGTCTGCCTCCACTAACTCTATAAGGCAGAACAGTCCCTGTTTCCAACAGCCACAATACAAAATCAATTCCTGTGTGGCCAGACATGCCCCAACACTCCCAGAATCTCCTTCTATCAATTCAACCACCAACTGTCTGTCGTCTCCCCAACCCCACCCCTGGCCCCCAGGAGTCTCAGTGCTGTGTCACTGGGCCTGCTAATCCATTGCAGTAGCCACTCAGAACTCACAGATCCATATAGTCTTGGTTATGGGGTTTATTAGGAAAGTTAATGAATTACAATCCAAGTTGGGAAGATGATGCAATCCTCAGTCAGAACAGCCTCTCAGGTGGATTTGTGGGTTCTTGACCTTCAGCCTTGTGTCTTAGGTCAGTTCTCCAAACCTCCTCCTGCCATTTATGGCCTCTCCACCCTGACCCCCCCTAGGCCTCCCATCCAGCAAGCTTGAGTGAAGGCCCCTGGCTCTGGTTCTATGGCATACAAGTCCCCGGGCGGCTCCATGTCATGATGGTCTCTGGTTCTCCACTTCTGCTGCTGCAGCTCTTGTCTAAATACCAGGCTGATTGATTTCTGGCCCCAAAAAGTGCTCCCTGCTTCTTTCTTGCTGCCAACAAGAGTCCCACCTTCTGCCTGTAAACATGCTGAATTTAGACCTGGCAGGATCGCAGGACTGCCTAGTTTCCTTGTTAGTGTCTTGCACCCTATTTGCTTATCTCCACCCAGGTAAAAGGCAAAGCTGATAGATTAGGAAAGCCTTTGGAAAAATCAGCCTGGACCACAGCATAATAATACCAACTCCATAAAGGCTAGAAAGAGGGCTGCAACCAAAGAAAGCATGTATACTCTTAACTAATATTCCCAATGCTAGACACTGGTTAGACGTAAAGATTTTATAATTATTGTGTGTATGAATAAAGAAGCCATGATGGAATAGCGGTTACTTAGCTGCTAGTTCAAACCCACCAGTTAACCTACAGGAGAAGTGTGGGGCGTTCTGCTTCCAGAAAGATTTGCAGCCTTATAAGCCTTGTGGGATAGTTGTGCCCACTCACTCTATGGTCTCTCTGAGTCAGAATTAACTCAGTGGCTGGGTTTGCTTATAAGTTGTAGATCAATATAATGAATGCCATAATGGCATAAAATATATTTAAAAGATATGCACTGTGTAGATGGTAATATCAATAGGGGCACTTGAAATAGGTTATGAGATACTGGAAGGATGCACAGACATGGAAGAAGGGAATATCCCACAGAACACACAGGTGGCACAACAACGTGAGCTGGGGAACAATCTCACTGTCATAGCTAACAAATAGTAAGTCAAGATATTAATGGAGACATGGTCTAACCCTCTCAATTATTGTTCCTCTCATGCTAGATTATGTTCTTCATTTAAATAGCCCTTTATCTTAATGCTAATTTTAAAATGTATTTAAAATTATAGTGGTGTTGGTTTTGTTATGTTCCATCGAGTCGCCTGTGACTCATAGCAACCCTATGTACAACAGCCCTAAACCCTGCTCTATCCTATGTCAATCTCACTGTATCTGACACACCTACCCCGAATACCCTAGTCACTGAATCAATCCATCTCATAGAGGGTCTTCCTCTCTTGCGCTGTCCCTCCACCTTCCCAAGCATGATATACTTGTCCAAGGACTGGTCCTCCTTGCAACATGTCCAAAGTATGTCAGACGAAACTTCAGAATCCTTTCCTCCAGGGAGCAGCCTAGTTTAATCCTCTCTAGGAAGAACCTGTTAATTTTCTCAGCAGTTCATGGTACATTCAATACTCTTCTCCAACACCATGGCTCAAAGGTGTCACTTCTTGTCTATCCTCCCTAGTCATTGTCCAGCTGGCACATAGCAAGTGATTTCAAAGACCATGGCCTGTATCAGATGCACGTTAGTCTCCAGAGGGATGCTATTGCTCTTCAGTACTTTGGAGAGGACTCTAACAGCAAGACTTGCCCATCACAATATGTCTTTTAATTTCCTGGCTGCTGGTGCCAAGAGTTGACTGTGGGGCCAAGCAAACTAAAGCTGTTAACAGTCTCAATCTCTTCACCAACCATCCTGATGGTGCCAATTGGTACAGTGGTGAGAATCTTTGTCTTCTTGATATTGAGCCTCAATCCCTATTGAAGGCTGCAGTCCTTGACCTTCTGCAGCAAGCACTTCAGGTCTTCCTCAGTTTCAGCAAGCAGGGTTGTGTCATCTATCTTCCTCCAATCCTTATGCCGTACTTCTCCTCACACAGCCCAGCCTCCAAGATAATCAGTTCTGCATACAGGTTGAAAAGGTATGGAGATAGAACAATCCCTGGCATACACCCTTCCCAGTCTTGAACCATACAGTGTTTCCTTGCTCTGTTCTGACAACTGCCTCCTGGTCCAAGTATAGGTTTCACATTAGCACAATCAAGTGTCCCAGGATTCCCGTTCTTCTCAGAGTCAGCCACAGTTATGATCCACACAGTGAAACGCCTTTGCATAATCAGTGAAACACAGATAGACATTCTTCTGGTACTCCCTGCTTTCAGCCAAGATCCATCCAACATTGGCTACAATATCCCTAGTACCATGACCTCTTCTGAACCCAGCCTGCACTTCTGGTAGTTCTCTGTGGTGTTCCAGTCGTTTTTGGATAATCTTCAGCAGAATCTTGCTTGCATGTGATATCAATGATATTTTTTGATCATTTCCACATTCTGTTGGATCACCTTTCTCTGGAATGGGAACAAATACAGATCTCTTCCAGTCAGTTGGCCAAGTGGTTGTCTTCCAGATTTCCTGGCAGAACTTGGTAAGCACATCTAGGGCAGCATCTGTTAGTTGAAATACGTCAGTCAGTATACCATCAATTCCTGGGTCCTTATTTTTTGCCAATTCCTTCAAAGCAGCTTGAACTTCTTCATTCATCACCACAAGCTCTTGCTCATATGTTGTTTCATTAAATTCTGTGTTTCCCAATTCCTTTCAGTACAATGACTCTGTATACTCTTTACATCTTCTTTTAATACTTCCTGGATCATTTAATATTCTGCCCAAAGCATCCTTAAGTAGAGCAACTTGAGGTTTGAATTTGTTCTTCAGTTCCTTAAGCTTAAGAAATGCTGAGTGATTTCAGCCCTTTTGATTTTCTGACTCCAGCTCCTTGCACATTTCATTGTAATATTTTACTGTGTCTTCTCACGCTGCCTTTTGAAATCTTCTGTTCAGCTCTTTAATATCTTGAATTCTTCCCTCTGCTTTCGCTTCTCAGCACTCTAGTGCAATATTCAGAGTCTCATCTGAAATCCATTTTGGTCTTCTTCCTCTGTGTTTGTAATGACCATTTGCACTGTTCCTGGATGATACTCTTGGTAGCCTCCCACAACTCATCTGGTCTTCGCTCATTGGTATTCAAGGCCTCAAACCTGTTTCTGAGATGGTTTTGAAATCCAGGTGGGTTAGACTCAAGGTCATATTTTGGGTTCCTATGGATTTGATTTCTTTTTTTTTTTTCACTTTTTTTATTATTAAATTTTATTAG
>NW_006399991.1:498743-501882 GCF_000299155.1 Elephantulus edwardii | reverse complement strand
ATGCGTTCCATTTCTTCCTTAACAATATCTAATTTTCCTACATTCATGGTTCTCACATTCCATGTTCCAATCACTTGTGTCTGCTTACAACTGTTCCTCTTCCTTTTTGTTTTCATACTTGAAACCTCCTCCTCAGTTGCCCTAACAGCCTATGTGTGTTTTATTGTACATAGGGTTTTCAGAGGCATGCTATTTCAGAAGTGGATGGCCAATCCTTCTTCCTAGTCTGTCTTAATCTGAATGCTCAGATTTAGAGAAGTATCTGACAGACAAGCATTTTGTGGCAAAAAAAGCAGATGAAAGATATTTTCCCAATTATGGAATTAACCAATAGTTTCAGTGTTGTCCCCGCCCTTGACACAAGTGTCTTGGCCCACCCATTTCCCTGCTCCCCTTCCACTCCCACCCACTCCTTTCAACACCTGTCTCTCATTGTCTAGCCCTTGATCTGATTGCTTATATCTCAAGCTTTATGGGCTTCTGTAATTCCAAACATTTCAGCTACTGACAATTTCTTATGCTGTGGCCAGTGTATCTTGAGTTAAGGGATAATGTTTCCCAAGCGAGGGTGATGTGTCCTATATTAGCCTTTCAAAAGTCATTAACAATGTAGTCATAGGTGTCATTCATCCCCTTAGTTTCTGTTTGTTTTTGTTTTTTGCATGCTCCTAATTTTGACTAAGCTTTCCTTGGAAATTGTTACTTTTCAAGTTTGAGGGTTTTTTTATATATTGGGCGGGGGTGGGGGTGGGGGTGGGGGGAGAAACCACAAAAACAGTCTTTGTAAAAGAAAGCCTAAATCCTGTTTGGCCTCATTCTTCCAGCTTCTTCACTCCCACCCCACCCGGTTGATAAGCACTCTGGCATGTAGTTCAGGTGAACTCTTGATAGTGCTTCCTTGGCCCCAGTCCCTTTTGTCTGAGAGCTTTTTATGATCTAGAGATCAAATTTGCATGGTACAGAGGTCAGGGAAGCAGTGGCATTCTTCTCAGAGCACTGAATGTTCTCCTAGATGTTGGGCTTAGTAAAATCCTGGTCCTCAAGTCCTCAGGAACTGAGATACATATTTGATTGTAGCACATAGTAGGAGCTTTTTACAGTAAAGATCTTCATGCTAGGGTAGCCCATTGGCTACTCAGGAGGTCTGCTCTTCCCCTGCTGGCCTCAGTTCCCCCACATTGTTTAGGTGTGTGCTGTTTCTCTTTCCAGAACCCACTAGGGAGACTTGAGCACCATCTTGAAATGCTGCTCACCTTGCAGTGTCCTGAAACGTTCCCTCAGGTGAAGTGGGGGCACTTGCTGGGCAGGCCCCAGGCCCAGGCTGGCTCTTTGAGAGCCAGGCAGTGGGCACAATGAAGCAAGAGCTCTGGGCCTAGTGTTAAGGGTCAGGGATGTGCTGGGGGTTTGAGGTGAGAGGCCAGACACCAGCTTGGGCACTTTAGGACATCACTCTGAATCTTTACTTCCTGGAGGTGAAACTGAAGCAGGCCTGACCTATCTCAGCATGCCTTCTCCCTGGATCACCATCAGGGGAATGGCAGAGGTCCAGTAGTGGCACCAACAGCCCTCTTTCCCCTAAACCCCCCTTCTCCTTTCACCTTTCTTTGCTTGGGAGTTTTACCTTGGTTTTGCCAAGCTCTTCTGCTCAGAGGACTAGGAGCAGGCCAGCGCCCAGGTAAGAAGCCCTCTTTGTTTAAAAATTTTTTAAAATATTTTTGTTTATTTAAGAAGCCCTCTTAGAGCTTGCACTGTGCCCATTGTCACCTTTGCATCTTCTCATTACCTGCCTTCCCCCTAGCCACCAGTCCCATTGTGTGTGTGTGTGTGTGTGTGTGTGTGTTTTCTGGGACTCTGGGCCCTGGAACACTAATGTGAGTCCTGCAAACTTGTTTCCTCTTCCAAAGAAAGAGCACCAGGGTCCTTTGGGCTCTGCAGAACTATTCTTATGCAGGTGGTTGTTATGGCAACTATGAACATTAGGAGAAAGAAGGAAAAAATTAATGCTTCAGCTGAAACTGGCTTCCAAAAGGGTTTAGCTTGTAGTGATTTGAACAAAGGCCTCTTACCTCCCTGAATCTAGACTCTGACTCACTGTGTATGTTGAAAGACCCCAAACTAGGGCTTTCCCTGATCGGGCGTGACCCCGAGCAACTCACACCAGAACCACTTGCTGCAATCACACGAGGCTTTATTGGTGGAGCTCCAGGACGACTTGTATCTCTCGCAGGAGACAGGGAAGTCGACCCGGAGCTGAAAAAGCAAGGGATTTTTATAGAGTCTAGGGGTTCTTTGGCGTGGAGTTTGCTCATTGGCTCTTCGGAAAAGCAGAAGTTCAGTTCTAGGTCAGCCATCTGCTGCTGATGCTAGTTAAGATATGGTTTTTCCAGTAATTGCTTGTTCAGCTTGTGGTCAGTCCAGTATCTGCTTGTTCAGTTTGTGGTCATCTAGTTCCTGGAACATAAACGTTTACACAAGATCAAAGGTATAGGTTCTTACAATACTTGGGTGTGGGGACATTGTTTAAACAATTTTCCTTTCATTCCCCACTTCTTTTAGTACAAGGTTCTAATCATAGAACCAAGAATCTCTGGAGGCAGTATCATTGTAGTCAGACTCTCTCATATTTTTATATTGTTGTCTTAGAACCATTAATTGAACAGTACTGATGCGATCTTTAACAAAGGTAACAAGCTTGTTTATAATACAAGGCCCAACTAATAACAATATAAACAAGAGTATCAAAGGACCTATAAGGGTAAATACAAGAGTAGTTAACCAGGGGGATTTCTAGAATAAGCTCTCGAACCATGTTTGCTGAGATTCTCGGTCTCGTTTTCTTTTGTCTAACTTTTCTCTTAGCTTTTGCATGGAATCTTCTATTACTCCTGAATGGTCAATATAAAAGCAACATTCTTCTTTTAGCGCGGCACAGAGACCCCCGTCTTTGAGGAATAATAAATCCAGCCCTCTTCTATTCTGTAAGACTACCTCAGATAAGGAGGTCAGGGATTCTTTTAGCCAAGTAATTAATGACTCTAAAGCCAGAAGATCCTCGTCTATGGCTGTTTTTAACTCATGGTATTGTTGTTGCCCATAGACAAGTGCTGAAGCCCCTGTACCTATTCCTGCAGCTATTCCT
>NW_006399991.1:495603-496365 GCF_000299155.1 Elephantulus edwardii | reverse complement strand
AGTCCCCAGCTCTATTAGAAGCTTCTTTGTACCTTCAATGCAACAAAGTCACCTGGGGGTTGCTGGTCCAGAACTCACTGAGGTTTCGGTGCAGGGCCTCATCAAAGAGGGTTGGTGAGTTCTTGAACCTTTGTGCTAATCGGCTCCTTGTCCAGTTATTCCGGCCTCAGGGTCTCTCCATTCAAAGGCAAAGATGGCTTGACTAGCGGGATGCAACCTCAGACAGAAAAAAGCATCTTTCAAGTCTAAGACAGAATACCGTTTTCTTTCGGGTGGCAGCATGCTGAGGAGGATGTAAGGGTTAGGAACTGTGGGGTATATGTCCTGTACTCCCCAATTCACTTCTCTTAGATCCTGCACTGGTGGTAGTCATTTGTCCCTGGCTTTTTCACAGGGAGAAGAGGAGTGTTCCAGGGGGATTGGCACGACACTAGGACCCCTTGTTTTATCAACCTGAGGATGTGTGGTTGGATTCCCTCCTTGGCTTCTTTACTCATAGGGTATTGTCTAACTGCTTTTAATTCTACTACTATTGGTGGAGAATTTTTAGCCATTCCTAACCCCCCTGTTTCTGCCCAGGCTTCTGAGAATTCTTTTACCCAATCTACAAGGTCCGAATCTTTAGCTTCTGTCTCTGGTTCATGGTTCTTCTAGTTGAACTAATAGGGCTAGGCTTGTTGCTTTCCCAGGTAACTTCAGGCCCCCTTGGAGTGAACTGAATTTGGGCTTTCAGTTTAGTCAGGAGATCTCTTCCTAAGAGTG
>NW_006399991.1:493196-494778 GCF_000299155.1 Elephantulus edwardii | reverse complement strand
TGCTTTCTGTCCCTCTGACGCGGGGTCAAAGGGAGTGTATCTCCTATAGGCATCCATTAGTCTTTCTAGGAACACAGAGGGGGGGTTCGGTAGGTCCTTGAACGACTTCTCTTACCTTGGCCAAATTAGTGGGGCATTGTGCAGCCCCTCTGAGACCCGCTACGAGATCCTGGCGGTGGGTGGATAGCTGCTCCCTACCTTCAGCAGTGTTATAATCCCAGTTGGGGCAAACAAGAGGAAATTCCGCGTCCATGGCCACAGGAGTCTGGACTGGTTGTCCTGCAGCATCTCGGATGTTTTTCCTGGCTTCTGTCTGAATTTTCTCTTGCTCCTCAGTACTGAAGAGGACCTGGAGAAGTTGTTGGCAGTCATCCCAGGTAGGTTGGTGAGAGAACATGAGGGACTCAATTAGTCCAATAAGCCCTGTGGGGTTATCGGAAAAGGAAGGATGGTTAGTCTTCCAATTATAGAGGTCAGCAGAGGAAAAAGGCCAGTACTGGAGGGGGTGGAGTTGTCCTGGCTCTGGGGGCCCCCTGTACGCTCATAAGGGGAGAGCCACAGTGGAATATGGGCTCTCTAGACCCCTCCAACTGCGAGTCCCTTGTGCTGATCCCTGGGGGGCACTTACAGGCATGGGGGGACTGGAATCGGCCTGGCCCTGATATGGGGGAGGATTGTGGCCACTCAGGTGGGTTATCAATCTCAGGATAAATTTTGGATGGTGCCGATGGCACAGCTTCTGGGGCCAGAGGAACTCTGGACTCAGAAGTTCGGGTTTTTAGGGCCAATGCGCACAGAGGGGTGGTATGTTTCTTCAAAACCCAAGGTTTTACCCACGGCGGTGGATTCTGCACTAAATCTTGCCACACAATGATGTATGGCTGTTGGTCAGGATGCGCATTTGGTCCTTCCTGGAAAACAAGATCTTTAACTGCCAAAATGTTTGTTAGGTCGAATTCTCCCTCTGGTGGCCAACCGACTCCCAAAGTGGGCCACTCAGAGTAACAGAAGGTTTGCCAAGGTCCTTTTCTAACGTTAACAGAGAGATTATTAGCCCTGGTTCTTACTTCAGAAAAATGTCCTAAAGTCAAAGATAGATGAGTCGTCACTGTCTGTCCCATATTAGTCGCCCACAGAACACAGCAGACACTCACAAGAAATACAAGACACACAAGGAGCTCTCTTCGTGACAACCAGTTGAAAGCTGCTTCAGACGGGAGAGTCCTCCGGGCCCCTCCTCTCCGGTGGGACGCTCTAAGTCCCTCAGACGGATCAGAAACTATTAAAGCCACTGTATCCGTATTCCACCCAAAGGGACGTCTCCCCAGGGCTGTGGCTTGTGGTTCTCAGGCACGTCTGCCCACCACAGTCGTCCAGCACTGACAGGCGCACGACAGCCACAAACTGAAAGCAAATTGAAAGTAAAACAGACTTATGAACACACAGGTTTGGCAGTGCCGCACAGACAAAGGAAATCAGGTTCCTCTTACCTCCAAGTGGCTGGTGGGTTGCGGGTGGTCTCCCAATCCCACGCGAGCCCCCAAATGAAAGACCCCAAACTAGGGCTTTCCCTGATCGGGCG
>NW_006399991.1:485769-491746 GCF_000299155.1 Elephantulus edwardii | reverse complement strand
AGGGTGGAGGGACAGCGCAGGAGAGGAAGGCCCTCTATGTGGTGGATTGATTCAGTGACTGGGATAATTGGGATGGGAGTGTCAGAGACACTCTGATTGGCACAGGACAGAGCGGAGTTTAGGGCTGTTCTACATAGGGTCGCTATGAGTCGCAGGCGACTCGACGGCACATAACAACAACAACAACATGTGAATGCCAGAAAACATTGGTCTGAAGACGTAGACTGTGTATATATATTTACTACAAATTTGTTTATTTCCCTTTTTGATGAATTCTTTTTTCTCTTTTACTTTCATAATAAAACTCTTTGCCGTTGAGTCAGAACTACTCACATCTGACCCTCCAGCAGGATTTCAGAGCCTTTATATCACACGGATTGAGATAGCTTATATATCTCCCATGGATACAAACTGACAGAGAAATACCACCTTTGTGTTCGAGGTACATATACCTAGAGATGACACCACCAGAGCTCCCTATATCCCTTATGTGCTAAGAAGAAATGAGATTATTTGCATGAATTCCAACCATTAGCATTGTATTTTTGAGTGCGGGAGTGACTGGTCTACCTATGAGGTTAGAAAGCACTTCTCAGTATATTTTTTACTTAGCTCTGGTGACTGAGAACTTTTGGGTTCTATTGGGTTAGGAAGAATCAGAGGGTTTCCCTGGAGAAAACCAGTAGATTGTGAGGGTGTTGAGGGACATGCCAGAGTATGGATGCTTGCTCTCTGTGGAGGAACAGAGGCTGGGGTGCCACGGAGGCTGGGGTGCCACCTGCCTCACAGATAGCATGTGAATCTGTGAGGGAGAGAGGATGGGATGGCAAAGAGGGAAGCTGTACCCCTGCCTATAAGTGGCATCTGTGACATGACTGTGATGGGAGACTACAGTGACAGTACACACCTCATCCTCCAGGGCACTGCGGCCTAGAGGGTGTGAGTTCCCTGGAAAACCTTAGCATCAGTCATCAGAAGGCAGCTGAAGTGCTGAGGGCTCTCCTGAGCAGTTTCTTAGAAATTTAAGTCAGGTACTTTACATCTTGACAGCAGGAAAGGAAAACCACAATAGGCACCATCATGACAGAAGGAGAAAAGATTGAAGTTGTCAGTAATTTGATCTCACTTGGACCTACAGTCAACATCCATGGTAACAGTCAAGAAATCAAAAGCAGTGGGTAAATCTGCTGTCATGGACCTCTTCAAAGTGCAAGGATGACAGTTTATAAAGATTAAGGTGCAACTCATCTAAGTCATGGTCTTTTTAGTTACTTGCTGTGCATCTGAAAGCTGGATGAGGAATAGGCCTGAAGAATTTATGCCTTTGAGTTGCTCTTGGTGAAGAGGGTTGAGTGTCCTGAATAACCCATGGACTGCCAAAAGAACAAATAGGTGCTGGGGAAAGTGCAGCCAGGGTACCCCTTAAAAGCGAGGATGACGAAGCTTCAGTTCTCATACTTTTAGCATGTTGTTTGGAGGGGCCAGTTCTCAGAAAAAGATGTCCTGCTTGGAAAGATGGAGGATCAGTGTAAGAGAGGAAGACCCTCTACAGTGCAACAATGGACTCCAGATTCTCAGAGTTGATGAGATGACACAGGATAGGGCAAAGTTCAAATCCATTGTTTATCCATTGGGTTGCATCGACATTTTAACAGGGCTGGGAGAGAAAATTTCTGGCTTCATGTGCCTGATGCTGCTGCAATAATGTGTTTTCTGTTACTTAAGTTTATGGATGTACGTATGATAGGAGAATCTGTCTTGCATTTTTTTAATGCTTCTAGAAAGAGGACACTAGAGATTGGTCAAGGATATGACATAAATCTCATGACATTACCTACAAAATCCATTCCTGCTGCACCTTTGGATGAATGACACACAGCAGGTCACCTTCATAATTAACTTTGTTTACTGAAGCTCTCATCCTAGAAATTAAGATAAAGAACTCATTCACAAACACCTATTCATAAATGTCTTGGGGTTTGGCAGCCCAGAAGAGCCTTCCTGTTTGATAAGAGAACATTGTCACTTTCTCTGCAAGGTTTCTGAGATTTGCTTTATATCTGTGCTTCATGCTTTGTGACAGAGTTCATACCAATGTGTGGAGTATTTCTAAAGATAATATTTAGAAAACAAATATTTAAAACCAATCAATACATGTTCTTGAGAATCTTCTAAGGTGAGCTCTTATGCTCTCTCTGTATATTCCTAGTAAATATTTCATATGTTAGGATTTTAAAGCATTCACTTTACATGTTTCCAGATTACTATTGTGGAATCTCAGTTTTTATTTTCTTTCCCTTCATGTGAGTCCTTACTATGTAGCACATACTTATTGCATTAACCATTGTTCATACATGCATCATTTGAATCCTCTTATTAACCTTCTGAACTACAGATATTACTATGCAGATTCTACAGATCAAGCAATACAGAATTGCTTAAACTCAGGACTCAGTCAGGCCTGCAACACTCATCCCTGTCCTGCCCCCTCAGTCTTTCCCCCTCCCTGCACTCCCCACATCTGGTGGGGGTGGCATGCCTGTTAAACTCACAGTTTCATTCTTTCCAAAGCACATAACACTTATGAGCAATTACTCTTTTATTTGCTGTTTAACTCGGGTTGCATACAGAAATACAAGTACAAGGATGGAAATAGAGTGGAGACTAACAGCTATGTGCAGAAAATCTTAAATTCTCTAGAGTTTAACATTGCCATTGTTATGTGAGAGTCGAGTGCACCAAATGGAGTGTAACTCCTAGAGACCCTATGAACAAGATATCTGAACTCTACCCTATCCTGCGCCGTCCACACATGCTCACACACTGTATCAGTTCATCTCTCGAGGGTCTTCCTTGCCCTCGCTGACCCTTCACCTTTCCAAGCACAATGTCCCTCTCCAAGGCATAGCCTCTCCTAACAACGTGCCCAAAATATGTGAGATGAAGCTTCACCAACTTTGCCTTCAGGGGACATTCTGGTTGCACTTTCTCCAAGACATTTCTTTTGGCATTCCATGGAATATTCAGCATTCTTCTTCAAATTCTTCTCCAAAACACAAATGCATTGAGGTTTCTCCCATTGTTATTATTAATTGTCCCGCTCTCAGTGCATAGCAAGTGGTTGGAAAGACTGTGACTTGAATCAGGTACACCTTAGTCTTTAATATCATTGCTCTTCAGGACTTTGAAGAAATCCCTGACAGCAGACTTTCCCAGTGCTAAATGTCTCCCAAGACTGCTGGTATCAGAGTATTGACTGTGGAGCCAAATAAGATTAAATCATTAACAAATTTTAATCTTGTCTCTATCTGTCATGATGTTAACTGTTGGCCCAGTGCTGAGAATGTTTGTTTTCTTGATATTGAGATGCAGTTCATATTGAAGGACAAAGTCTCTTATCTTCTGCAGCAAGCATTTCAGGTCCTCCTCCTTTCAGTAAGCAAGGTTGTATCATTTGCATAATGCATGTTTTCGATGAGCCTTACTCCAGTCCTGATGCCACACTTGTCTTTCATAAAGTTCAGCTTCTCTAATGATTTGTTCAGCTTTCAGATTGTGTGTGTATATATATATATATATATATATATATATATATATATATATATATATATAGAGAGAGAGAGAGAGAGAGAGAGAGAGAGAGAGAGAGAGGGGAAGGATACAACTGTGATGCACACCTTTCCCAGTTTTAAACCATGCTCCCTTGCTCTATTTAGACAACACTTCTTGGTCTAGGAATAGACTTCTTATAAGCATAATAACTTGTAATGAAAATATTCCATAAAATTGTTAAAAATACTTTTCAATAATTAAGCATAATTTCATAGATTAAATTGTGTGGATTTTAAATTTTTTTTTATTTTCTAATAGTCTACTGCCAGAGACATTGGTTGGAAGCATGTGCTATATTCATTTATTGGTCTTTTATCGCCAAATCCTTGGAGATGTGCTCCTGAAAGACAGGACCAACGTGCAGAGTGCTGGTATGTGCAGCGCAGTGACACTTTGCTTTATACAGAAATGGTACATGTATAAATAAATGTCACTTTTGATAGTCTGTGTCTTCTGCCTCTGAAGGTAAAATCTGGTGGGGAACAAAAGTTTAGAATAGCACTGAACCAATGAATTCTCTATGAGATGTAGCCTTAGGTAAAGCATTGTATTCAGTATATATCTTGCATTAGTTCAGTGTATTCAGTTCTTTAAAATACACACATGCTCATGTTTCATAACTCATGTATATTCAGATTTCCCCTTACTGTCTATATTTGCTGACATTATTATTTTTTTTACTCTTTTTTATTTTAATAATTTTAATGAACATTTACAGAGATTTTGGATTTCCATTCATTCATTGCTGCACTTCTCTCCTGCCCAGCCCCCCGATATTATTTTTTTATTATTTTATTTGTATTTGTCATGTATACTTTTTGAAAAACAGATTAACATCACCAACAGTAACAATTTTTAATGCACACATCTTAACATAAATGCATTGGTTAATATGGGCAAATCTAAGTATAAGGTATTTGAGTGTTCTGTGTACTATTTCTATTCTTGAAACTTTTTTTAAGTTTGACTTTTTTTCCCAAGTAAAATGTTTTTAACTTTTTATGTCAGTTTTAAAAGCAGACTATCTGGGTTATAAGAATTGCCTCTGTGAAGAAAAAAAATGTCTAATTTTTATTTGCTATTCTTGAAGTTCAATAAGTCAATAAACAGATATGTACTGAGTGATTGATATGTGCCAGGCATTGTGCTAGGCCCAGGGATGACTGAGACAGACAACCTTCATGGCTTCACAAGCCTCAAATCTAAAATAAATAATTCTTTTCAATCCCTTCAGATAAGTAGTATGAACGAAAATATACATTAGAGAACATAAACTAGAAGGCCTTGCATTAATGTATAAGGTCGGAGAATTTGCCCAAGTAGATAATACTTAAGATAAGACTTGAGAGATGATTTAGGGGTGGAGTGGAGAGGAGATGTTAAGGAGGGGAATGAGGAAGAAGGACAATTTCTGGAAAGAGACGGAACAGTGTGAAGACCCATGGTAAGAAAATGTAATTTTAATTTCATTTAGGAACTGGAATTGAAAGAGGTTTCATGTGAATGAAGCAACATTAATAAGAGAGAAAGCCCCATAATGGTTTAGTAACCCTGAACAGTTGGAGTTCATGGTTAGACAGGAATCCCCTTCGAGGGTGGCGACTGGCCACCATCTCACCTTGTTATTAGGTGCTGTCAAGTCAACTACAACTCATAGCAACAAATCAGAACCCTGCCCTACCCTGCGCCATCACCACTGTCTGTCCATCACCTTGAAGGTTTTCCTCTTTCTCTGACCCTCCACCTTTCTAACATTTTGTCTTTTTCCAAGAATCAGCACCCCTTGGCAATATGCCCAGAGTGTGTGAAAGGAAGTTGTCCCATTCTAGCTTCTAAGGAGCAGCCTGTTTGCATCTATATAACTCAGCAAACTCAACTCATTGCCATTTATCAGAACTGACTCATAGATGACCCTCCAGGGTTTCAGAGGCTGTATATTGCAGGGGAGGGATCACTCACTCAATTCAGAGAACAAAGAAATGCCTCAAGGAATGGCAGAAACTCATGGAGGAGTCAGTAAACTTTTTAATCAACACTTTGAGTTTACCTTTCTCAGTGACTCTTCAAAAACTTCATGGCATCTTAGAGGGGATAATGCTTATCACTTGATAGGGAAAGGATGCTCAGAATTATTGACATCATTTGAATTTGTCCATCAGAATAATCCCAATTGTTGTTGTTGTTGTTAGGTGCCATCGAGTCGCTTGCGACTCATAGCGACCCCTATGTACAACAGCCCTAAACTCTGCTGTCCTGTGCCAATTGCATTATCTCTGACACTCCCATCCCGATTATCTCAGTCACTGAATCAATCCACCTCATAGAGGGCCTTCCCCTCCTGCGCTGTCCCTCCACCCTCCCAAGC
>NW_006399991.1:449946-484634 GCF_000299155.1 Elephantulus edwardii | reverse complement strand
TTCCAGTCAGTTGGCCAAGTGGTTGTTCTCCAGATTTCTTGGCACAACTTGGTGAGCACATCCAGGGCAGCATCTATTAGCTGAAATATGTCAATTGGTATACCATCTATTCCTGGAGCCTTATTTTTTGCCATTTCCTTCTTTTAAGAAAATATTTTTCTATACTCAGGTTTTAAAATACTTTTTCCTTTGCCATCCTGGCATGCACTTTACATAGGTCTGTCACATACTGCTACTTGCATGTTCTTGTTGAGTACTGACGCATAGCTGGCCCTACATTTGATTTTCAAAGGTTTTTAATTGCCTGGGAGGAGATTACCCATTCTTCCATGGAGCAGCTGATGGATTTGAACCGTGTACCTTCAGGATTGCAGTGCAGTTTCTTACCACCAGAGCTCCTTCTCCTGTATGGTGCTTAGTCATGTAGCACAGAGACCTCAATTCCTGATTTTTTTGCCATTTTATCCAGCATCTTCCCTGGGCCCCATGTGCTGACCCAGTATCCTTCCCTAAGGACCACCTGTGAGGCCGAGATGTGAGTCACACTTGAGGGGCCTTTCTCAGCCTCCCTGCTGCTGACTCAGGTGGCCTGCTGATTGGAAGATGCCTTTGCTACACCACAGTCAGAAGGAAGAAAAAGAGGATGGGGGAGGGGAAATAGTAACAACATCTTCTAGTCTTTATACTGTTCATAGTTTCTACACTCCTCACCCTAAAAGCTCCGTTTTCATTGATTAAGACTCATATCAGAACTCCTTAACTGTTCAGGAGATAGCTTTGGGTTCTCTTAGAGGCTAGGATGCATAAAATGGGTTATCAATGAGCCACTTAGTACAGTAATTTTAATGCTCACTATATCTATTGCAACAGAATATGTATGAGATCCTTTCTGTCCTTTTCCATTTCAGATCTAATTGGTCACCCAGTGTTGGCCACCTTCCCCAGGCTCCTGGAGCAGCCTGATATTATGGATGCACTCAGGGTAGGTTCCTCATCCTGTAAACCTACCGAGTTCCCAACAACTCTCACCTTAGAAAGTTTGTCACCTGCCCTAGGTGGTTTTCTTAGGTGATTCTTCCCAATTCATACCTACTTATCTAGACAACTTGGTTTAGTCCCTACACTCTCAGTGCAGATATTACTCCCCCAGGCTATATTTCCTGGCCTGGTAGAGATGGTTCATGACAACACCAGGCATAAAATAATGGAGCTCTGCTTGGCCCTCCTAGTGGGTCAGACCATTGTGACCCATGAGATTTCACTGGCTGATGGTTAGAAGCGCATCTACATCCTTTAGCTATCATAGGGTGGGAGTTCTGCATGCAGGCCTTCACTGGCAGGTCTGATAGGTCCTGATAGACAGATGACAGCTATCTGCACCCAGGCAGGTTCCTGCCCATTGTTTATACCTTGATTTAGGAGAGTCACTGACTTTGTCCTAAGAATAAAAATACACAATGATTGGTTAAATAAACTGAGTTTTCAAGGTACAGTCCGAGCATGGAGATCATTTTCAGCTAAGAAAAAAGAAAGATAGTTTCCTGGTCAGCTAACTGGAAAAGATTAATATTTGTTCCCGTTCCTTCCCCCCAACAGTTGGTCCAGCAGAATGTGGAAATTAGTGAGCAGTATCATTAATACCATATGCAAGCACCATGGATTCAGTATCTCTCTAAAGACACTTGTGAGGCCTTATAAACTGGTTTAATCTGTCTAATCCTGACAATTGTCATCTTCATTGCAAGTGGTATTCTAGAGAAGTGTGAAACTAGGTGTTTCCTAGTTCCACTACAGCCTTAACTCAAAATGTTACTCCTCCTAGATCTTGTTCAGTTAGCTTTGTGTAATTTGCATGGATAGATTTGTGTTTGGCTGATGATGTTTAACTTTTGTTTGGCTTCTAGTAATCATGGACTTCTAAAGTATCTTTCCTAACCTTCTGGATCATTAGAACTAGATGTCTGCCTGATTACAGTCTCACTTCTTATACCTGGAAATTTGATGCAGCATATTTTTTTTTTTTTTTTATGAAACGCATTGTTTATTTTCCGTCAACCTTATTTCCACTTTTTAAAAGACAGCAGGCTGAGCACTCCAGTCTTCAGTAGGGAACTGCTGAATCAGCACAGAGGGCACCTGGACACCTTCGGACCAGTCGGTCACTTCAGGCTGAGTAGCAGTGAATTCAGGAGCAGGGGCGGTCCATTCTCCCTGAAACTCCTCCTTGGTCACAGCCTTTTCAGCAGCAGCCTGTTTTTCCTTTTCAATCTCTTCCGGATCTCTGTAGAAGTACAGATCGGGCATGACCTCCCACCGGTGCTCCCGGGAGATCGTGCCACACATGCGCAGGACTTCCCGGGCCAGCATCCACCACATCAGACCCACAGAGTGAGCTCCCTTGTTGTTCCACGGGATAGCAATGTCTACATAACGCAGAGGAGAATCTGTGTTACACAGGGCAATGGTGGGCAAGTTAACATAAGATGCTTCTGTCAGAGGTTGGTGGTCAGCCCTGGGATCAGTAACCACCAGAAGACGAGGCTCCCGGAAGGCTGCCTGGATCTGGTTAGTGAAGGTTCCAGGAGTGAAGCGCCCGGCAATAGGAGTGGCCCCAGTAGCAGCAGCAAACTTCAGAACAGCTCTCTGGCCTGTATTTCTGGAGGAAATGACACTGATATCAGCTGGATTTTCAATGGCAACAATGGCACGAGCAGCCAAGAGCAGCTTCTCCCAGGTCCTCTTCAGGTTTATGATGTAGATGCCATCACTTTTCCTTTTGTAGATGTACTGTTCCATTTGGAAGTCAAGGTTGGTGCCGCCCAAATGCGTTCCTGCTGCAAGGAATTTGAGGACATCCTCCTCCATGTGCAGGACATCAAGGGCTCTGGACATTGTGGAAGTTTCCCTTTTAAGTTATGATGGGAACCAGAACAATGCCCTATGAACCCTTGTGCTGGTAGCGCGGAAAAGCTGATGCAGCATTTTTAACCCTTTCTCTAAGTTCCTAGAGAGTTAGGTTGCTGAAGTATAGGGAAGACTTAGGAAGACATGGACTAATATTATGTTTCTGTTTTCTTTTTAGAGTTCATGGGCTGAGAAGGAAAGCACATTAAAAAGATCCAAGAAGGTAAGGTTTTCCATGCGGAGTAGTTGCAAAGTGCAGTGTTTTCATGTGTGTTCGAATATGCCTCATGTGGGGCTAAAGCAGCGATAGTCACAATAAATTTTATGATCAGGGTTGGAAAGATACATTCCAAAAATAATAGAGATACTTGTTCCGTAACATGGAAACTAAAACCAAAACTCTCTACTGTCAGATCTGTTTTAACTCGTAAGCACCCTCCATTAAGTTGTTGAGACTGCAAATAGCAATAGGAGAGATTACACGTCTTTTCTCTTGCAGAGCTTCTGGTGGACTCAGACCTCTAGAGACACAGACTCTCTTCAGACTAGGCCAGTATGGCTGCCCACGTGGAACTTGTTTTATTTGTTGTGTACCATCAAGTCAGAACCAACCCATAGCTGATTCTCCAGTGGGTTTTCAGAGGCTGTAAATTGCGTGGAAAGAGATTGCTCATCCTTCTCCTATGGAGCAGCTGGTGGGTTTGAACCACATACCTTTGCTTTGGCAATGCAGGTTCTTACTGCTAGACCACCAGATCTCCCTACATAGGAACTAATGCTACACAGAAAACATTTGGCCAAAACAGATCACTAAGTTTTATTTGAAGATAAATCTTCACCATAGACTGAAATTTCTCTTTAAAATTAAAAAAAAAAATCTGGCTTTCAGAATCTGTGTCAGGTAAGGAAAAAGAAGAAATTGGCCAGAGCCTGAACCTTGTGTTGTAAGAACATGAGGTTAAAAAAAAAAAAAAAAAGAACATGAGGTTCAGATTTAGGGCATAGCTCCCACCCACTGCCATCGAGCAGGATTCACACACACAGCAGCCCACCACCAGACATCCAAGGCTGTAAGCAGCACCCCCTCCAGGGGTCCCAGGCAGTAAAGAGGGCCCTCTGCTAAGTGTCGGTCTCTTCTTCCACAGAGCAGCCGGTAGATTTGAACTGCTTGGGTTTTGGTTAGAAACACTGCTAGCAGTGCACTGCACTGCCAGAGCCGCTTTACAGTACCATAGCAGCATGTTCATTACCAAACAACTGGCCTTCTCCTTAGTGGGTTCATGTCTGTCACCCTCAGTGCAACAGATCTTTTCTGTAAAAAGCCAGATAGTAAAGACTTGAAGCTTTGAAACCTTG
Source organism: Elephantulus edwardii (assembly GCF_000299155.1). Lineage (NCBI taxonomy): Eukaryota > Metazoa > Chordata > Mammalia > Macroscelidea > Macroscelididae > Elephantulus > Elephantulus edwardii. The sequence continues at coordinate 480,374 of NW_006399991.1, read as the reverse complement.
TGGTCTCAGTCCCTGCCTCACAACTCTGGCATTCTAATACTGAAGCAGCCACAATGATACATATACAGCAAAACATTTTGCATTCATATGAAAACTTATTTATAAAACAGGCTGTGGGCCAGTCTTGGCCTATGGGATCTAGCTTCTGATCTGAAGTATGAATACATATAACAAAGAATTGGCTGGAACAAATTAAAATACTAATTTTTACTTTTAAAAATTACAGATCCCATGCTCTTACTTGAGCTTCCTGTGTGATGTAGGGTATAATATGTCCAACTACTAGCAGAAAAGTTAATGTTTCAAATCCACCAGCTTCTCTTGGGAGAGCAATGGGCTCTCTCATCGTGAGGATTTATAGCCTCAGAAACTCCACAGGAGTTTCAGAATTGACTGTATGGCAGTGGAGACCATAGACTAGGTTTGGAGATACACTCTCCACCCTTGCTGAAATTGGGAGACATAGTACGGGTCTAGCACAAAACTGTGCCAGGAGCTGACCTGTGGGAGTCCCCCGTAACCACCCTGTGGCTGGAGGAGCAGTGAGATGGGTATGAAGACTCTCTGTCATGTAGTAGTAGTCTTTTTCATCAGCCTGCGTGCTCACTGAAATTCCTGTCTCCTGGCGGCTGCTGGTCCTGACCAGTAGTGCCGGATACTGCTAGTGGCCAAACTCTTGTTAATGGAGGTGGATCCCACAAGCCAGGCATTCCTCCTTCAGTTTACTTTCTCTAGTTTTCATGCAGAACTCTGGTGGCTTTACAGTTCTCTCTGATCAGTGTAAAGGTATGTCTACCTGAGTCTACAGCTTTGTCACCACGAGTAGACTTGACCATCTTTGTGTCCATAGCAGAGTGTGAGAGACCCCCTCACAGCCTGGCCATCACCCACATTCTGAGACACCATTCCCGGCTCTCAGAGAACTGCTCACTCCGCTCCATGGTGACTCTAGTCTGTGTCAGCTTCAGAGGGTGCTGTTTCGTGCTTGAAGGACTAGTTCCAGCCAATGGAGCTGGTGGCCCCCTTCATTCCACCCCTTAGCCTTTTCATTAACAGAATTAATAGAACTGAGTACTTTTAAAATTGTGACCTAGGTCTGTTCATGCTGATTTGTGGGACGTTTTTTTCCAGAGAGACAAAGAGTTCCTGAAGTCTGCATTTACACAGGTGTACCACGACTGCGTGTACCCGCTGCTCCACTCCACGTCCCTGCCGCCCTTCAGGTGGGCAGAGGAGGAGGCAGAGGCTGGGCGCTGGAAGGCCATTGCCGACTTCCTGAAGTGCAGCCAGGAGAAGGAGGGTGTGCTCCCTGCGCTCCTGTCACCAGAGGGCATCCATGCACCCTTTGACCTGTCCGAGCAGACCTATGACTTCTTAGGTGAAATGAGAAAGCAGTGGCCTGAGGGGGTCAGTTGTGGTCCTCCGCCTCCCATGGAGTCTGGGGAGCCTCTGTGAGAACACAAACAATAAAAATGCTACATTTTAACTTGGGTTTTCCTTTTTTTTTTCTTGTATAGACTTTATAATAAATGTATAATAATTTGAGCACTTTAATAAATTATATAAGGAACACTGTCATATCTAAATTTAAAAATTTTTTCAAACATCTGTACTTTTTTAAAAGCAAGAAATGTAAGAAAATATTTGTAAATCATAAAGCTGGAAGACTTTAGCATATGTTGTTGTTTAGCATATAGAATATATAAATTTTTATATAGAATTTAAATTTAAGAGAGCCCTTTTAAATGTACTGTTAATTACTTAACACAGCTTAATACTTAAATGTTCTTTAACTTTTATTAGACATATTAGTAGCATTTAGCTTTGCCTTCTCAAATCTATTGGTAAGTATTGTATTTTTACACAACCTGTGTGTTACAGTTTTTGCAAAAAGTACAACACCCTCACATTAGTTTCCAGTATTCCCTCAGTGCATGTTATATGTGAAAACTAATCTTTCCTCAAAACCTGTAACACATTGAGAAGTAGGGTCAGCTCATCCTTTCTTTCAAAAACATACATTTATTTAATGAGTTTTCATTGCATGCAAGTACTATAAAACATCTCCTCTATTATAAATTCCAGTATTTAAAGGTACTTGTTTTGAAAAAAAGAAAGGGGAGCCCCATAGTCTTTTGTATGTGTGTGTGTGTGTGTGTGATCTGAATGAAAATTTACAGAGCAAACAGGTTTTCCAGTCAGCAATTCATACATGTTTTGTGACCCAAATTGCAGTTCCTGCATTTTAACAGCACTCTTCCACTTCTCCTCATGTGTCTCCTGTTTTCATTCCTCCTCCTTTCCTACCTTGCCTGCTTTCTGAGCTTTCTCCCTGGGCAGGTGCTGGCCTTTGAATCTTGTGCGGTTGCCTGTTTTAAGCAGTGTGTTCCTCCTGTGAGAAGTAACAGCCTTACAGGCCTATCTCTTGTTTGGTAAAAGTTGAGTCCCAGGATGATTTATTTCCATTCCAGGATTGAAAGGTAACTAAGGGCCATAGACTTGGGGTTCCACCAGTCTTTCTCCTTTTTTTTCTCCCACTCTGTCAGGGACCTGCTGTTATGACCCCTTTCATAGCTTTTCTAGTCTTTGGGTTGTGGACAGTGGAGGTCATTACTCCAGTGAACTAATAGTCTTTTATTTCCTTTGCTCCAAATGGGGAATGCATCATGTCCTTCTTTAAGGAATAGCTTCTCCTATCCACATTTGCAAAGGAAGAGAGACGAAGCGTTGCCATCTTTGCTTCCAAGGAGCACTCTGGCTGCTCTTTTTATAAAACATGACTGTTTTGTTGGCCATCTATGGGATGTTCAGCACTCTTCCCCAACACCACAGCTCAAAGGCATCAATTCTTCTGCCATCCTTATTCTTTGTCCAGCTCTCAGATGCATAGCAAATGATTGGAAAGACCATGGGCCTGAATCAGGCTTACTAAGGTGCACCTTAGACTTCAAACTGACTCCATTGTTCTTCAGTATTTTGGAGAAGTCCTTGACAGCCAACTTTCCCAATGCAATGTGTCTCCTGGTCTTCTGACTGTTAGTACCACAGATATTGATTGTTGATCAAAGCAAGATGAAATCAATGACAACCTCAATCCCTTTTCATAATGTTGCTTATTGTCCCAGTGGTGAGGACCTTATTTTCCTTGATGTTGAGGTGTAATCCATGCTAAAGACCATAATCCTTCATCTGCAGCACACGTTTCCTGTCCTACTCGGTTGTTACTGAGTCTTACTCCAATCCTAATGTCACATTCCTCTTCATAGAGTCCACCTTCACTAATTGCTTAGCATACAGATTAAATAGGCATGGGGAAAGAATACAACCCTGATACACACCCTTCCTGATTTTAAACCTTTGTTTCTTTTGGATAACTTCTTGATCTAGGTGGAGATTTCTCATGAGTACAATTAAGTGTCCCATTCTTCTCAGTATTAGCCTTAGTTTGTTATGATCCACACAGTCAAATACTTTTTCATAGTCGATTAAACACAAATCTACTTTCTTCTGATATGCTCTGCTCTCTGACAAAATGCAGCTGTCATCAGCAATGATATATCCCATGTCACAGCCTCTTCTTAAACCTCGCCTGAACTTTTGGCAGTTTCCTGTCAATGTACTCTTCTTTTTTAGCCATTTGTAAATAATCTTCAGCGATATTTTGCTTGCATGTGATATTAAAGATTCTGCTCTTTAATTATCACATTTTCTTGCGTCACCTTTCTTGCAAATGGTGACAAATAGGGATCTCTTCTGTCTAGCAGCTGACAGTTATCAAGTGCCCACCAGGAGTGAGGCAGTGTGCTTAGTTAACTCCCCTGATCCTCATGACACCTGCAAGCAACGAGTGCTTTCTGTCGTCTTACTGAAGAAACAGGTGGAGCAGGGCTAAGTAATTTATCTAATGTTAGAGATAGTAAATGGTATAGTAACTATAATAAGTAAAGACACTTATATGTATAATTTTTACAACCTAAGTGATTCCTCTAGTGCAAACTTTTAAAAATGTTCTCTTCCAAAACAACTATGGGATATTATCTCACCCCAGTAAAAATAGCAAAATTTAACAGAGCAGCAAACATCAAATGCTGGTGAGGTTGTGGAGAAACTGGAACCCTTATTCATTATTGGTAGGAATGTAAAATGGTGCAACCACTATGGACAGCTATATGGCACTTTCTCAAAAAGTTGCAAGTAGAAATACCATTTGACCCAGCAATTCGACTACTGGGAATTTACCCTAAAGAACCCATAACTGCCACCCAAACAGAAATATGTACACCCATGTTTATCGCGGCTTTGTTCACAATAGTAAAGAGCTGGAAACAACCCAAGTGCCCATCAACAAATGAATGGATAGTGAGGCTCTGGTATATTCACACAATGGAATACTACATAGCATTATGCAAAATGGATGGGAGACCCTGAAGGACATTATGCTGAGTGAAATATCTCAGTCACAAAAGGACAAATATTGCATAGGGCCACTGTTATAAAACGGGACTGACATCAGGCTTGAGGGAAGACAGAAAAGGAGGGGAGGAATGATGTATATCAAATTGAAAGAGATAAGGGAAAGAACTGTTTAAAAGATATATGAATGGGTATTCTTGTTATTAGAGAAGTCCAGAGTAAAGGCTGAATAGTGGAGTGGACTTGGGGGGAGGGATTGCCTAACAATGGAAGAGTGAATTGAGGGGGAGGGGGTGGGCAGGGAGAAAGGTGCAATAATGAATGACTGGAAACCCTAAGTCTCTAAACTTTAATTAAAATTTATTTAAAAAATGTTCTTTTTTAATATTAACTAGGAAAAGAACACTTGAGCAAGACAAAATGTTTAGATTAAATAGAGTATCATTAACTATATTACTTTGATGATGTGCTACCTTAAAGAAGGGATATTTTATGTCTAGAAATCCCTTATAATGAAACTTCTTGGGCAACTGCTCAGTGACCTTATACCAGACATGTTGCCTAAATTTGGCTTGGGCTTCACTATCAGAAACAAAGCCACAGGGGCTGGCCTGGCACAAGTGCAGAGCAGAAGCAAGGCTGGCATAGGGGACCAGGTCTGCAGGGCCCCTTCTCAGATGCTGCTCTGACACTCCCAGACTCCACTGTCCAGTATCGGGGACCATCTCTGGTTGGAGAAACTCTCCAATGGATCCCTCAACAGGAAGGTCTGTTCCCTGTACACATCTTTTAATTCTTCAGTGGAAAATTCCAGTTTTCTTTTTATAACCATTTTACTCATTGTTGGCATTAAGCCATGGGTGGAGTAATTGGAATAAAAGAAAATGTGGCCATGAGTTCTTGTCAATGAATGTGCAGCATGAAGGAAGAGAGCAAACTTTCTTTAGAATGTGCGCAGGGATCGCTCTCCATGTTTGCTGGGGAGGGGTTTACATGATGACAAATGGGAACAGCCTCATCGTTTCTGATACATAGAAAAACAGCACATGAGAAAAAACAGTTGCAATGACTCCTCGGCCACTGAGTGAGGCACAAAGCGGCCTCTACATCAGACACATCCGCAAGGTGGGATGCCGGCCATAAGAGACTAGTGTCTACCCTGAGATGGTGGGGTCTCTTCGTTTTAAAACTCTCCCTGATTTTTGAAATCTTACCCTTTAGCTTCCAAAACAGGAAAAGGTTCTCAAGGAGCCAATGACATTCTGGAAATGAATCCTTATAGGTCTGTGTCAATGAGCATAACTAAATAACACATTAACTCCCTGAATGAACTGCGAAGACCATGGTAGGGGAGTGGAAGGAGAGGCACTGGCAGAGTTTTGCGAAGTGACCACACACAGGGTGTAGCTACGTGGCATCCACCCCAGCCATCTGCAAAACGTCCTACATCCTAAACTAAGCTACCCCTCAGCCTCCTAGCCTTTTATAATTTCTGGGTTGTCAGACTCTCATGTCTGCTGATGGCGAGTACACAGCAGTGCCCCTTCTTGCATGCTTGGCCTGGATTATTAGAGGACAAGGCAAATAAATACCAGAAAAATCCAATCTCAATCTTTACTGGTTTATGCTCTAATATGTAAAGCCAGGCCAACTCACATTGACTCAGATATATAGGTGGTGGTAGTATGTACTGTTGAGTTCCTTGCAATTCATAGAGACTCTGTGCACAACAAGCTGAACCCTGCTCTATTTTGAGCCAACCTCATTGTCTCTTACACACCTACTGCCCTTGCCCTAATCACTGAGTCAATCCATCTCATCCAGGATCTTCTTCTCTTATGCTGTCCCTCGATCCTCCCAAGCATGATGTGCCTCTTCAAGGACACTTTAAGGTCCCTCCTTGCAATATACCCAAAGTAGGTCAGATGAAGCTTCAAAATCCCTGCCTCCTAGGAATAGCCTGGTTTCACCCTCTCCAGGTTGAACCTGTTTGTTCTCCAAACAGTTCACGGTATATTCAATATTATTCTCCAGCACCACAACTCAAAGGTATCAATTTTTCTGTCATCCTCATTGTCTAGCTCTCTGATGCATAGCAAGTAACTGCAGACTATGGCCTAGATCAGGTGCAATTTAGTCTCTAGACTGACAACATTGTTCTCTGGAGAGGTCCCTGACAGCAGATTTTCCTAATACAATTTCTCTTTTGATTTCCTGGCTGCTGATACAAAGAGTTTAGATTGTGGAGCCAAGCAAACTGAAGCTGTTAACAATCTCAATCTTTTCTCCATCTATCTACCAATTGATCCATTGGTGAGAATCTTTGTTTTCTTGTTGTTGAGCTTCAATCCATATTGAACACTACAGTACTAGACCTTTTGCATCAAATGACTCAGGTCCTCCTCAGTTTCGGCAAGCAAAGTTGTGTCATCTGCATAACACAGGTTGTTGATTAGTCTTCCTCCAATCCTGATGCCACATTACTCCTCATAGAGCGCAGCCTCCTGGATGATCTGTTCCACAAATAGATTGAAAAGGTATAGGATGCATCCCTGGCATATACCCTTCCCAATTTTGAATCATGCAGTGTCTCCCTGCTCTGTTCTGACAACTGTCTCCTGGTCCAAGTATAGGTTTCACATAAGCACAATCAAGTGTTCTGGGATTCCTATTCTTAGAGTCAGCCACAATTTGCTGTGATCCACACAGTCAAATACCTTTACATGGTCAATGAAACAGACATTCCTCTGATGCTATTTTCAGCCAAGATCCATCTGACATTAGCTATAATATCCCTAGTGCTACAGACACTTCTACACCCAGACTGCACTTCTGGAAGTTCTCTCTTGATGTGCTGTTCCAGTTGGGTTTGGATAATTTTCAGCAGACTCTTGCTTGCATGTGATGTTAATGATATTGTTAGTTAATTTCCACACTGTTAGGTCACCATTTTTTTTTAATGGAAACAAATACAGATCTCTTCCAGTCAGTTGGCCAGGTGGTTGTCCTCCAGAATTCTTGACACAAGTTGGTGAGCACATCCAGGGCAGCATCTCTTTGCTGAAATATGTCAGTTGGTATGCTGTCAATTCCTGGGGCCTTGTTTTTTGCCAATTCCTTCAGAGCAGCTTCAACTTCCTCCTTTATCACCACAGGCTCTTGATCATATGTTGTTTCATTAAATTCTTCTCTGTCAGCCAATTCTTTTTGATACAGTGACTATATACTCCTTCCAACTTCTTTTGATGCTTCCTAGGTCGTTCAACATTCTGCCCTAAGCATCCTTAAGTATTGCCAGATTTTTCTCAGGTAACACTAAGAAAGTACTGACCCCTTAGCAGAACTGAGCTCACAGGACCAAAGGGCAGCCCTTGCCCAGATGAGAAATGACAGGAAGGGACAGGCTAGGAAGAGAGTGGAAACGAGAGTCACAGGGCAGGTGGGAATGGTGCTATTATACTCTGGTCACTCAATAATACCATAAAACAGAGTACAAATGGGAAACAAAACAAAATGGGAAGCCAGTTGCTCTATAAACTTGTATTTCAAATATATACACACAGACACCTGACTTTGCATAACTGTCCTCTTTTGGCTTTTCTTGTTATGTTCTGCCAAGTCAGAACTGACTCATAGATGACTCTCCAGTGGGTTTTCAGAGACTATAAATCACGCAGGAATAGACTTCTCATCTTTGTCCTGAGGAGCACCTGGTGGATTTGAACTCTCTGCCTTTGAGTTGGCAGGTCAAATCTTTACCTATTCCAGTTCTCCCATCTGATCTGACTCCCAGCTGACCATCTAACATGTTATCAGAGGCAGTAGGAGGAGATTGTCCATGTCTCTCCTGTGGGGCAGCTGGATCATTCAAGCCACATGCTTTTGGGATTGCAGAATGACTGCTTACCACTGGGCCATCAGAGCTCCTATATATGTATGAATATATTTACAAGGTTAAACTTCCATCCATCAAGTTGATTCTGTGTCATAGCAAACCTCTGGCAAATAAAAATGTGAGGCTATTGCCGCCTTTGTCCTAGGGAGCTCTGCTGGTGGTTTTGTAGGTAGCAGTGCAGTGGGCGATGCCATCAGAACTCCTAATGTGAATGTTGAAATAGAACCTGCCAGGCCTGGCCACCCAGCTGCTTTGGATTGAAAGGAATTAGTTGGATGGGAGTCCCTAGCACTCCAGGGCTGTGCTGTCTTGTCAGTAAGAACACTGGCCTGGAGATCCAAGACTCGGAGGAAGGACTGCAGGGACCGTGCAGCATCAGGAACATAGGCCTGGGGATCTAGGACTTGGAGGAAGGACTGCAGGGGCAGCACTGTAACACAGACCATGAGGCACAGCTTAAGGCAGGACCTTGGTAGAGTATCAATTGCACAGTCATTTCTCACACCCTGCAAGACAGGCTGAACCTTAACCTGCTCTTGTGTGTCTGACTTTCTCAGCAAAGATTAACTTTACAGAACTTTGTCCTCTCAAAGAGCTTACTTTGGCAGTTCTCATCTCTTCTGTAGCTAAGTGTCTCTGGATGACCCCCAAGCATTATTTATTACTCCACTCTGGCTTTCTTCCTCTCTGGTAGCTGACCTTTGACCCAGAAGTCTTATGTGCCAGCCTAGATGCAACAGACACAGAGAACTCCTCTCTGTTCTGCCTTGCAGCTGCTAACCCATCTTGTTGCAGACTGAGGGTCCCAAAGAATGGAATAATTTTATAACTATTAATAATGAGACAAACAGTCAGGAATGAGATAGAACAGAGAGCATAAAACAGGGGGCCAGCAGTTCTGAAGACCCCAAGTCATGTTTCTCTGTGTATTTATTGATAATCTGGGCAAGGAAATAGGAAAAGGAATTCCTTGTAAATGAAGCCGAATTTTTCTCCATTGTCAACCTTCACAGGTAGTAACACTCTGTAGGGGGGCCCTAGCTGTCTCCTCTCTGCAGGGAACAAATAGCTCATTTTCTGGGATCTGCCACAAGAGAAATCCTAACTTATAAATCTGTAATTCCTTCAATTCCTGAACAAGAGTTTTCATATAATATTTGGTATAAAGTTTGGCTTCCCATACCATCTGCCATTACCTCCTCCCCAGACAGCCTCTTTGGCTGCTTGTCTACCCTGCTGGGGTGTCCTGGTGCTTTTCCTTGGAAAGATAGGAATCACAATCTGAACCAGCAGGCCTGAGTCAGTGGGACACAGGTGTAGCTGCACTGTAAAAGGATTCTGAGGCTTCGTCTGACATACTTTGGTCATGTTGTGAGGAGAGACCAGTCCTTGGAGAGGGACATCATGCTTGGGAGGGTGGAAGGTAGGCGCAGGAGGGGAAGGCCCTCTGGGAAATGGATTGATTCGGTGACTGAGGCGATTGTGATGAGAGCGTCGGAGGCAATGAGATTGGTACAGGACAGAGCAGAGTTTAGAGCTGTTGTACATAGGGTCGCTATGAGTCGCAAGCGACTCAACGGCACATAACAACAACAACAACAACAACAACAACAATCTGCTGCCTCATTCTCTTGTTAGAGTAGCAATTGTATTTAATCTTAGATCAAGCATCTCATAACGTTTTGCATGTTGTTGTTATATTTCATTTAAATGAAATCAATTCATAGCAGACCCTCCAGAGGGTTTCAAAGGAATTCATGAGAGGAGACTGCCCATCTTTCTCCTGCAGAGCAACTGGTGGATTTGAACTGTGTGCCTTTGGATTGGCAGCATAACTCCTTACCACTAAGCCACCAAAACTCCTTCTCTTTTTTGCATATAGCCCTTGATAAAACAAAGAAACAAACAAACAAAACAAAAAAAAAACAAACACAAGAACAAACCACACACACAAAACCAAACCCTCCAGCAAATAAGTTGGCTAGAATTTCTTAATATCTGCTTCTGATGACCCTTTCTTGGCTAGGTGGGTTGTTGTTAATTTCTTACTTAGGTTTTTAAGTTGTACCAGCTCATAACTGACCCTCCATGGAGTTTCCAAGGCAGTAATCAATCACACAGGAGATTATCTATCTTTCTTCCACAGAGCATCTGTTGGATTTGAATCACCAGAAAGGTGAGGGCTTTGGATTAGCAGAGCAACTCCATAAGAACTCTGATGATGCAGTGTTTAAGCATGTGATCCACTAGTGGCTCAACAGGAAAAAGATATAGCAAGCTGCTTCCTTAAAACTTTCAGCTTTGGGGTTCCACGTGGGACACGCCCCAGGGCGGTGGGTCTTGCTACTTCTTTTCTTTACTTGGGGCGTTTTGTCTCAATGGCCCGCTATGAGGAAGTACCCATGACTGGCTTCGAGGAATTCAACCAGGCCGTAGAGTAGCACAATGGCAAGACCATTTTCGCCTACTTTATGGGTTCTAAGGACACCGAAAGAGGGCCTGAAGCATATTAATGAAGGATGTGTTTTCATCTACTGCCAAGTAAGAGGAAAAACCTTAGTAAGAGGTAATGTAATGCTGTATTTCAGATACGCAAATTTAAAAAGGGCTCTGACTCAATTTATGCATGCTGAGCTAACATCAGCTGGAAAGATCCCAACAATGACTTCAGAAAAAAGCTGAAAGTAACCGCAGTGCCCACACTACTTAAATATGGAACACCTTAAAAACTGGTGGAATCTGAGTGTCTTCAGGCCAGTCTTGTGGAGATGATGTTCTCTGAAGAGTAAGATTTAATAATGACAATGGTATCTTAATCTTGCTCTAGAAACTGTGTACTTATTAAATAAACAATGATGGGGGAAACAAACAAAAAAAACCTTTCAGCTTTGGGAAGACCTCTTAGGCAGTTGCAATAGGAAAGTCTGCAGTTAGAGACCTCTCTAAAGTACTGAAGAGCAACGGTGTCAGTCTAGAGACTAAGGTACGCCTGATCCATGCCATGGCCTTTGCAATCACTTGCTATGCATCAGAGAGCTGGACAATGACTAGAGATGACAGGAGAATTGATGTCTTTGAGCTGTGGCATTGGAGAAGAGAATTGAATATATGCCATGGACTACTAAGAAATTGAACAGGTTTGTCCTGGAGAGGGTGAAGCCAGGCTGTTCCTTGGAGGCAAGGATACTGAGGCTTCATCTGACATACTTTGGACATGTTGCAAGGAGGGACCAGTCCTTAGAGAGGGGCATCATGCTTGGGAAGGTGGAGGGACAGCGCAGGAGAGGAAGACCCTTGATGAGATGGATTGATTCAGTGATTGGGGTGGTGGGAGTAGGTGTGTCGGAGACAGTGAGGTTGGCACAGGATAGAGCATGTTATACATAGGGTCACGATGAGTCACAGGGGACTCGATGGCACATAACAACAACAACAACATTAGGCAGTTCTACTCTGTCAAACAGGATACTGTGACAGAATTCAATCAACTACAATGGTTTCCTTGTATATTTTGTTACATGTAAAATGTTATCTGGCTAAATGAAACATTTAAAGTATACCAATTTTTCCATACTCTTGTTTTGTTACATGTTCAGTTTTATATTCTACTTGGGTAAAGAGTGAGGGCAGCATGGGAATGGCCAACTTTAACATCTGTTATCTTCACAAAGGGGAATAGTCTGTAACAGCAGCATCCACAGTACAAAACCAATTCTCCTAAGGTCAGACATGGTCTCCACAGTCACACACCTACTTCTACTAATTTCAACACCAATTGTACTGTTCCACTATGGGGTCCGAAACCTGTTGTGGTGGCCACACAGACCTCATAAAACCATATTCAAGTTTATGGGTTTATTGGGAAAGTAAACAGATTACAATTCCACATGTCAGCAGGATACAATTCCACAGTTAGGACAGTTTCCCAGGTATACTCACAGACTCTTTGATAGTCATCTTCTCAACTTAGGCCAATGTTATAAAGCTCTCTCAGTCCTATCATTCTAGCATCTTGACGTCTTTCCTCAATGCTCTAATAAGCTTGGGTGAAGGCCCTTGACTCTGACTCCATGGGGCAGCAGTACAAGGTTAGCTCTGTCTCATGTCCACTGTGGCTGTTGTTTCCTGAGTGGCTCAAAGATCTCTAGCCTTGAAGGACATGCACTGCATTCTCTGCCTTTCCTTCCTTGCTGGTAGTGAGATTCCCATCTTCTGTTGCTAAAATGGCTTCATTTAAACCTGGTGGGATGGCAAAACTAGCCAATCAGTCGTGAGACATTTACCCACCTGGTTTGCATAATCTCACCCAACCATGTGTTAGAAATAAAAACTATTGAGCAAGAAAAGTCATTTTGTCTTCACCACAGTTTGCCTCAAGAGGTGGCAGAGGCTCAAATCCTCTCAATCTCTGAAGAGTTCTAGGTTCTATTATTATCTCCATCTTATACATAAGAAATGAGCCTTTAAAAACATTCTTTTTTTTCTTACTTGAAGCTTTTCCTACTGGAGCATGTTGTTGTTAAGTGCCATTGAGTTGAGTGTGTGACGCCATTAAGCAATAGATGAACTCTGTCCTATTTGAGCCATCCACATCAGCCCCAGCACATTTAAGTCCATCGTTTCATCAATCCATCTCATTGAGGGTCTTCCTCTCCTTTTCGGGCTCTCTACCTTTCCAAGCATGATGTCCTTTTCCAAGAAATAGCCTACTAACAACATGTCCAAAATACATGAGGCAAAACTTCATGAACTTTGCCACCAATGAACTTCCTGTTTGTATTTTCTTGAGCATATATGTTTGTTCTTTTGGCAGTCCATGGGATATTTTGTACTCTTCTCCAACACCATAACTCAAAGGAAAAAAATTTTCTTTTGTAATCTTTATTCAATGTCCAGCTCTCAGAAGCACAGTAAGTAATTGAAAAAGACTATGGCCTGAATCAGGTGCACCTTAGTCTTCAAACTGACATCATTACTCTTCAGTATTTTGGAGAAGTCCTTGACAGCAAGCTTGCCTAAAGAAATGTGCCCCCTGATATCCTGATTGCTGCTACCAAGGGTGTTGATTGCATGCCTGAGTAAGAGGAAATTATTGACAGCTTCAATCTTTTCTCTATTTATCATGATGTTGCCTAGTGGCCCAGTGGTGAGGACCTTTGTTTCCTTGATGTTGAGATGTAACTAATATTTAAAACTGCGTTCTTTTATCCTTTTCAACAAGCACTTCAGGTCCTACTCACTTTTAGCAAGAAAAGCTGTGTCTATAATGTAGGTTATTGATAAGCCTTCCTCCAACCCTGATAGCACAGTCTTCTTCAAAAAGTCCAGCTGTTCAGATTATTTAATCAGCATATAGAATGAATAAGTAGGGAGAGAAGAAAAGCACTGCTGCATACCTTTCCCAATTTTAAGCCATGCAATGTTCCCTTGCTGTTTGGACAACAGCTTCTTGGTATAGGTATAGATTTCAGATAAGCACAATTAAGTGTTCTGGGATTCCCATTCTTCTCAAGGTTAATCATAGTTATGATCCACACAATTGAATGCCTTTGTATAGTCAATAAAGCACAAACAGACATTCTTTTGGTATTTTCTGCTTTCAGTGAGGATCCATCTGACATCAGCAATAATGTTCCTGGTTCCACAGACTCTTCCACACACAGACTAAACTTCTAACTGTGAATGTACTGACCATGCTAGCTAAGTCAAGGATATCCATCCCATCATCCTTAAGAGTGACAGAATGTCTACTTGCATTATTTATAAGAGGTAGCAAAAGGCATGATGATTTCTTGGGAAATATCTGCTTTGCTTGGATTAATCTAGTGAATAGGGATTGTTGGCAGTACCCTGGCCCTACTTCTTCCTAGATCCCACAGACCTGGAAAAAGGAATTGGCCTTTTGACTTGAAGTTTACTTGGTGAATCCATTGCCTGTCCTTATATGGTCTTTGCATTTGACTTCATTTGTCTTAGCTTTTCCTCTCTCTCAGACCAGACAAAGGCCAATTGTAAGCTTCATCCCCTTGGGTCCTAGAGGGCAGGCCCTAGAATTCAGTGTTCTTGTTAACGAACTAGGGAGTTCTAGTGGAGTAGTCAGTCTGTAGGGAGTTACACAACCAACCCAAAGGCCACGCCTCTCATGGTTAGAACTGGCCAGGCAGCTATGAAGGAGAAAGATGAACAAATTCCTCCTTTGTGATGTATAGGCTCAAAAACCCAATGGATGGTCAGCTACAGTGGGTTCTGCCTCCACAGATGTGAGAATAAATTAAAGAATGTGAAATTGAGCATTCTCCAGGCTTCTTGTTGGAGAACTTTTGACTGCTTCTGTTCTGCACAAGCTAGTCCATAAACCCACTCTCCACATGAGGCCTTCCCAGATGGCCTGCTGAGGTGAGGCAGAGGCCAGACAGCTGGCTGGTCAAAGTGATCTCCAAGCTCAAGTATCCTGAGAGGTTTCTGCAAACTCACATGGGGTGCCCAGCCTTTCTGTGAGGTGGGTGGGCCAGTGGTAAGGCAGAGAGAAGAGGGGCTCAGCTTCCAGGATCTGTTTTGTGTGAAAGGGGCTGTTTTTATCCCTGGGCATGAACTTGCAGCCTATCCCCACACAGCATAGGTGGGTGGGCACCAGGAAGGAACTGCCTGGCCCCAGCTTGGATATAGGCAGGGCTGGAGCAGGCAGGATGTGCAGAGAGGGAAGGAGGGTCAGGGCGTGGGCAACACCCACCCAGCCCCATAGGGTCCTCCTAGGGTACCCATTCCTGGCCCAGGGCCACAGGGGGAGCAAGAGGATGAGCTGGAGAACCTCTTGCAGAGGGAGGACACGAAACTCCATAAAAGGGGGAGGGGTGTGGGTATGGGGGGGGGTGTGTGTGCTGGCTCTGAGAGGCTGGAGCCAAGAGGAGAGTTCCTCCATTCCTCCAAAGGGTTGGAAGCAACTCCTCCCCACTCTACTTTTGAGGCTTGGGAGAAGGAAGAAGATACACCAGAAGGACTGATGACACAAGAGCCAGCGCTGCCAATGTCAGAGAGCCCTGGTGGCTTAGTGGTAAGGACTTGGACTGTCAACGCAAAGGCACACAGATTGTTCCAAGGAAGAACGATGGGCAAGCTCCTTCCTTGTTTTGCACATAACAAAACTGTCAATGACCAGCTCCAAAACCTTGAACAAGTTGCTGGAGCTGACTCCCTGTCTCCTGGCCTGCAAAAAGCCAGGGCAGGGTGTCGTCTGTAGAGAGCTGGTTCACAGTGACCACTTCAGGCTGGATAGAGCTGCTTTCCTGGCTCCAGTCTTTAACCGGAAGATCTCCGGAACGTTCTTCCTGGTGCTGTTGGATGAACTCACACTAACACTGCTTGAGGTTTTCTGTCAGCACTGGTGGCTGTAAGCATGCCAGCCTGTCAAGAGTCCATCTGATGCCCGCTCTCATTTTCACTGACTTCTCCTCTGGCCTGAGTGAGTGGAAGGACCTGCTGGGCTGGAACTTTTATTTCCCTCCCAGGCAACGTCCGATGGGTGTGTTAGACAGGAGTAATATTTGAAGGGCTGCAGCCTCCCAGCTGCTGGAGCTAGAGGCCAGATCACGGTGTGAGATGGCCTCCCGGGAGCCTCCTGCCACAAGCCACGCCCCGCCCGACGTGCCCTCGGGGGTCGCGCTCTTTGTCACTATCCCCTTTGCCTTCTTCCTGCCAGAGCTGGTGAGTGCCTGGGTGCCAGGAGCAGGGCGCGCGGGGAGGAGGGCGCGTGGAGAAGAGGGAGTTCGGACAGGAGGAGGGCGCCTTCGCGGACGGGAGCACGCGGGGAGGGGGGAGCGCGGGGAGGAGGGCGAGCAGGCAGGAGGGCGCAAGAGGAGGGCGCCTTGGGGGAGCTCAGTCCTCAGGCTGCGTCTGTCTTCAGTAACCCACCCCGCAAGGCTCCGGGCTGAGGGCGCTGCTTCTCAGACACCCACTTTTCCAAAACAGCCCCTCTGTGGCGAATGGCTGCTCAGGGATGCGGGCGCATTGCTAAAATAAAATCTGAGGAAGGCCATGGAAAGGGAGTTTTCGTACACCGTTTCTGTTCTTGAAATTTGTGTTTATTTGGCTTTTTCTGAGGTTTGAAAGGCAGGACGCAGACTCTCCTGTAAAGAGCGCTTGCACTGTCACCTTAGCTGACTTTGAGCATGGGTCCCTGAGCCTCCGGCACAGGCGGCTTAGGGCATGTTAGAGCCCCAGGTCCTAAGATCCTGCCTGTAGCCGTCTGCGGGGTCTCTTAGGCCTGCGGTGTCTCTCCTGTCCCCCCAGAGACCACTGTCTCACCCACAGCCAGAGGTCCGCCTTCCTGAGGTGGAAGACTGAGGTCTGGTGAATGATTCCAAGCAGAGGGATTTGTTTTGGTCTGATATCCTAGCTATGGGTGATGTTTTCCTGCGCTCTGACTCAGTGCTGCCCCTGGGCAGGGAGGAAATGACAGAAAGTGGGTCCACCTCTGAATGGGCGCTTCTCACTCCCGTCATCTGCCCACAAGGCCAGGCCTGACTTGAGTAAGCTGTTGGCACTGGTTAAAGGGAGCCCGATGATACTAGCGAGAAGGGGAAGTCTGGCAGGGTGGACCTAGTTTTGGGGTGACTCCAAAAAAACCCCACCCAGGAGACAAGTTTCTGCCAGGTCTGCCACTTCAGGGACACAAACGTGGGCACCCAGCCAGGCTGATGACATCTTAGTGCCCTTTCCATGGTTGTGTGCCAGGGCGAGCACAGGCCTCACCCTGGAGGGCCCACAGAGAGAGCCAGGTGGTCCCCATCTGTGTGGGAGAAGAGACTCCACAGAGGCCTGTGGGGGCAAAAAGTTTTCCTCCTACTCAGAGCTAGTGCTTACAAGAGCAGCCAGTGAGGCTGAAGGCCAGGCTTTAGCAGGTCCCGGGGAAAAGCCATGCTCATGGAGGGTACCTGCTTGCTGACGCTGAGCCCAGAGCTCATCATCAAAAGGGGTGCATGGATGTGTTGGACTCTTTCGGTTTTAAGGCCTTGGAGGGACTTACTAGTGGGGAATAATATTGTTATTGGTTCAATTGTACATAGGGTCACTATGAGTCGCAAACGACTCCACGGCACATAACAACAACAACAATAACATTTTTAAAAAACCAAAATCACTGCTGCCTAGTGGATTCCAGTAGCTATACCCCTCTCCTCCCCAGAGAAGGGGAAACCTGTGCACTGGGTTTCTAAGGATTCCCGGAAGGATATGTGTATAGGAACCAGCTGCCACATTGTCCTCCAGCAGAACAACCAGTGGGTTCAGACTGCTGACCTTTTGTTTAAACAGCAGAGTGTTTCATCACTCTGCCACCAGAACTCCTTCCTTGCCACTAAACTTCTCACATATGTTTACATCTCACATATCCAGTTATTCCAATCAGGAATTTAACATTGATGCATTGTTGTGATGGTTTATTTTCAAAATGGAACCAACTGACCCTCTGGCAGGTTTTCAGAGGCAGTGAATCACAAGAGAGATTGCCCATCTTTCTCCCACAGAGCAGCTGATGGATTTGAATCATGTGCCTTCAGGATTGCAGCACAGCTTCTTACCACAGGCCACCAGAGCTCCAACATTAACAACTGTACCATTAATTGTGCTATAAACATTATCCAATTTAGTAGATGTTTCTCTCCCATTTCCTTCCATCTGGGACAAGCCCTGGGTTTTTCACTTTTTAGAGGAACTGGTCAGTATTTTGTAAACTATTCCTCAGTTGAGCTTCCCAGATGCATTCACAATACATTTTTTTCTCTCTCTCTGAAGTGGAATGTCTTCATGGACTCTGTTATGCCACTTGACCTAAATGTCCCCCAAAACTGGTCCAAAGTCCCCATGCTCTGTGATTCCTTATCTCTAGCAGATATGGCTAAGGCGTTTTCAGAACTTTACCCCTTGCATGTACAACAATACCTGTGGGTATATTTTCAGCACCCACAAATTCATATGTAGAAGTAGTCTGCCAAATCTGAATATATGTGTTGATGGGTGTAATGCTCATTTGCCCCCCACATCTCCTCAACACTCATGTCTGCCTCTGAATCTACTCATAGATGTTGTGATCCAGTTGCATAATCCTTAGGGACTCAAAAACTGTACCCAACAGTTAAAATCCATAAGTAACTCCTCAGGAGAAAGATGGGCTACCCGCTCCTGTGTGATTTACAACCTTGGAAACAATAGAGTCAGCTATGAGTCGCTTTGGACATGATAAAATACCCATATAAATGGGAAAATGTACCCTGTTCATGGATAGGAAGACTCAATATTGTGAAAGTTACAGTCATATCAAAAGCAAATCTACATGTTAAACGTAATCCCAATACAGATACCAAATTTAATTTTCAAGGAAATCGAAAGGAAAATGTCAGGTTTATTTGGATAGGGAGGAGACCTTGAATAAGCGAAGCACTTCTGAAAAACAAAAGTGAAGTGGGAATCATAGCACTGCCTGATCTCAAAATCTGCACAGCAGTAGTAACCAAAACAGCATTGTACTGGTACAATGACAAGCACATAGACAGAACTGAGAACCAGAAATGGACCCATCTATCTATGATCAACAAGAAAATAAAACCTATCAAATGGGGAAATGACAACCTCTTCAACAAATCGTTCTGGCAACACTGGACTGATACCTGCAGAAACCTGAAACAGGATCCACATTTCACACCTTACACAAAAATCAACTCATCGTGGATCAGAGACCTGGGAGTAAAACCCAAAACCATAAAATTCGTAAGAGACAAACTGGGACCAAGCTTAGAAGGTCTAGTATTCAGTATAAAGTAACTGCTAAATACAGCCAGAAATGCACAATCTGGAGAGGATAAAAATTGATGAATGGGACTTTCTAAAGATTAAATCTCTGTGCGCATCAAAAAAAATTTTACAACAGAGTGAAGAGAAAACATTTGATACAATCTCACAAAAAGGTCTTATAACAAAAGTTTAGAATACTACTGGGCCTCCAGAAGAAAAAGATTGATAATCCGATCACAAAATGGGCAAAATACATGGAAAGATTTTCACAGAGGAAGACATTTGGATAACCAAAAGTAATATGAAGAAATGCTCGAAATCACTGGCAATAAGAGAGATGCAAATTAAAACCACAATGAGATACCATCTTATTGCCACTAGCGGTGGCAAAGTTTAGCTGGACAGCAAGCAATAAATGTTAAAGAGGTGGGAAGTCTTATACACTGTTGGTGAGATTGTAAAATGGTACAACCACTCTGAAAGGCAGTTCGACATTTCCTAAAAAAAAAAAAATTGAACATAGAAACTCCATACAACCCAGCTATTCCACTACTAGGGATATACCCCAAGGAAATTTGAACCGAGACACAAATTGAGATTTGTACATCAATGTTCATAGCAGCATTAGTCACCATCACAAGAATATAGAAATAGTCCAAACGTCCAACCACAACTGAATGGATTGAGAAACTGTGGTACATTCACACAATGGAATACTATGCAGCACTCAGGAGCAACAATTTTGAAAAATACCACATAACTTGGGAGAAACTGAAGAACATTATGCTGAATTAATTAACTCAGTCTCATAAGGACAAATACTGCATGAGACCATTATTGTAAAAATAGAAGGATAACTAATAAAACATGTATGAGGACCCAAGAAGGGAAAGGTAGGAGTGAGGATGGGTAAGGGCGAAACTACAGGGTTGCACAATTTGGTGGAAGGAGGGTGATGAAGGAAATGGGAAGGATCTGGGTGAAAAGACAGGGTAATGATGGACCAGATACACTGATGATTAATTGTATAAAATGTAATGTATGGAATAACTCTATCTCCAATCTTGATGCCACATTTCTCTTCACAGAGCCCAGACTCCCAGATAATCTCTTCCACATATAGATTGAAAAGGTATGGAGATAGGATGCATCCCCGGCTAACACCCTTTCCAATTTTGAATCATGCAGTGTTTCATTGTTCTGTTCTGGTGACTGCCTCCTGGTCCAAGCATAGGTTTCACATAAGCACAATCAAATGTTCTGGAATTCTACTTCTTCTCAAGGTTTGCCACAGTTTTTTTGTGATCCACACAGTCAAATGTCATTGAATAGTCAATGAAACACAGATAAACATTTCTCTGGTACTCCCTGCTTTCAGCCAAGATCCATCTAACATTAGCTACAACATTCCTAGCACCATGGCCTCTTCTAAACCCAGCCTGCACTTCAGACAGTTCTCTGTTGATGTACTGCTCCAGATGTTTTTCATCAGTCTTGCTTGCATGTAATATCAATGATATTGTGTGAGCATTTCTGCACTCTGTTGATGTACTGCTCCAGATGTTTTTCATCAGTCTTGCTTGCATGTAATAACAATGATATTGTGTGAGCATTTCTGCACTCTGTTGGGTCACCTTTCTTTGGAATGGTAACAAATGTAGATCTCTTCAAGATCATTAATAATGATTATGGTTGTATGTCAATTTGAATAATTTACCCTATTGAATTGTTCCCTTAAAATGTGGTGAAAATGACAAATTTTATACTATATATCTTTTACTACATTTAAATAAACTAAAATAAAGGGTAAAAAAAAAAAAAGCCCAGGTGAACTGCAGCTTTCTCTAGCCTGATCCAGAAGAACTAGGTGGTGCCTGTGACCATGACCTTGAGTTCTTAGCGGGGCACAAGAGAAGATCCCAGTTGGGGTGGGAGAAAAAAGGAGAAACAACTCAAGTGTGTAAAAAAAAATTTCACACTCACTGAACTGATGGAGACTGAAGGAACCCCAGTGCTATCACCTTAAGATACTCTTTATCGTAGATCTACAACCAGGAGAAGATAAAAATAGATGATTGGGACCTTCTAGGAATCAAATCCCTATGCACATCCAAAAACTTCTCCAACAGGGTAAAAGGGGAAGCCACAGACTGGGAAAAAGTATTTGGGAATGACATATCAGATAAGGGACTTATATCTAGAATTTATAAAATACTTGAGCACCACAACAAGATAAAGGTAAATAATCCAATTTAAAAAATGGGCACAGGATATGAACAGACACTTCACCAAAGAGGACATTCAGATGGCCAACAAGCACATGAAGAAATGTTCAAAATCCTAGCTCTAAGAGAGATGCAAGTAAAAAAAACTATGAGATATCATTTCACCCCAGTGAGAATAGCAAAATTTAACAGAACAGCAAGCAACAAATGCTGGCAAGGTTATGGAGAAACTGGAACCCTTATTCACTGTTGGTGGAAGTATAAAATGGTGCAACCACTGTGGAAGGCGGTATGGTGCTTTCTCAAAAAGTTGCAAATAGAGATACCATTTGACCCAGCAATTCCACTACTGGGAATATACCCCAAAGAGACCATAACTGACATCCAAGCAGATATATGCACACCCATGTTTATCGCGGCTTTGTTCACAATAGAAAGGAGTTGGAAACAACCCAGGTGCCCATCAACAAACGAATGGATAGAGAAGCTGTGGTATATTCGCACAATGGAATACTATGCTGCATTGAAAAACAAGGAACTCATGCAATATTATTCAAAATGGGTAACCCTGGAGGACATTATGCTGAGTGAAATATCTCAGTCACAAAAGGACAAATACTGCATGGTGCCACTGCTGTAGAGTGGGAATGAGATCAGGTTGGGGTAAGACTGAGAAAAACTGGATAAATTGTGTACACTGCATTGAAACAGATGAGGGATAGAATAATTTAAAAGCGATATATTATAGGGTATTATAGTTATCACAAGAGTCCACAATTAAGGTTGCATTATGGAGTATACTTGGGGCGGTGGGAGGGGTGCAGGGGGATTGTATACCAAAGAAAGAATTTTTGTTTTACTTTTCAAAGAGAGGAGCAACGGGGCAGGGGGGCAGCGGCAGGCGGGGAGGTGGGCTGGGCAGGGAGAAAAGTGCAACAATGAATGAATGGAAATCCAAAATCTCTGTAAGTATTCATTAAAATTATTAAAATAAAATCTAAAAAAAAATACTCTTTAACATAGAGCTGAAGCCATGGCCTAGTGGGACGGAGTCATGCTGCCATCCCAAAATTGAGTGTAGTTTGAAAGAAGATCGACAGTTCTGATTTACAGTCTGAAAACCCACTGAATGGTCAGCTATGAGTCAAGCAGTGAGAGACTCTATTTCCAGGAATCTCCTGTCAGTCATAAGATAGATAGATGAGAGAGAGAGAGAATAGATAGATAGATAGATAGATAGATAGATAGATAGATAGATAGATAGATAGATAGATACATAGATACATAGATAGATACATAGATACATAGTTAGAGACAGATAAATAGAGCCTAGAAAATAAACAGAGGCATCACTGTACATGTATACACTACCAAATGGGTAGCATCTGTCCAAAAGCACAAGCCAGGAGGCAGGAAAGCCTGGGGAAAGTGCAGGATGGCACAAGGAGGAGGGAGGAAAGGCCGAGGAAAGTGAAGGATGGCACAGGGAGGCAGAGTGGAAGTGAGCAGGGCTCTGGCGTGGCACGGACAGCTACCAGTGTTGAGAAGATCTGTGCTTAAGTTGTTGGATAGGAAACAGATTAGCTGTGTAAACTTTTACCTACAACACAATGTTGTTGTTGTTGTTGTTATGTGCCATCGAGTTGCTTGCGACTCATAGCAACCCTATGTACAACAGCCCTAAACTGTGCTCTGTCCTGTGCCAATCACACTGTCTCCGATACATTCATCCCAATTACCCCAGTCACTGAATCAATCCATCTCATAGAGAGTCTTCCCCTCTTGTGCTCTCCCTCCACCCTCCCAAGCATGATGTCCTTCTCCAAGGACCGGTCCCTCCTTACAACATGTCCAAAGTATGTTAGACGGAGCCTCAGAATCCTTGCCTCCAATCCTTGCAGCCCGGTTTAACCCTCTCCAGGATGAATCTGTTTTCTTAGCAGTCCATGGTACCCTCAATACTCTTCTCCAGCACCACAGCTCAAAGACATCAGTTCTCCTTCTATCCTCCCTAGTCATTGTCCAACTCTCTGATGCATAACAAGTGATTGCAAAGACCACGGTGTGTTTTTTTTTTTTTTTACATCGTATTGTGTTGTATTCCTGGAAGCAGGAGCAGCATCCACTTCCAAAATGACTTGCCTCTGGAAACTCTATGTACGAACAGTGTTCAGGCTGTTCGTTCATAGGGTAGCTATGAGTCGTCTACGACTCAAAGGCATTAAACAACAGCAACAAACATTGTGTTGTATTATAGTAAATATTAATATAATTATAAATATTATATTAAATACAACACAATACAATGTAAAAAACAACAACAACAAAACACCAAAAAACAGATTGCCAAGCTTCTCTCTCCAGATGTCTCTGGGTACATTAACACTGCTAATCTTTGTGCCAAGTGCCTACCTGTTTGTACTAGCCAGCACCCATGTGTATTCTCTTTGGCTCACTCAGCAGGTAGGTACAGGTGTTTGCTATGTCTCCTGTGGGGTTGGGTTACTGCAGGTGCTGCCTCCCTCTTGAAGCCTCGTTTTCCTTGGGCAGCTGAGGCAAGATGACTAGCAACTTCTTTTACAAGCAGAGAGGTGGGAACAGGGCGCTGACCTAGGTGACTATAACAGGGGGAAGGGTTGTTTTAGTCACAAAAGGCCCCCCAAAGCCTTTTAAATTAGCCTTTTCACCAGTTAAAATTATTATATTTAGACTAATTAAAAAGTAGCTAAGATTTCCAGTCAGTTTAGTTAAAGGATGAGATCATTCAAACATTTGATGTTTCATGCCTTCCTTTCAACTTTTTAACCCCTCTGCACATTGGCCAGGAAGGAGGGACCCTAATGCTTTGGAAGTTCATTCCAGAATTTTCCAGCTCAGAAAGCTTATCCTCATGTTGGTGGTGACCCACTGCACATCCTTATGTCTCACCTGTCATGGCTGCCCTGGAGTCACTCACTACCACTTGTGGTGACCAGCTGATTGATGGCACTGGGCTGATGTGAACACAGGGTTTCAATTGGCTAGTTTTCAGAAGTAAATTACCAGGTCTTTATTCCTTGTCTTAGTCCAAAACTCGACTGAAGCCTGTTCAGTGTCCTGGCTACACACACCCCTCTCCCATCCCCAGCTAACAGCTGGGCATGAAGAACATTGGTCAGTAATTGCAGGGACAGAAAGGGTTCCCCCATGGATCTCCAGCACCCAGATCTTACCTTGACTTCCCAGCCATACCTTCATTTCATTCAGTTTTTTTCTGCTCTGTTCTGCTTCTTCTCCATGCAAAGGGATCCCCTGTGGTCAGTTCTGCAGACTAACAAGTAACTAGTGACTCTGGGAGGGAGCTTGTGGGTAAGGAGTCATGCTGCCAAACTAAAGGTAAGTGGTTTGAATCCACCAGCTGCCCCAGGGAGAAAGATGGCAGTCTCCTCTGAAAGCCACTGGAGGATCAGCTGTGAAGCCTGCAGGAAGGCCATGGCAATAGCAGCAGCATTGAGGCTGGAAGGAGGGACCAGAGCGTGTTCTAAACCTAGAATGAATGTGGCCACCTGCCTTTTCCTTTTAACTCACTTAGAGTTGAGTTCTAAGGGAAAGAACCCCAGGCTCTTGGCTTTCTCTGTTCCTTTTTCATTACTCCATGCTTCTGCAAAGAGACCATGTTCTCCTTGCCTTCCTCAGCCTTATGTCATCATCCCTTGACCTTCTGCCTTTGTTGCAGAACAACTCTACTCACTCTCCTGCTCCCCCTGCCCTTACCCCTGGCCCTCAAAAACTGTTTTTCCTTCCATTGTCTTGCAAAAAGTGCACACCCACTCCTCATCCTAGGGCACTGCTGAGTCCATCTGAATAGTGCTCCCTGAAAGACAAGACCCAGGAAGAGAGACAAGGGGCGGGGAATGAAAGGAGATGGGGGCCAGCCTGCTGGAAAGTTGTGGGTGCAGAGGGGTCAGAAGTGACATTTCCCAGTTGCCTGGGGCCCCCTTGCTGCTGTGGACTAGGTTGAGCCCTCAAATGTTCCAGTTAGTCAGGCAGGAGTGCTGCTGGAAGCCCCAGGCAGCTTCCTGGACCGTGCTGAGCCTCATTCTCCTCAACTTAAAAAATCTCAAACTCACCATGATGCTTAACGATTCTCCATTGGGTTTCTGAGACTATAAATCATAATGGGAGGAGACTGCCCATCTTCCTTTCTCATAACTGCTGGTGGATTTAAACCAACGAGACACACAGCCTTTGGGTTATCTAAACACTTGCTAAAACACTGTACCACCAGCACTCCCTTGAACCTCAACAACAGAGCATAAGAGAGATTACATAAGACAGCCATAGAGTTTTAGTAAAGACTTCTTGTTGTTATTAGATAAAATATTGAGCACCAGTGGCATCAAGCACTGAACACAGAGAGGTGAGCAGGATAGATGTGGTCTCTGATCTTCAAGCAGGTAGATGTGTGGTGCTGTGCCTGTCAGAGCCACAGAAAGTGAAGATGACAGTGGGGACTTCATACAGAGGGGATGCGATGTAGGCATTCTTCACAGAGATCTTGAAAAACAGCAAGAGCAGAAAGGAGGTGCTGAACTAACTATACAAAAATACTGTTGAATGTCAAGGGATAATGGGGAGAAATCTAAAGGAAGCTCCCTGGCTGGTGTAGGACCTGTGAGGAGGGAGTGTTTGAGGGAGTGGTCAGCTCTGAATGTGAGACAGGGCATGAGCCTGTGTTTGGGAGCACTGGAAGAAGCTGAGGTGCCACCAGCTGCTACCACGGCAGAAATGCGGCATATGGTAACTCAAGCCCCACTCCTTCCGCACTCTTCCTGGGGCCACCACTTGACTAGTGTGCAGCTAGTGAGGGAACCACAGAGCTGTGGTTTACAGAGTCATGTCCCTGCTTTCCAGAGCAGATCACCCAGCATGGGATTGGAATGCGGAGCTGTTAGCATGTAGCAGGACAGTCCCACATCTGTACACTCCTTCTACCTGTGCCTCACCTTCTGGGCCTGGCTCCTGCCTTCCCTGAGTTGACGGCGGCCTGTCCCAGTCGATACAAGCCAGGTGGCCAAGTGTACTGCTGGAGGTCTTCCTAACCAGGATGGGTTTATGGGAGTGACAGGTGCTCTGATTGCAATAACAGGTGTATTTGTCGGGATGGCAGGGAGGGTCCTGCCTGTGATCCACTGGACCCCAAGTGAGACCGTGAAGATAAGAAGTCACAGCAGCACTTTCCTGGAGAACTCTCTCTGGGGTAGGGCAGAGCTATGTGGCAGAAGGGGTTTCTAGTGTGTTCTTCAGACTGGCTGGTGATGGGAAGCAAGCCAGAACAAGGCAGTTATTAGTCTGAATGACTGAAAGGCAGAGAATCCTCCAGCTGAGCTCTTCAAGAGATCCTAAAGGGATCCCTGACTTTCTCCTTTTCACTCTGCCCCCAATAAGGCAGTTATTAGTCTGAATGACTGAAAGGCAGAGAATCCTCCAGCTGAGCTCTTCAAGAGATCCTAAAGGGATCCCTGACTTTCTCCTTTTCACTCTGCCCCCAATCTCTCGTTTTCCCCCTTACCCAGCCACCACAGCCCCTTCCTGGCCCTATGCCTCCCTGTCAGGCCATGGCACTCTTCCCACTGTCTCCTGAAGAAACCTAGCCTCTCCTTTGAGTAGTCCACTGTCTGCATCTGCGTAGGCCTCTACGGGCCTGGTGGCCAGGATAGAGCCACACCTGGGGCTCAGCCCACTGTACCAGAGGCAGTTCTCCCTGTTCCCACAGCCTGACTCCTACCTTCCTTCCTAGCCTCGAGCCTACCCCCTGCAGGCAGAGACCCAGTGGGCCTCAGAGTGAAGGTCTTCTGTGTCTCAGGAAACCCACCTCATCTCTCCATCTCAGCCAGGGTTCCACACCGTAAGCAGTTGTCCCCCTGCCATCTGCCCACGTTATGCTGGGTGGGTGTGAGAGCGCAGTGATATTTCTTTTCCTCTCTAAGCACATTCTTCTTTGCAAAATTTATTTTTTTTAAATTTTATTTTATATTGATTTGCATAACAAATTGCGTACATTATGTTTCAACCGTGTATATTATATTTCACATATTCCTTCATTCACATACCATCATTTATATGCATTGTGTTTTACATACCTAATTGCTATTGATCTATGCCTACTGCTGCCCCATCACCTCATCTTTTCAGGGCCCCATTAGATCTTTCCTAATTCCTACACACACACACACACACACACACACACACACACACACCCCTTTCTCATCAAACTCTGTTATCCTAGTGATTTCCTCCCCTCCCCACAGCCCTGTCTTTGGACTATTATGCACATCTTACTAGCTTTGTTTTTACAGTATGGTCATACGCAGTATTTAACTTATGAGACTGAGCTAGTTCACTCATGCTCTCCAGCCTCTCCCATGTTATACGAATAGTGTTTTATGAAACTAGAAGCACATTCCTGTGTAGTGCCTGCTCCACGTGGGGAGGTAGGATGTCCTGTAGTGGATGTGGTGGGGGGCGGGGTGGAGTGCTGGGGAGGGGAGAATGCAGAAGGGGGAGGATAGGCTCCTGATAGCCCCATCTGCTCTGAGGAAAGAGGTTCCCTATACGGAGTGTTTCCTGGGAGGTGATGGGCTCAGGGAAGGGGCAGGAAGGACATCTACCCCTAGGCGGTCCAGACTTCTCACAGAAATGTGAATCCTTGGTTGGCACCGAGGCAGGGGGGCAGGAGCGGGAGACTCACCCCAGAAAGCCAGACTGAGCAGCTCTGTGTCTGTGGTATGTCTAGAAAACCCCTTCTACCTGCCTTTCTTGAATCAGTCAGCAGCATGTACTGAGAAACTGATTGCACCAGACACTGGTAATAAAGACCCACAGGGCACAGCCTGCTTCCAGGCCTGAGGAGAAGGCTGCAGAAGAGAGACTAGGAAAGTGAGGTGACTTGAGGAGTGGTCTGAGCTGTGTGCTGGGAGCTGGGTAATCCAGGGTGCTTTACTGGAGCAGGTACACTGATGTAGGTAAAAGAGGGCTGGGAGGTAGAATGAGAGGGCTGGGCAGGTAAACCTCCCAAACTAGAGTGTGGATGGTGAACTCCTAAAGCAGGAATATGGGTCCCCCAAAGGATAAGGAGGGACAAGAACAGTGGACACAGCCATGCACTCCAGCCCTCAGGTTGGAGGAGACGAGAGGGCCAGCGTCTCCCCAGGACAATCCAGGGCTCCTCGGGCAGATACTGTAGGTGACATGAAGTTAATGAATGTGCTTCTGGGTCCTACTGAGTTGATTCCAATAGCGGTGGCCCATGGGAAAGAGAAGAACAGTCCCATGGGGGTCTCTTGGCTGTGACCTCTGTGGCAGCAGCTTGCCTGACCTTTCACTCCCAGAGCCCCAGACAGTGCAACAGGCGCCAGAGCCAGAGAGCCGGCACAGGCTAGGGCTGCTGGCGGGGCTTGTCTGCGGCTGCTGGGGCACCCGATGTCCGCCCTGCCTCTCCACATGTCTTCTGGACTCTCTAACTGTTCTGAGATGCAAAAGTTATAAACAAATGCCCCCCAAAAATATCTCGTGTTCTAAACTTTTTCCAAAATGGGACAGGAAAAACCTTTTGAATTTAATTGAAGGAAAATATATTTTTTTATTGTTCCATTTTATGCTGCATTGTAAAATATGTGCTATTTAATCAATAAAAACCTGGGTCAGCCCTGGGATCATCTGTTATGGCCCTGAATGGAGAAGGTGGTGACCCTGGGGGAGGAAGTGGGGTGCTGGGGGGGAGGAAATGGCAGGGGGTGCAGCCCCCACTGAGTCACTGGCCCCTCCTAAACCTTATCCTGCTGCTCATGCCCAAACCCCTCCACACCCTGAGGCAAGTCAGGACCCAGAAAAGGGCCCCATCTGGGTTTTTCTTAGCCTGCTGTCAACACAGGCCTGGGAACACTTGTGGAGACCAATGTCTGAGTCTGTGACTTGTTCCGCCTGAGGCAAATGTGGAAGGGCTGCCCCTGGCCAATGCCATTGTTTCTCAGAATGGACCGGATAAGACATGGGCTCACAGGAGAGCTAAGGTGGCTCGATCAGCAATTTCCTTCTCACATTAAAGCTACAGAGAGAAAATTCTCATCCCGTGAGTCAGAACACTGAGGCTCTACGTTTGGAAGTGTCCTAGGTTGAATTATGGGGCGTGGAACTTCCATTGAGTGCTGGTTGTTGCGGATTTGCAGCCTGATAGGGTCCTGGGCTCCAGCCCAGACTTGCCACGCCTTGACTGGGCATCATGGGACTCTCAGAGCCAATTTCCTCCCCAGTACAATAGCAGTAGCTCCCAAGGTTGCTGCCCCGTAAGGTAGGAATGGAGCCCCCTGCCATGGCCCGAGGCAGCCTGGCCAGGCAAGAGCACCTTCAATCCGCTGGAGATAGGGTACTGGATGGACCCAGCCCATGGATTCCCAGGGTGACCTGGAGGAATCTGGCGCCTCCTGACTAGGCCACCAGCGCAGACCTTGGGGGACTGCCCCCTCCAGCTGTGGCACTTGGAGCAGGCATGTGCATTTGGAAGGCACTGAGGTGGTCTGTATCTTCTCTAACTAGATCATACAGGAGACCCCACATTCCTCACATGTGTCCTGGCGGCTCCACTTGCCCCTCAGCAACGCCTCCTTCTACTTGCAAGCAAGGCCAGTGTGGCCTCCACCAACCTGAAAGGGTTGCAGCTGGATGCACTGGGACCCTTACACAACAGGACAGTGCTGTCCACACCAAGAACACAAATGTGTTCAAAGGATGAGTATAGGAAGAGCTGTGTGCTGGGAGACACTATACGTGTGGGTGGGCTTCGTAAAGAGATCTGTTTTCTCTCCACCTGAGGGATACTTGCACATATCTCTCTGTGTGTGTGCGCGCACACACACGTAGAAGAGAGAGATAAAAGGAGGGAAGGGAAGAGGGAAGGGACAAACAGGAAATTAAGTTTCAGGGGAAAACTATTTCCCTTTATTTGGGCAATGTACCCCTGTGTTTCCTACTCTAGTTTATTCCATTTTTATTTTTATTTTTTTTCTATAATTATATTTTATTAATTTTCATAAACATTTACAGAGATTTTGGGCTTCCACTCATTCATTGTT
>NW_006399991.1:415414-441761 GCF_000299155.1 Elephantulus edwardii | reverse complement strand
GCGGGGTGCGTTCCCCCCGTAGTTTATTCCATTTTTAAACGGTGACTGGTGACCAACTAAACAGATTTCAAAACTCAGTAACAGGTCTCAGCCCACAGTTTGGAACTCTTTGTACTGAGGGACTGAAGGGTGGCCAGCAAGGTTAGCACAGAGAGTTTAGTGTAGGATTCAGAAGAAGCCATTGTAAAAGTGAGAGTAGGTCTCAAGAGTGGACTCGCATTACCAAGATCCTCATCAGTGCTGGTCACTGGGTCACACCACCTTTAACATAAGGGATATGGACTCTCTCACCTCATGGGAAGGCTGGAGCTCAGTGGCTCTACCTCTGGGCTGGTTCTTCAACAGAAATTCACCTCTCTCCCTGACCCGTTTATAGTTCTGGGCATCATATCCTGACCAGGCCAGAGCAAGAAATGAGACTGACTTGTTCTGTCTCACTCCCTTACTCATCACTTATCACTACTGAGTCAGAATCAACCCTTAGCTGACTCTTCAGCAGATTTTTAGAGATAGTAAATCACATGGAAGGAGATTGCAGATTCGATCTGCACCCCTTTGAATTAGCAGTACAGTTTCTCTCCACTAAGCCACCATCTCAACATGAAGAAAACAAAAATCCTCACCAATGGACCAGAGGCAACATTATCACAGATGGAGAGAAGATTGGAATTATCAAAGATTTCATTTTACTCAGATCCATAATCAACACTCATGGTAGTAGCAATCAAGAAATCAAAAGACATGTCTACATAGGGAAAATCTGCTGTCCAAGACGCCCTTCCAAAGTGCTAGAGAGCAACAGTGTCCGTTTAAAGACTGGGCTGCCTCCGATCCAAACCATGGTCTTTTCAGTTGCTTCCTATGCATCTGGAAGTTGGACCACAAACAAGGATGACAGAAGAATCAATGCTTTTAAACTGTGGTGTTGGAGAAGAGAACAGAACAATCATAGCAAAAGAACAAGTGTGTCTTGGAGGAAGTGCAACCTGGGTTCTCCGTGAAGGCAGGATGGTGAGACTTCATCTCACGTACTTTGGGCATGTTGTCAGGATGGAACAGTCCTTGGAAAAAAGACATCATGGTGGGAAAGGTGGGAGGTTGGAGAAAGAAAGGAAGACCCTCAACAAGATGGATTGACACTGACTGTAACAATAACCCAAGCATAAAGAACTTGAGGATGACACAGTGTAATAGAACCAAGTTCAGATCTGATGATGGCACATACATCAGCAACCAGAATACCTGAATACAGGAGACAATTTTCTTCATCTGGAAATGTTGCCATTTTGGAGGTAACATAGGTGAACCCCTGGCCTGAGGATGTCCCTTGTGCAGCCCCAGTAAGCCCCAGGCACCCAGCTTCTGTGGGCACAGATGCCTCTACAGTCTGTAGGTGGACTTTCTCCTCACAGCTGGAGGTTCCTGAGGTGTCCTGGTCCACCCTGTGGTCTCCTGTTCCCAGGGAGGACACAGCGTCATGGAAATTCAGAGAAGTGATAGGAAGAGGAATGTGGCTTCCGTGAATAAGCTAGGATTGAAAGACAGCTATGCGGACTAGCCCACAGAAGCAGCGCCAGGGCGGAGCTCCCCCTTGGGGCTGCACCTGACCCCAGCCTGGCTCTTCAGGTCCTCTGCGAGCCTTCTCCTCTAGTCTGCCATCAGAACCACCTCCTCGGTCCAGTGTGCCCCTGCCTGCCACCCCGAACCCTCTCCCAGCCGCCCAACCATCCCACACCGCAGGCACTCAGGAAGCCTCAGGAAGTCGTCAATGTCCAGGGCTGCATTTGGCTTCTTTCTAAATGTAACAATTGTTTATTTTGGAGTGGTTTAAACATGAACGTGGTGTTACATTCAAACCAAGTGCCACAAGATCAGCCCCGACTCAGTTGACGCTGTGTGTGCCAGTGTAGAATTATGATGATAGTTGTTTTGCACCAAGTGAATTGCCAGGCCTTCTTTGGAACACCACCAGGTGGACTTGAACTGACAACTTTTAGGTTAGCAACCTTGCTAACTGTAGACACCAACCAAGGAACTGGCTACATGAAAAGGTGATGGAGTCATCCCTCACCCACACACAACTACCCTGGCCTAAGTTGATCAGTTCTCCTCCCAAGGGCTCCCCATGCTGACTGGTCCATTGTGCCTCATTCCAGAAATATTCTACACATTTAAACAAATGTGCATAAGTACATTCTGGTGTAAACTCTTCCACTCTGGGCATGGTGGTCTGTGCCTTTTTAACATCAGGACTTATTCCATTTTGTTTTCTGAAGGGCTTTCTCCTCCTTTCTGCAGGCAGCTGAGCGGTCCATGGCACAGTCATGATTGATCTCACTGTCCCCTGTGGATGAAATTTAGGTTGTCTCCAGTTTTTTCTCCAATAAGCCAGGCTTCTATGAGCAGCCCTGCACATGTTTCACTGTGTTTGTATGCATTATTTTGTAGACAGATTCCCAAAAGTTAAATTACTAGGTCAAAGAGGACATGCATTTGATGTTTTGGAAAGTCTGCCAAAATAAACTGCAGTGCATGGCATGGTTATTTTCATCTGAGAGGGCAATGGACTTCAGCCTGGGCTCTGCCTGTGGGCCATCTACCACCTCAGTCACCGCCAGCGAGTCCACTCTGACCCCTAGGAACTCTCTGTGGCTGTAAATCTTCACAGGAGGAGACTGCCCAGCTTCCTACACAGTGTTGTGGGTGGATCCGAACCACTGACCTTCTGGCTAGCTGCACAACATGCAACTCACTGTGCCATAAGAGCTCCTTCCATTGGCCTAAATCTATATTCAAATATTTTGTCAGTGTACACAGGAACATTTTTCTGATGACCAAAGCATTCATCTAATCTTCAGACATTTCTGTTCCTTCAAAACATTATTTCACCCACTGCTGATCACTTCCCATATCATCCAGAGGGGCTGTTCCCTCCTGAGGAAGGCCAGTTTTGGACAGGCCCTCCCCTGAGTCCTACTCATGAAACATTGCCACCACCACCACCCCTGACCTCTGTGCCACTCTGACAGACCATGGCCAACACCCAACCATTGCTCAGTACTGACCTACGCCAATGACTCACCAAATTCTCACAAGAACCACACAAGAGAGAGGCCAGTGAAACCCCCGTCTCCTCTATTTTCCCAACAGAGATGTTGATGCTTGGAAAATAACAAAACAAATTCATTACCATCAAGTAATTTTCAATCTATAGTGAACAGAACCTTTCCAAAGTTCCCAAGAGCTTCCAAGGCTGTTGCCTTTAGAGACACTGACTGCCTCTTCTTACCTCAGAGCAGCTGAAGATTCCAACTATTCCAACTACACACATTTGGGTTGGCTGCTGTGGGTTTAGCCAGAGCCCTTTCCATGGAGCTACCAGGCCAGCACAAGCTCATTGACATTGTCAAGTTGATAGCAACCCTCTGCAGGTTTCTGCAGCTGTAAATCTTTAAGAAAAGACACTGCTCAGCTCCTGTTGAGTTTGAACTGATGATTTTGTGGATGGCAGCACAGCACATAAATTAGGAAGAATAGCCCTATATGGTGTGTCGATAGGAGTAGTTAAGAAGGGAAAAGAAGAGACAAGGCTCAGGGCACGTTAGAATCATCTGGGTTAAGTCTAAGACACCAGTTTTTTGAGAATGTCTGGGATAGCACCCAGGACCAGTCTCAGGAACCCATGTGATTCTAGAATGCAACCAGGATTAAAAGTGCAGTTCTGAGGTTAGAACATATGCTTGCTACAGGTTTCTTACCCCATGCTATATTGAAGCTCAGCATCAAGAAAACAAAGATTCTCACCACCGGGCCAATTGGCAGCTTCATTATGGATGAAGAAGAGATTGAGATTGTTAACAACTTTAGCTGGCTTGGCTCCACAATCAACATTCTTGGCACCAGCAGTCAGAAAATCTAAAGACAAATTGCGTTGGGAAAGTCTGCTGTCAGGGACCTCTCTAGAGTACTGAAAAGTAGTGATGTCAGTCTGGAGACTAAGGTGCACCTGATTCAGGCCATGTTCTTTGCAATTACTTGCTATGTGTCAGAGATCCGGACAATGATTAGGATGATAGAAGAAGGATCAATGCCACTGAGTTGTGGTGCTGGAGAAGAGTGTTGAACATACCATGGACTGCCAGGAGATCAAACAGGTCTGTCCTGGAGAGGGTGAAACCAAGCTGCTTCCCGGAAGCAAGAATTTTGAAGCTCTGTCTCACATATTTTGAGCACGTGACCAGGAGGGACTAGTTCTTGGAGAGGAACATCATTCTTGCAAGGATGGACAGCTTGGGAGAGGAAGACTCCAGATGAGATAGATTGACTCAGTGACTGGAGAGATGGGATTAAGCCTGTCAGAGATGGTGATGGTGAAATTGACTCAGGATAGGGTAAGTGTTCACAGCTGTTGAACATAGATAGGGTCACTATGAGTCGCAGACGACTCAACAGCACATAACAACAGCAACAATTGTATTTTTCATTTGATTCTTTTTCTTATTAAGCTTCTTTCAAGGTCATAAATATCCTCCAAGAATGAAGAAAGAAGATTTGAATTGAGTTTTTCTTAAGTATGATTGTGAACCTATATATTTCAACGTAGTTGATGTGCATGGATCTCTGGTGGCTTAGTGGTAAGGAAGTGTACTGCAAACCCAAAGGCATGTAATTTGAACCCACCAACTGCTCTGCTGGAGAAAGATGGGTGAACTCTCCCTGCCTCTGAAAACTCTCTGGAGGGTCACTTATGAGTCGGTTCTGACTCGATGATATGTAACAACAACAACAATCAATGCATTGTAGCTATTAACCTTAGTTAAAGCTTGAATTGTTCCATTTGTGGCCCACAATAGCCTCCGGGGGCTTTTCCCGGTGACAAGGAGCCTTGGAAGGTCTCCTCTCCTCTGGTGTGCTGAGGTCTAAGGCTCATGCCCCTGCCCCAAGCCTGGGCCAGCCATTGTTCCCCAAAGCCAGGCTCCTGGCCCTCCAATCAGGCTGTTAATACCAGCTTTTAAAAACAAACAAACAAACAAACAAACAAAATGAAACAAAAAAAAAAACCCAACCCAGTTCTCCCTGTATATGTTTCTTAAAATAGATTTATGTCAATGTTGAGGTTGAAATACACTTTATCTAAATGTCTTCTTAAGATAAAAATAATCCTCTACTTTGAAGACTAGTTCCAATGAGCTGATTTATTATATTCCCCACTCTTGAAAGGTACCAAATGAAGTGTAGATTTGGAGGGCAACTAAGGCTGCCAGGAAATTTTGAAATGCAAAATATGGGTTTTATTTTTAAAAAATCCTTGACACTCTCATACCTGTAAATAATCCAACCTGAACTGCTTATACTCATGTCCAGGGCTCTTGGCTCTGGTCCTTCTGCTGTTTAGAAGGGTGTGGCAATAATAAATCACACTCCTCTTTTTAACATGAATTATGGCTGACTCTGAGAAGAATGGGAATCCCAGAACACTTGATCGTGCTAATGCGAAACCTATATTTGGACCAAGAAGCAGTCATCAGAACAAACCAGGGAAACACTGCATGGTTCAAAATTGGGAAAGGTGTAAAACAGGGATGTGTCCTATCTCCATACCTTTTCAACCTGTATGCAGAGCAGATTATCCGAGAGGCTGGGCTCTATGAGAAGAAGTGTGGCATCAGGATTGGTGGAAGATCTATTAACAATCTGTGTTATGCCGATGACACAACCCTGCTTGCTGAAACTGAGGAGGACCTCATGCATTTACTGCAGAGGGTCAAGGATTGCAGCCTTCTGTATGGATTGAGGCTCAATGTCAAGAAGACAAAGATATTCACCACTGGACCAATTGGCAGCATCAGGATGGATGGTGAAGAGATTGAGATTATTAACAACTTTAGTCTGCTTGGCTCCACAGTCAACACTCTTAGCACCAGTAGCCAGGAAATAAAAAAAAATGTATTGTGATGGGAAAGTCTGCTGTTAGGGACCTCTCCAAAGTACTAAAGAGCAATGGTGTCACTCTGGAGACTAAGGTGTGTCTGATACAGGCCATGGTCTTTGCAATCACTTGTTATATGTCAGAGAGTTGGACAATGACTAGGGAAGATAGAAGAAGAATTGATGCCTTTGAGCTGTGGTGCTGGAGAAGAGTATTGAATGTACCATGGACTGCCAAGAAAACAGATTCATCCTGGAGAGGGTTAAACCAGGCTGCTCCTTGGAGGCAAGGATTCTGAGGCTTTGTCTGACATACTTTGGACATGTAAGGAGGGACAGGTCCTTAGAGAAGGACATCATGCTTGGGAGGGTAGAGGGACGGTGCAAGAGGGGAAGACCCTCTATGAGGTGGATTGATTCAGTGACTGGGGTAATCGGGATGGGTATGTCAGAGGCAGTGTGACTGGCACAGGATATAGCAGGGTTTAGGGCTGTTGTACATAGGGTTGTGAGTCGCAAGCGACTCAACGGCACATAACAACAACAACATGCAACAGTAGCATCATTTCAGAAGATTCTTGTGCAAGCCCTCAGAAGACCTTGGCTTATCCTGAGGGTAAAAGTGGGGACAAGGGTCCCCTAACAGGGACTGAGAGGGAAAAGGCTGCTGATGGGTGCAGTAGGACTGGTCAGGGGGAGCAAGTCACCAATAAGAGCTTTAGCTCAGCCCAGCATACCCTTTTTCCCAGCTCACCCAAGGTGCCTCTGCCTGCTCTTGTCCTGGATCTGATAGCTGGTTCAGAGTGAGGCCCCAGTTGGCCTAAGCCATGCTTAGGCCTCATGGGGGACTGCATATGTGACCTCAGGCTTGAGTATAAAATGGTTTAAGGTACGTTGGGTGAAAAAACTATTAAATGTTTACTAGCTGAAGGCAGCACTGGTGACGTAATGGGAAAGGAGTTGTGCTGCTAACCCAAAGGCAGGTAGTACAAATCCACCAGCTGCTCCAAGGGAGAAAGACGGGCAATCTCCTGTTGTGCAATTTACAATTAAAACCTGCCAGAGGGTCAGCTATGAGTCATTTCAGATTTGACAGGACTTGACTGCACTAGCCAAAAGGCCAGCCGATCAAACCCATGTAGCTGTGCCTCCGACCAAAGCCCAGGGTCGGCTTCTGAAAGGCATCCTGCAGAGTGTGGTCTGTCTGTGCACACACAGCATTCCTGTGAGTCACAAGCAGCTCAATGGCAGTTAACAATATCAGTAGAAGTGTGATGTCAGGAATAAACTCAAGAACGAGAAAAATATTAGTTAAAAAAATCCCAACCAAACAAAAGAACACAGAAATGTGTATGAAGGGCAATCAACTCCTACACAGTTTACACTGCATATGAAAACCGCCTGGAGGGACAGCTGTGATTCAGTTCTGACTCCGCAACACACACAACAACAACAACAACAGCATGTCTAAGCAGGGCAGCCTCTGAGGGGAGAACTCCACAGGAGCCCCATGCATAACTGAAAATCACCTACAGCTACAGTGGCCTAATCTGGAGGGAGTTGTACTGCCAAGCCAAGGCAAGATGCTCTAATTCACCAGCTGCTCTGAGGTAGAAAGTTGAGAAATCTCTCCCATGTGTGGGTTGTGATGGTGGTGTTGTTTGCCACTGGGTCAGAACCGACCCCTAGCTGATCCTCCAGCACGTTCTTAGAGGCAGTAAATAGCACAGGAGATCACTCATCCTCCTCCCTCTGCAGCTCCTGACCACTGGACCACCAGAGCTCACAGCCCCTGAAAACCCAGTAGTGGGTCAGCTAGGAGTCCGCTCCTGCTTGACAGTAATGAGTTTGCGGTTTTTAATTGGAAAACATCTAGTCACTATGAAATGCTAGTGGCATTACTAAAGATTATTTTTTATTAATATTTTTCTTATTCATATACATTGTGTCTCATGCATGTATATTGTGGGTTTTAAAAAAATTTCCTTTTATATTGATTTGCTTACAAAATTCATATACATTCTTCCTTACCTGTTATGTCCCAGGACCTGTACTGGGTGAATGGCACAGTGCAGGACTTCTCTATAGAGGTCTAAGGTGAATCTAACATTCTACAAATATGTAAGTTCAGCATGAAATACTGGATACCACTGTCATAACACTGAGCACTAATGGGGTGCTTACCTTGTGCCAGCGTTTCTGTGCATTTCCCATGGCTTAGTGAGAGATGTTTGGCAGGCACCCATCAGCCAGCCCTGGCACCTCCCTGACGCCTCTGCACCGAGGTTCCTGGGATCGACAGGCAGGAGCCCAATTGTAGGGAGTTAATCCCTCAACTCTCCACCCCCCAGGTCAACCTGACTCCCACCAACTAACCTTCAGCAGAGAAATATAGAAGGGTTTTTGTTTCAGAAGAAAGAAAATGTTCCCGGAAGAAATTCTGACATGCAAAAATATTTTCATGCCTTCTGAAAGAAGAGCAGGGTAGAGAAGATTTGTTAATGTCAACAGAAAGGAACAGTAAAGCTGATACACAACTACATTAAAATTAAAAACTCACTTTATCAAAATATATCCGAAAATGTGGGAGGCATATGCTGTTGTTGTTGTTGTGTACCTTCGAGTCAGAACCTATCCATAGCTGACCCTCTAGAGGGCTTTCAGGGACAGTTGCTTGGGGGTAGATTGCCCATCCTTCTCCCACAGAGCAGCTTTTGGATTTGAATCGCACGCCTTGGGAATTGCAGTGCAGCTTCTTACTGCAAGGCCACCAGAGCTCCCTGCTACATCTTGACAGAAGATATTTCCAGGACACCTATAAGAACCTGCAACAAAAAAAGAAAAGAAAAAAAAAACACAACAAAAATGTCACAGAAAAATAGATCTGGCCAGGGAGTCTGTGAAAAGCATCTCATTAGTAATAAGGAAATGGAAATGAAAATCTAATGAGATGTAGGATCACTTTGGAGTTAAGTGATAAGGAATTGTGCTACCAACCCAGAGAGGCGTGGTGCAAATCTACCTGAGATTCCGCTGCAGCTGTGCCACTGGAGGATGGGAGGATGGGCAATCTCCCCTCATGTGGGTCACTATCTCTAAAACACTTGCTGGAGGGGTCAGTTACAAGTCTGTTCAAACTCAATGGTACATAACAAAGCAAACGCGCACAACAATAAAATCTATGGAAAATATCAAGGAATAAAAAAAAAACCCCACAAACCACAACTCATTGAACCAAGTAAGTTTAGCAAGTCATAAGATCACACACATACATAAATCACATTTCTACTGCCTAGACATAAATAATTAGGAAATAATTATTTTTACATCATCAAGGTAATTTTTAAAGTTTTTAATTTATTTTTGAGAAAATAAAATTTGTAAAAAGCTATTTATATTACCTTGCCCCAAATAAGACGTGTAGGTGTAAAATCCAGCAAAATGTGTATATGAGGATAGGTGTGCTCAAAATGACAAAAGATTAACAAAAGAAGCCAAAGACTTTATTCTTTAGAGGGACTAGAAAAATGGCATAGGAAAGATGTCAGTTATCCCCTGACTTATCTAAAGATCTAACACAATTAGGATCACAGGCACAGTGGGATTTTGAGTGGCAAGCTGACGCCCAGGGAAGAGGATCACTCCGTGTTGTGAGATGGGCAAACTCTGAGACATGGTCTGTTCCTGAAAATAACTGCTCAGGAGTAGTCACATGCACCGGCAACTTTTTTGATAATTGCAGATTTATAGGAATTTTAACATCTGATAGTATGGTGCTTCCAAACCACAAACCCAGAACCCGTCCCCTTCACCCTAAACGTTAGCAATATCAAAGTCTGGCAGTTTCTTCTTCAGGTTATTTTATTACTTTATGGTGGATAAACTCCAGTGTATCCATTGAGTGTCATAAGAAATAGAAGATTGTTACTATTGGTAGTGGCCCTAGTACTCTCACTCCCTATGCCATAACACTCTCTCTCTCTCTTCCCCCACCCCCACCTCCCCAAGCTGAGTCCTTGCTAAGCAGGTTCTGAGTAAAATGGTTCTGAAGGAAGTTGACAGTAGTGGTAACTATACACTGACATTGTTTGGGCCAATAAGACATACACATTCCTGGGCTGTATTTTTACCTTTTGAACTTGAGGGGCAGGGGCAGGACTAGGGTGAGGCAAATCAAATGCTTTAGGTATACATTCCATCTGGCACTCACCCTCAGAGCTGTGCAAATGCTGAATGGCATCCACACAGAGACCTGCAGGATGTGTGGTCTGGAAGCCACAGAGGTGGGCTAGGTGGGCAGCTGAACTCATTCACCCACGTGGTGCTTATAAAAAACACAAGTTTAGCAGGTGTGAGGAGAGGGAGACCTGAGGAAGGATGTGTCAATTTCCCAAAGAAGCTTGATGAAAGAAGTGCTCAGAAAGACTGAGAAAAACAGCAAAACCACATGGTCAAAGTGACAGTCCTTTTCCTATAGGCCTCACACTGGACGTGCTGACTGCTGGGCATTCCATTCCTCCTCTAGACTCCTCAGCAGGGGTGCAAACCCAAAAGCAGACAAAGACAGCAGGAAAGAGAGCAAGGAAAAGTAGGGTTTGTTCAGCAAGCAGACTCTAGAAGGTGGACAGAGCTGGTGGACAATTAAACTACAACAATATTGAGCAGCTGATGCTTCCAGTTGGGGTGAGATTTTTGGATCTGGAGGCTCCACATTAAATGCCCAGAGGGCCAGGTGGGCACTGCCAATAGATGAAGGGAGTTGAGAAGGAGCAAATAGAACTTCAGGTGCAAGTGAGCAACAGTGAATGAGCCCTGCTCTGGCATGGGGCTATGAAGGCCGAGGGGTCTGTGGTCCAGAGGACTCAAAATCCTTTTGAAAAGGTCAAGGACAACTCATTTCCAATTACTGTAGCCTAAGAAACAGGCCCGCTTTGGCCAAAACTAGTTTTCTCAAGAAATGTCTGAGAATTAGGCTGTTCTCATGTGAAA
This sequence comes from Elephantulus edwardii, assembly GCF_000299155.1. NCBI lineage: Eukaryota > Metazoa > Chordata > Mammalia > Macroscelidea > Macroscelididae > Elephantulus > Elephantulus edwardii. The sequence goes on along the minus strand of NW_006399991.1, from coordinate 430,844 downwards.
TAGTCTCTTTCAAATGTTAGCAGTTTCTTCAGAAATGTTTTGTTTATGTGTATGTTTAACTGTACATGACAGTAATGTTTAGGCCAAGAACAAATGTGGTGGGTCAAAGCTGGCCTCCATAATCTACTAACAGCCTCTGCACTGCAACCTTGAATTCCTAACAACATCAAGTTAATGATCAAGTCACTTCTGATCCATGGTGATCCTGAATTACCACGCAGAACTGTGCTCCAAAAGGTGGCCAACTGTACTTGCAGTCTTCATGGGGTCAGTCATCAGGCCTTTATTCTGTGTGGTCTCTGGTGGACTTGAATCCCCAGCCTTTTACAGGCCATTTGCACCACCCAGAGGGCTCATTTTGGTCTGTGATTCCAAGGGACAGTCTTCTTTCCCCATCTCCGCCCAGGCTCCCACTAAAGTTCACCTGAACTGTCCACTACTCACCTCTCCCCTCAGCTAGAGAAAAGAAGTAAGGAGCATTGCTCACCCACTCCACCTCCCAGCCCCCAGCGGGAGGAGAGAAACGGGGAGTGCACTGCCCACCAGTACTGAGGCATCCTCCTTGTGCCTTGTCTTGCAGGTATTCGGGTTCTGGGTGTGGATCCTGGTCGCCGCCACCCAGGTGGCACAGCCCTTGCTCCAAGGATGGGTGATGTATGTCTCACTCACGTCATTCCTTATCTCCCTGATGTTCCTGCTGTCTTACTTGTTGGAATTTTACAAAAAGTTTAGCTCCTGGAAAGTCCTGGTAAGAACTAGAGGGGCTCCTCCTTGACTGATGCCCTGGGGCTGTGAGGACAGTGGACTCTTCCAGGTGGGGCGAGAGAAGGAGGCCAGGGAGGTGGTCAGAGAACAGAGACCATTCCAGGGCCAAGGGGCTTCTCCTTCTTCCCCCTCCTCCTCTCTCTTTTTTCTTGTACCATTGATTCACATCCACCTAGAACAGAATGAGATTGCCTCTCCTTCTCCAGTGGAGCATCTGGTGGATTCAAACCACAAGCCTTTGGGACTGCAGTGCAGCTGCTTGCCACTAGGCCACCAGAGCTTCCCTTGGGGAATCCTTATTTTAATGTGTTCAGTAGTGGTGGTGGTGTGTACCATCGAGTCAGAACTGACCCATAGCTGACCCTCCAGCAGGTTTTCAGAAGCAGTAATCGCACAGGAGGAGACTGTCCATCCTTCTCCTGCAGAGCAGCTGGTGGATTCTAATCAAATGCCTTTGGGTTGGCAGTGCAGCTGCTCAGCACAAAGCCACCAGACCTCCATAAGGTGTTTAACAGTAAACCCCACTGAAGCATTCCTCTGCCAGAGCACAGCTTCCACTGTAACCCTTTGCATTGCTTTCCTGTATGAACCCACACTGCCCTGTAAGTAAACATTTAAACGTGTCCTCTCTACTTCATTTCTGGTGAAATAACAGGAGCAGCACTGAAGAAAACTCTCAAAAAGTCAGGCATTGTCATGGAATCGAAACCAACTCATAGCTGACCCCACATCATGTTTCCAGAAGTACAGAAGGATATTCTCCCACAGAGTTACTGTTGTATTCGAACTGCTTGCCTTAGGGTTAACAGTACAACTCCTTGCCACTAGGCCACCAGAGCTCTAGAAGAGAAATCAGCTCACTCTCAAGGCCCTACCACCACCACTGGGGTCATTCTTCCAAGTTCCATGTTTTAAGTATGATAGACAGAGAGGCAAAAATCCACTGCTACTGAGTTGATTCCAACTTTTGACAACCCTTCACCTCACCATGTCTCCAAGGTTGTATATCTTTACAAAAGGAGATTGCCTATCTTTCTCCTGAGGAGTGGCTGATGGAGCTAAACCCCCTACCTTTTGGTTAACAGCCCATGCCACCTTAGAGAGCTACAGAGTTAAAATCACATTGGACAAACAATCCTGGATGTAGGTTCCTGTATTTAATATTACATGATTGACTTTTTTCACATTGTTGCATCATCTCCACATCCATGTAAACAATTTTTACACTGACCAATGTAAAGCACACACAAAAGCAGAGACAGATTATTATTGACTTGCAAGTAACTATAATTCAAATTCTAGTATTATCAAGATTTTACCACACTATATCATCTAGTCCCTTTTCTCTCCTTGAAGAATTTTTTTTTCTCTCTCTCTCTAATATATTTTTCTTAAAAAAAGACATGAAGAATTTTTTTAAAACCTCACATATCATGTCATCTCATGCCACATACTTGATCTCCAAGAAAGGCTTAATCTCTCTTTCACATGATTCTTTAACTGTTATTCACTCTCTCCCCCCAAGTCCACTCTGGATATTTTATGTACTACACTAGAATGGCCTTCCTTGCTAGTAGTTCAAGAAAACAGGCCAGTTGTCTTGTGGAAGGACTAGCTCCTGCATGTGTCTGTTCTCACCCTCTTGGTGGATTTATGTGTCCCTCTAGTTGCTGCACTTTTGCCTGGCTAGCAGTGAGCACCAAAAGCTGGGATAAGTACTGGACATTGCAGGCGAGAACACACTCCAAGTGACTTCATATCACATCACCATGGTGACTAAAGGGCCCTCTCTCAGGATGGAAACAGCATTAGCTCCTCAACTCCCTGCTCCACTGATGATGATTTCTAAATGACATATTTTTTGGGGGGTTGCGAGTTTCAGGCTCATCAATTGTAACATTCCGTCTAGACTTTATAACCATATTGCACTATATTGTCAGTGAATTAAAAATTTAACAGAGCTTAGAGTTTAACAGAGAGGTTCCACATTTGAAATATGGAATCATATGCTGACTAACAAGTCTAATGTGTGTTGGCTAAGTGTTGATGTCCTCATCTGTAAACAGTGGGGTCAGCTGTGAACATTAAGAGACAACTCTTTGCCATTGGGTTGGAACTGACTCATAGCTGACCCTTCATTGTGCTTCTAAGACTGTAAGTTGTACAGATAGAGATAACCCATCCTTTTCCCTTGGAGCCACTGGTAGATTTGAACAGGAGTGCAAAATCTCTATAAATGGGAAACACAGAATAAGTCTGCAGAACAGCAATAGATATGAACATAACCTTGGTGTTCATGTGGCCTGTGTTCAGTTACTTACCCATCAGCCTTAACCTTGACCTGCAATTTTCTGAAAACGGGCCTAGTGATAAATAGTGCCTATTTCTGAGCTGACAAGTTTAACTGAAATACATGAGAAACAGCCTAACATAGAGCACAGCATCAAATGCCCACTCAATAAATGCTGACTGGAACTGCTGTTATTATCTCTGCCATTCCCCTAGTGTCCACTACATAGCTATTTCCAGTAGCAATATTGAAGCTAATAAAAGGAAAGATTGGGATAGAGCTTGTCTTGGTGGGGTGGTCTGAAAGAAGGACACTCATTTCGTCAGCCACCCCAGTGATGGTGGTCGTGGCCTCTGTTCTGTGTTTAAAGGACAGCCTGTACCACGGGACCACTGGCATCCTGTACATGAGCGCGGCTGTCCTGCAAGCTCATGCCACAATCCTTTCTGAGGCTGGTGGACCCCCGAACTACTATCTAAACACGGCGGCTTCGGTGAGTGGCTCTGTTGCTGCTGGCCAGGGCGTTTAAGGCCACGTTGCTGGAAAGTATAATGATACGTGGCCTTGCCTCCCTTGGAGCAAATGACCCTGACCTTGCAAGCTAAAGGAGCTACAGAGGATGGGATTAAGGTGTGTGCGTGTTTGCCTGCGTGTTCACTTGTGTCCACCCGTGTGCCAGGCCCACGGCAGGTATGTGTGTGCACACCTACGTGTTCACATGTGTCCACCCGTGTGCCAAGCCCATGGGGAGGTGTGCATATGTGTGTCTACATGTTCACATGTGTCCACCCGTGTGCCAGGTCCAAGTTCAGGGTTTTCTCTTGCCTTCTGTGTTTTTCCACCTCAATCTTGCTCCCTTCTCCACATTTGTCATCTTCAAACTCATTTTCTACTTCCAAAAGCACACATTGGAGCATGTGTGTCTCTCTCCTCTTGAAAGTCTCTGGCAGCTCCACTGCCTACAGAGTAAGGCCCTGAAGCCCAGATTCCTCGTCCTGTTCCCTTGTTTTTTTTATTTCAGTGACAGAAATCCAGTCTCTCTCAGGCCAGCAGAGCAGTATGTTGGCTAATAGAACCCAAAGCCAGGGGACACAAGCAAACCACGGGAAGGACAGTGACCCAGCCACTGGACACGTGGACCAGAGCTAGTCTTGCCCCTCTGCAGGCTCCCATTCCTTGCCATGCTATCTGTGGCCTCTCACCACAGAACCTCCCTGCTGCCTCCAATCTTACCTTGAGCATTTCCAAGGACGGACTCTGACTGAATTTGTGCCCATCCCCAGGCCAGTTATCTGTGAAAATGTCAGGTCTCTATCATGCTGGCAGGCACCAGGAGGAAGGGGTAAACATAAGGTGTTGTCGCCCAGAGTAAGAACGAGGCATTGGGAAAACAGTGGGGATCCACTAGCGTGGCCTTGTGGTATGTTCATCTGCTTTTCCACTCTTCCTCCTGGCCCTCCTTGTCCACCTATTCTGATTTCCTTAAACTCCAAACATACTTCCCATGTGAGGGCCTTCTCCCAGGCCCTTTCTCCCACCTTCTTTTATCCGTCAGCTTGCACTGAAGGCCCCGTTGGAGTATCTCACATCCCAGGCTAGCTCTCCTCCATGGAAGCACAGTGTTCCTGTCCTGGGTCCCTCCACTAAAGAGGAGTCCTGGGGTTGAGGGGACAGGTGCATGAGATGTAACCTGGTAAGGTCTTTCCCAAACCATCACAGCCCACATAGGCTATTTTTCCTCACCTGGTTCAGGTGCCTCCATGCTTGGAGGTACTGCAACCGGATTTCATTATACATAGGTTCCCCAGACAGGAATAGATACCCATTCAGGGTGCCTTGGACAGTCTACTGCTTCTTGGCAATGCTTATCATATCATAATTTTGTGTCTGTGAATGAGTCCCTCACTGCCTGTAGATTCCAAGAGGTCTAGAAATGGGGCTTTTCTCATCCACCACGCTGTGCCTAACCTTGTGCAAACAACGTGCTTTTCCCAGTGGGAGCACAGCTGGACTCTCCCTCCTCAGTGACATGGGGTCACCGTTTCCTCGTTGACTCCTGCTCCAAGTTTCTCTCTCTGTGCCAACTTCCTCAGCAGTCTCTCAGCCTCTGCCCACTTCCCACGTGCTAAAGGCTTGGTTTGCAGCCGTTTGCAGCTGTGTCCACTCTTTCTTCGCGTGTTCTTCAACCCAAGTGGCTTATATTCTGGCACAAGTGCAGACCTCCTCTACTAATGAAACATGAAATGTAAAAAAAGTGAAGATCTAGGAAGATAAGCAGTTGTAAAAAATGGAATAAAGCATAAAGATCCACATCCTAGGCATTAGAGAGCTGAGATGGACTGGCATTGCCCAATTTTAATTAGAAAATTATCTCTGCTCCTCAGAGGCAAGGACTGTGAAACTCCATCTTACCAACTTCAGGCATGTTGTGAGGAGAGGCAAGTCCTTGGGACACACTGGTCAAGGTGGAGGGTCAGAAAAAGAGGGAACCCTTTACAAAAAGACTAGAGGTAGTGACAATGACCATGGGCTGCATATCAGAGATCATGTGGGTGGGCAGGATGGGGCAAGGGTCAGATGCCAGCTGTTATCTGTGGTGTCACTATGTCAAAGTCGAGCACTGGCATCTAACAACAACAACAACAACACAGGGGCCTGGCTTAGCTTGTTATTCCTCAGCCATGTAGCATCCTTCTCCCTCAGCCCTGTGGCCAACTAGGGAAATGATTTTCTGGTTTCTTAGTTCAAATTCCTAAGAGAGACAATGTTACTGGCTCAGCCTATCTTCTTGTTCGGGTTGTGGCTCAGATCCATCCACTCAAATATGACAGTTCCACCCAAGGATAACGTTTCCAGGAAGACAGTGTAACTGGCTCTGTCAGAAGTTTCTGGAATTCAAGGAAGATGAGACTGGGTAATAATTGTTGCCTTCGGGCTGGTGGGATATGGGGCAGAGAAGGGACAGCAGAGTCAGAATATGTGGTCTCCTGTGAGGAGACAGGGCAGGAACCAAGCTCATCACTAACACCCGACTCCTCCATCTTCTTCCAGTTTTTTACCTTCATCACCGCCCTGCTGTACATCCTTCATGCCTTCAGCATCTACTACCACTGAGACAGACGCCAGGGAGCAATGCCAGAGCAGGAAGTGCTCGTGTAAACCTGGCATGTTGAACCCCCAAACAGTTTCCAGTCTTTGCCATCCGGATGAGAAACAGAAAGTCAACAGATCATCTTTTCAGACTGAGTGATAAAAAATCACTTTGACATTTCTGTTAGGACATTTTAGATCATTATGTTGAATATGAAAAGGTGTTCTTTTTCCTGGGAAAGTAAACTGTTCTCTTGGGATTATCTGATAATGAACACAACTCTAGAAACTACCATCCATAACCTCACCACTGAGGGAACCCACTCAGCCCCAAAATTGTCACATGGCTTGGAGGTTCTGTCTCAGCAGTGGGGTCCCCCATAGATAGTAGGGGTAGGGGACATTCAGTCAACAATGTCTAATGCTGGTCCCAGACCTGGCTTCGGTCCCAGGCCTCTGTGTTCTCTGGGGAGCAGTGCCCAAGCCAGCTCTCTCGCCTCCTTGCCACCTCCCCATTTCCCCATCAACAAGGACAATCCCTCTCCCCTTATATCCACCTCTCTTTCTTTCCAGCACCGGGAGCCAAGGACTACCAACTTAAAATGAACTTTGAAGGTAGTTTTTGAGGTAAATAAATGACTGACCATATAAAATTGTTGTAAAGGCCTGAGAAGTCCCTGGCAAACCAATATTGGAGGTTTGAGTTCACCCAGAGTACATTGGCAGAAAGGCCTGCTGATCGACTTCTGAAAAGCAGCCCTAGAAGCCCCTCTGGAGTGTGATTCTCTCATGATAATGCCTGCTAAGGGCAGGGGATAGGGCCATTGAAGCCCCTCTGGACCGCAGTTCTCCTGTGGTAAGATCTGCTGAGAGGCCAGGGACAGGGGAGTGAGGGACAAGGGAAGAAGTAGCCTGATTTTTCCTCAATCAGCTTGCTGTTTTTCTGTCAGGCCTCCAAGGTCTACACCCAGTCCTTTAGGAAAGAACAGTGTTGATGTGAATCACCTCAGCAGGAAGTGAAAGGATGGCTGTCACACCAACAGTGTCACCTGCTCTCCTTGCATTCAAGAACTTAGTGTCACCTCCTTCTCTGGGGCCTCTGGCCCCGTGGAGCCATGTCTACACTTCTGGACCATTTTCCAATAAAACTAGAATTGTTCATTACAGAAACATGCATCCACGGTGCTTGATTCCAAAGTAAACACTTTGCTCATCCCAGTGTTTCTTGCCTGGCCCTCTGCTGCTGAGGGGCTTCAGGCCCCGCCCCTCTGCACAGTTCCTTACCCCTGGTGGATCAGGCACAGTGTAGGTGCTTGCTGATTTTAAATGACATAAGTTATTATGTGAAAAAGACTTTTCTTCACTGATTCTGCACCCTATAGTTTCGTACCAGCTGGTTTTGCTCCTGGGACCAATGCTGTGGACTGCTTACTGTCTCATCACCGTGATGTCTTAAAAGCCACCATTTACCTGTCGTTTTTATTGCCTGGCAGCTGTCTGGATTATTCCTGTTGAATATTTACTGAGTAGTCACATACTAATAAACACAGTTTGTACAATACAAAGTGGTGGATCCATTGCTTTCATGCCATCAGCGATGGACCCCCCCAACAATTTCATACTGTGTCATCAGTTTCACAAAGGCACCCTTGGGTGAATTTAAGGGGCACCCCAAGTTCCCCAAAGGCAAATGGCCCTCACCCTGGCCCTTGCTCTCAAGGCAGCATACCGAGGGTCCCAAGTTTGTCTCCAGGGGTGTAGGTTTGTGACATGATTTTTATGTCACTGGCTTAGTCCTTGTAGACGTGCAGTATTCTGGCAGTTCAAATCCACCAAGCAGTTCACAGGCAGAGAAGTGGGCAATCTCCTTCTGTTCGATCCACAGCCTCTGAAAACTTGCTGGAGTGCCAGGTGAGAGTGGGCTCCATTTCCACAACAGTGACTGACTTGACACTTTGGTTACATTTCCAGATGTAAAGTCACAGGAGCTAAGGTGTAGCTGGGATGGGCTGGCCAGGTGGGGAGAGGTGAGGAGGCCTTCAGGAGGGGCAGACCTCTAGCCACCTCCCTGTGCTGAGTGTTTCTGTCCTTCCTGTACTCTAACTACATTGCTACATTGCAAAGGCTTGTCCAGGCACCTCAGGCACCTCAGTGGACACTGTCACCCACCTAAATGCCCCAGATTTACCTGCTATTGTGCAGCTCCAGCTCTCTCTTCCCGCTTCATAGCCACTTCCTTTCTCTCCTTGTAGGGCTTTCTTCAGACACCACTTCTTCTTTTTTTTTAAAATTTAGTTTATTTTTCATTTCAATGAACATCTACAGAGATTTTGGAATTCCATTCATTCATTGTTGCACCCTTCTCCCCGCACAACCCCCCCCCCGCCCGCCCCCCCCCATTTGCTCCTCTCCTTGAAAAGCAAAAGAAAAACTCACCACTTCTTATACACCCAACTGTGCATGCGTCAGGGGCCTTCCCCACCCTGTCCCTTTGCCTGACGCACCACCTTCTCTTTGGGTTTCCTTGGATCCTGGCAGGATCCTTCTCTCTGGGTTTCCTTGAAGTTCGTCAGGGTTTGCATGTCACAGCCATCTCCTGAGGGCCTACTGTGTGCTGGGCTCTGGGTATATGACCTTGGGAAACAGAGTCCAGAAAACGAAACCCTGTTGCCCATAGTTGAATGCTATACCAGATTTGATCCGTGACTTCCTCCAGGATACTGTTTGGGTTATGAGCTCTTACAAATAACCCACAAATTCAAACCCACTGCCCTGCAGTCAGTTCCAACTTGTGAGTTGAAAAACAGAAGCGGAAAATATTTTAAGTTGAAAACCAACCTGGGGCTGGCAGATACCTCAACTGACAGGGTGATGACTCTCCCCTCTCGAGGAAGAATATAGCAGTTGCTCTCCCCCTCCCCCCCATTCCAAGCCTGATCACTTCTGAGAAACCTGATAACATCTAAGCTGGCCATATCAAAGACCAGACCAGACAATGGATCCTGATAAGGCTCTGAATCTGATAAAAATAGCCCAAACCTAACTTAATTAACACCCCAAATTCCAAGAAATACCATCTTTCTTAGTCCTCTCCAGAACCCCTATAAAAAGGAACCCCTGTCAAATTGACCAGGTGCCATTTTAACTCTCCGTGTGCTGTGCAGCCGGGTCACTTGGCTTCCCTCTCAGACCATGCAAATGCAGAAAATGCCTGTTCATTTCTTGGGACCAGTTTGTTTCTTTGTTTCTTTTTCTCTCTCACCCTCAACACTCTTTTTCTATCTAACACCCTCTCTACCCCACTCCAATGTTCCAATCAGAGGAAGAATATGAAAGAAGTATGTGGAAGTTGCCCCACCATCCCCAAGCTTGATCACTTCCTGAGAAACTTGATAACACCTAAGCTGGTCATATCAAAGACCAGACTAGATGATAGATCCTGATAAGAGTCTGAACTTGGTTAAAAATAGCTAAAACCTAACTTAATTAACACACCAAATTCTGGGAAGTACCAACTTAGTGCTCCCCAGGACCCCTATAAAAAGGAAACCCCCAAACTGCCCGGGGACCATTTCAATCCTGCCCATGTGCTGTGCGGCCAGGTCACTTGGCGTCCCTCTCAGACCACACAATAAAGGCCTGCTGTTTGTTTCTTGAGACCAGTTTCTTTCTTTGTGTCTCTCCTTTGCTCTTTTTTCTTTCTAACAGAATGTAGCTTGCTCACTCCTTGAAGAAACCTGATAATATCTAAGGTGACCTGACCAAAACCAGACCATACAGGGGATCCTGATAAGACTCTGGGCCTGATCACAAAAGCCCATGCCCAAGTTAATTAACAGCCCCAAATGACAAGCAAAACACCATCTTTCCTAGTCCTCCCTAAGCTCTCTATGAAAAGAAACCACCCTTGACTGCTTTCGAGCCATTTTGACCTTCTCCATGTGGTCACTTTGCATCCCTCTCAGACCTGTTCGTTTTGAAAGGTCGCAGAGGAATGACAGATTCCCGTTCAGGCCAAGAAAGACACTTTATCAAGGAGAAACTGCTAGGCTGGCTCTAAAGCAGAAACCAGCCCCTACGTGGAGTTTTATATTGTCTTACAAGAAAATTGGAGAGTTAGGATGTTCACAGCTACTTGGTACCAGATAAGAGAGCAGGTTGGGAGCCACGGATAGTTCTTCCTGGGAAAGGGAGGTGAAATAGTTGTGCAGTCCTAACAAGGATCAGCAGAGCTGCAGCTGCTGCTGTGACCATTACTGCGGCTGGTCTGGGGAAAGGCAGGGAGTTTCCTGAGCCCAGCTTCTTTCTTTCTCTCTCTTGCCCTCAACTCTTTTTTTCTTTCTAACACCAATGACCTTGTTGTTGTTGTTGTTGTTGTTATGTGCCATCGAGTCGCCTGCGACTCATAGCGGCCCTATGTACAACAGCCCTAAACTCCACTCTGTCCTGTGCCAATCGCACCGTCTCTGACACTCCCATCCCAATTATCCCAGTCACTGAATCAATCCACCTCATAGAGGGCCTTCCTCTCCTGCGCCGTCCCTCCACCCTCCCAAGCATGATGTCCCTCTCTAAGGACCGGTCTCTCCTCACTACATGTCCAAAGTAAGTTAGACGGAGCCTCAGAATCCTTGCCTCCAAGGAGCCACCCAGTTTAACCCTTTCCAGGACAAATCTGTTTGTTTTCCTAGCAGTCCATGGTATTCTCAATACTTTTCTCCAGCACCACAGCTCAAAGGCATCAGTTCTCCTTCTATCCTCTTTGGTCATTGTCCAACTCTCTGATGCATAACAGGTGATTGCGAAGACCATGGCCTGTATCAGACGCACCTTAGTCTCCAGAGAGACACCACTGCTTTTCAGCACTTTGGAGAGGTCCCTAACAGCAGACTTTCCCATGGCAATGCACCTTTTAATTTCCTGGCTGCTGGTGCCAAGACTTGGAACAAGGATTACCACGTATCACTTGCATCTTCTTAACCCATGGACTGCCAAAACAAACAAGTCTGTCTTGGAGAAAGTGCATCCATAAGTGTGGGTGGGGGTGGTGCACAATCCTTGTAAAAAGAAAAGGACATCATGCTTGGAAATGCGGGGAGTCAGTTAAACAAGATGGACTGACACGGTGACTAACAATGAGCTCAAGCATGCCAGAGGTGATGAGGATGGTGTAGGGCAAGGTTGTTCACAGGGTTGCTAACAGTCCACTCAGTGGAACCTAACAACAAACAACAGACTGCGAGAGAAGATAGTGTCCATCTTTCTCCCATGAAGCAGTGGGTGAATTTGAACCTCATGCCTTCAGGTTTGGGGTTTGGCAATGCAACTCCTAGGCCACCAGAGAAACCCTCCAGGAGCAGGTCCATGGTGCTGTACTCAGCTTGCTTTAATTAGCATATATTTAATTAACTACCTTAAACCTTTCTGCTTAACAAACAAAGCTCCTCATTGTATTGAGGTTTACCTCTGCAAACAAAAGCCTGCTTTAACATTGCAATAAATGTTTTTTAACTCCCACCATACAAAACTGAATGAGGGCTTGTAAACTCATTTACCTTCCACTTGTTTCATCAAAGAAATGTTGAAATCACTTGGCTTGAGTTCAGGACACACATCCCTTCCCCCCCAAATGCGCCTTGTATTCTCCTTTGTCTCCCAGGCGTGGCTAGAGAGCCCCCCCCCCACACACACACACTGTGTTCACTCCTCACTGTGGCTGCACACTGGCCCCCAGAGGTTCTGCTCGGCATTGCAGGGCCTCACCTCCCAACCCTGCTCCAGAATACCCTGGAAGAGAATTTGAGCTCACAAAAGATCTCTGTGCTCAGCGTCACTGCCCTGCTCACCTCTGCAGCTTCTTTCCTGCGCCTCTTCTTTCTCTGAGGCTTCCTTACTCCCACAGAACACAGCACTGCCCTGTTCCTATGCATTGATGTGTATTGCCCTGCGCCAGCCCATCTGGAGGCCTCACTTCACAGATGAGGAAAACGTCCCAGACTTCAGTCAAGACATTGAGAGTTGTTGGTAGGTGGAGTCGACTACAGCTCATAACTGCCATGTGAGCAGCAGGTCTGGGCCTGGCCTGACCCTGTGCCATCTACGTGGTCTCTGCCATGCACTAGCCCACTGTGGTAGTCTGCACATCACTCCATCTTGTAGAGGGTCTTCCTTTCTTTCCCCTGTGCCTTTCCCAGGGTGATGTCTCTCTCCAAGGACTGGTTCCTCTTTAAAATACATCTCAAATAAGTGGGAGAATGTTTCACCATCTGTACCTCTGGTTGTACTCCTTCAAGACATTCGCTTTCGCTTGTTCTTTGGCAGTCCATGGGATATTCAGTACTCTTCTCAATACCACAAGGCTAAGCATTGGTTCTTTTTCTGCTACCCTTGTTCATTGTCCACCCTTCAGATACACTGAGACCCCAGTCCATCCCTCAGGGAGCCCTGGCCTGTGAGGCTCTAGATCTTGGGCAGGTGGACTTTTGTTTCCTTCCATCAGCCATTGACTTTGGGCACTTCTCAGGGAGGATGCAACTCGTCCATGCAGCCACTACCCCTAACCCCAGCAGCTGGAGCTGACATGTCAGGCCTGGAAAGGTAAATGACATGTCAGGCCTAGATAGGTGAGTTTGTGCCACTACCAAATCCACTACACTGCACCTGCCCTGCTTTCTTCATTGTCTTGTCACAGGCAAAGTCACAATGATGACATGACTGCTGACCCTCCCCTGCATGTTGATGAATGTCACATACCAGCCTCCACTTCCCTCCTGCTATCCTGTACTGAAGAAAAAGACCATCTATTAGTTTGAAGGGATTTCTTGGTGACTTGTGTTCTGCCCACGAAATGCCCCTCAAGGGAAATGCAAATACATGCATGTAAATACAAAAGGGCTTTATTATGAAGAATAATTCCACATGTGGAGACTCTTTCCCTCAGTAGGAAGGTGGTGAGGGGAAAAGCCCCGAGTCCCCACGCGCAATTGTTTTTAAGGCCTTCGCGGGTGTTTTTGTTGGGGCAGGGAGATTGGGAGGATGGTTGGAGGGCCAGGGGATCAATCATGAGGGTTGGCTTTTGATGGGCTGGCTACTTTGCCCGCCTTTACTCTTTTTGTGTCACGTAGACACTAGTTAATTCTTTACTTTGCAAGGGCAGATAAGACTTTACCTGGCACATTTGTGTTTCCTTTAAGCTAAGAATTTTTATGGCCTGCTTCTGCTTCTGCTATTAATGGGTTTTTTCTAAAAAATGGGTTTATGCTGTCCCCCCAGTTGTTGTTCTTGTTAGGTGCTATCAAGTTGAGTACAATTCATAACGGCCCTATGAACAACATATCTAAAACCTGTCCTATCCTGTGCCAGCCTCACAATCTCTGACACACTTGAGTCCATTGCAGCAGTCACTGTGTCAATCCATCTGGTTGAGGGTTTTCCTCTCTTTCAGAGTCCCTCCACCTTCCAAAGCATGATGTTCTTTTCCAAGGAATAGCTTCTCCTAACAACATGCCCAAAGTACGTGAGACAAAGCTTTAGCATCATTGCTTTCAAGGAACACTCTGGCTGAACCTTTTCCAAGACCTGTTTGTTCTTTTGGCCATCTGTGGGATATTCAGTACTTTTCCCCAACACCACAGCTCAAGGGCATCAATTCTTCTGTTATCTTCAGTCATTGTCCAGCTCTCACAGCATTGCAAGTAATTGAAAAGCTACGGCCTAAATCAGACACACCTTAGTCCTCAGACTGACATCATTACTCCTCAAAATTGGATAAGTCCCTGACTGTAGACTTTCTCATTGCAATATATTTTCTGATCTCCTAGCTTCTGGTACCAAGTATCTTGATTGTGGATCCAAGTAAGATGAAGTTGCTGTTCACCTCATAGAGGTTCTTCTCCTTTTGCGCCGTCCCTCCACCCTCCCAAGCATGATGTCCCTTTCCAAGGACTGGTCCCTCCTTACAACATGTCCAAAGTATGTCAGACAAAGCCCCAGAATCCTTGCCTCCAAGGAGCAAACTGGTTTAACCCTCTCCAGGATGAATCTGTTTGTTTTCTTGGCAGTCCATGGTACTCTCAATACTCTTCTCCAGCACCACAGCTCAAAGACATCAATTCTCCTTCTATCCTCCCTAGTCATTGTCCAACTCTCTGATGCATAACAGGTGATTGCAAAGACCATAGCCTGTATCAGACACACCTTAGTCTCCAGAGTGACACCATTGCTCTTCAGTACCCTGGAGCGGTCCCTAACAGCAGACTTTCCCATCGCAATACATCTTTTAATGTCCTGGCTACTGATGCCAAGAGTGTTGATCATGGAGCCAAGCAAACTAAAGCTGTGAACAATCTCAATTTCTTCACCACCCATCCTGATACAGCCAATTGGTCCAGTGGTGAGAATCTTTGTCTTCTTGACATTGAGCCTCAATCCATATTGAAGGCTGCAGTCCTTGACCCTCCGCAGCAAGTGCTTCAGGTCCTCCTCAGTTTCAGCATGAAGGGTTGTGTCATCTGCACAACATAGATTGTTGATAGATCTTCCACCAATCCTGATGCCACACTTCTCCTCATAGAGCCCAGCTTCTTGAGCTGACCATATTCATCTTTTCTCTATCATGATGTTGCCTATTGGTCCAGTGTGACAATTTTTGTTTTCTTGATGATAAAATACAATACATGTTGAAGGGTACAGTCTTTGATCTTCTGCAGTAAGTACTTCATTTCAAGTCCTCCTCACTTTCAGCAAGCAAAGTTGTGTCATTTGCATAATGAAAGTTGTTGACTAGTCAACATGATGCCACATTCTTCTTCATAGAGTCTGGCTTCTCTGATAATTTGTTTAGCATATGGAGGAAGAATATAGCAGTTACCACACCCCAAGCCTGATCCTAGTAAGATCAGACCAGACAATGGATCCTGATAAGGCTGATCATAATAGTCCAAACCCAACTTCATTAACTCCCAAATTCCAAGATATACCATCTTCCTTCATCCTAACCAGGACCTCTATAAGGAGGAATCCCCCACACACACACAGCTGCCCACCCGCCCTCTTCGTGTGCTGTGTGGCCTGGGTCACTTGGCGTCCCTCTCAGACCACTCAGTAAAGGCTTGTTTGTTCTTGGGACCAGTTTCTTTCTTTTTCTCTCTCGCCCTCGTGCTCTTTTTCTATCTAACATAAAATGACCTACCTCTGGTGCCCATCAACAAACGAATGGCTAGAGAAGCTGTGGTATATTCGCACAATGGAATACTATGCTGCATTAAAAAACAAGGAACTCATGCA
>NW_006399991.1:401484-402685 GCF_000299155.1 Elephantulus edwardii | reverse complement strand
CCCTAGTTACCCCTCCTTATTGCAATGAAATAGCATAGCCACAATACTAATTAAATAATAGGTCTCAATAGCCTTAGGGCATTCAAGTTCAATACTCTCAGAGACTTCGACAATTTCTACTAATGCAAAGGCAAACGGTCAAAACTCCCCTTCTTTGCACTCTGCTCTTTGCTCTCTGCTGTCTGTCTTTCTCTTGGTCAAAATTGCTGTACTTAGCAAATTCTTCTCTTTCTAAGCCCATTCCCCTTCCCAGTCAAAACTCCCTCACCTTTTATCTCATGGATCTCTCTTTACCTCCTCCAGTGCCTGTTCTCTCAAATTGCCATACATAAATGTAGCCTCACCACAGGAGACCCTTTCCCTGTTCACCTTCAACTCAGAGCCCTACTCACTTTATTTTCCCTCTGGCCTCTCCCTGGCCCAGTCTGATAATTTCTTCTGTTTTTCTAACTCACTCTCTGTACTGACAATGAAAATCACTCATTCCAAACCTGAGAGGAAGTTAGTGAAAACTACTCATTTTGAATCTATGAAAATAGACTGGTGTAAATCAGATCATTCCAAATCTGGGAGCAAGTTAATGAGAGCCACTCATTCCAAACCTGGAGTGAGAATGAGAACTCTAGCTCTGCCTGTTGCACTAAGGTGCTTGTTTTCTGGTTATATATCTAAGTCTGTATCTGTTGCACAGTTGTGACTGTGTTAGTTTCTGTCATACTTTAGACAGAAACCTGTAGGAATAGAAGCAGAAGCTCTTCCATTCTTCAGTCTTGGTGGCATTTTGATGTCTGCCAATATCTGATCTGATTGTATGAAGCTGCTTTGTATTTAATGAGTAGAACATGTACTGTATCTGAGTACAATTTGCATTGTATCTAATGAGTAAAAGTTGTATCTGATGATTGTGTACCTGTAACACATCTAAAGATTGAATATGCATTAACACTTTCCTTTTGTTCATTTCCTTTTAAATCATCGCTCAAAAGTAAGACCAAAAGTTTCTAATGCTTCCTCTCAGTAAAAAAAAATAATTTAAAATAGTTTTTTGCTTTTATTAAAACAAGGTTAAGAATTTTTTTTGTTTCCTTTTTCCTTAAAGTATTTTCTACCCACTTTAGATTTTCAGTTCAGAACTGAAAAATTTTCCCAAATTTATTTTCTCCTTTTTTAAAGTTTAGTATAGCAATAGTTTAAAGATCAT
>NW_006399991.1:386140-400593 GCF_000299155.1 Elephantulus edwardii | reverse complement strand
ATGTCCCTCTCCAAGGACCGATCCCTCCTTACAACATGTCCAAAGTATATTAGACAGAGCCTCAGAATCCTTGCCTCCAAGGAGCGACCCGGTTTGACCCTTTTCCAGGATGAATCTGTTTGTTTTCCTAGCAGTCCTTGGTATTCCCAATACTCTTCTCCTGCACCACAGCTCAAAGGCATCAATTCTCCTTCTATCCTCCTTGGTTATTGTCCAACTCTTCAGTACTTTTGGAGAGGTCCCTAACAGCAGACTTTCCCATGGCCAAAAAGACTACCTAAAAGCCAAATTTCTTAAAACTGCTATTGCAGAATATTTAAAACCTTCTAGCAAATACGTCCAAAACTTAACCATTTCAAGGTTTTGACTTCCAGTATAGACAGCCTCGTCATGTCACATAAGCCACGAATATCAAAACATGCTGCAACAAAAAGTAGAGGGGCAAAAGGGAAGCCTCTTGCCACTTGCTTTCAATGTTGTTCTCATAAACACCTGGCTGAGCAATGGCCCCAAGTCAGTCCTGTTATCAAAAGAGCAATCAGACTGATAAGGCCCTAGCCCCCACAAAGGTGTTATGAGTGACCAGGATAGCATCACCGTAAGCCTGGAAAAGCCTGAGTAAGCATGGACGCTGCTGGTAAAAAGAATTTACTTTCTTTTGGACACTAGTACAAGTCATTTTGTCTTAAGATTTTCAGTAACCTTCTTTCCCTCTACCAACTTATTATTGCAGACATTAAAAAACAAAAAACAAAAACAAAACCACAACAACCAAAAACCTGTACAATTACCTAACTCCACCCTTCCCCAAGTCATCTTTATGACCTCTTTTGGGATGGATATGAATCACTCAGTACAGCCCTTTACATACGAGACTTTGTTTTTATCTTCATAAACAGCCACGTTTGTCTTGAATACATCAAGTAAGTTCCTTATTATGTCCAAGGAGAAAGGAGATAAGAGAGTGTGGAATTTATCAAACAATATCATTAATATCACATGCAAGCAAGATTCTGCTGAAGATTATCCAAAAATGATTGGAACAGCACATCAACAGAGAACTACTAGAAGTACAGGCTGAGTTTAGATGGGGTCGTGGTATTAGGGATAGTGTAGCTAATGTTAGATGGATCTTCGCTAAAAGCAAGGAGTACCAGAAGAATGTCTATCTTTGTTTCATTGATTACACAAAGGCATTTTGACTATATGGATCATAACAAACTGTGGCTGACTCTGAGAAGAATGGGAATCCCAGAACACTTGATCGTGCTAATGTGAAACCTATACTTGAACCAGGAGGCAGTTGTCAGAAAAGAGCAGAGAAACACTGCATGGTTCAAAACTGGGAAGGGTGTGTACCGGGGCTGTATCCTATCTCCATACCTTTTCAATCTTTATTCAGAACAGATTATCCGGCAGGCTGGGCTCTATGAGGAGAAATGTGGCATCATGATTGGAAGAAGAATCATCAACAGTCTGTGTTATGCAGATGACACAACCGTGCTTGCTGAAACTGAAGAGGACCTGAAGCACTTGCTGTGGAAGGTCAGGGACTGCAGTCTTCAGTATATAGTTTGATGCTCAATATCAAGAAAACAAGAATTCTCAGGATTGGTCTGATTGGTAGCATCATAATGGATGGTGAAGAGATTTAGATTGTTCACAGTTTTGGTTTGCTTGGCTCCATAGTCAACACTCTTGGCACCAGCAGCCAGGAATTAAAAGACATACTGTGGAAATGAATAATAATTTTTTTTTTTTTAAAGACATACTGTGATGGGAAAGTCTATGGTTAGGGACCTCTCTAAAGTACTGAAGTGCAATGATGTCATTCTGGAGACTAAGGTGGACCTGATTCATGTCATGTTCACTTGCTTTGCGTCAGAGAGCTGGACAATGGCTAGGAATGATAGAAGGAGAATTGATGCCTTTGAGTTGTGGTGTTGGAAAGGAGTATTGAATATATTCATGGACTGCTAAGAAAACGAACAGATTTGTCCTGGAGAGGGTGAAGCCAGGCTGCTTCTGGGAGGCAAGGATTCTGAAGCTTCGTCTGACATACTTTGGGCATGTTGCAAGGAGGGACCAGTCCTTGGAGAGGGACATCATGCTTGGGAGGCTGGAGGGACAGTGCAGGAGAGGAAGACCCTCGATGAGATGGATTGATTCAGTGGCTGGGGTAATGGGAGTAGGTGTGTCAGAGACACTGAGATTGGCACAGGATAGGGCAGAGTTTAGGGCTGTTGTACTATGATTGTGCTATGTCGCTATGAGTTGCAGATGACTCTATGGCACATAACAACAACAACAACAGTATTTCAAAATAGGAAACCTTGATGTGAAACTCCAGTTTCTTCTCATCTTTATATTTCTTTTATATCCAGTATTACCCAATCCCTACACTCTAATAACCCAAGTACCTCCAAAGTCTATTTCTTAGTATTAAACATAATGATATATTCTTCACTATATTGCTCCACTCTGACTCTCATCCTTTATTTGCCTTTAAGTAAACTAATCCAGAAACACTGAAAATCAGTTAATATAATTAAGAAAACAATTTTAGCTAAGTTGTTCTAATAAACTCAGTCTAATAAAAATTACCCTATACCCTATTATATCTTTAGAAACAGACTCCAGCACAATCCATTCCTAATCGGCTTCTCCAGTCTTTCTTCCATCCTTTTTATTAGTAACTGGATCTCAGAATTTAAGTCTTGAAACCTCCCTCTCACTATATATCAGTTGTTTTCCTATACCACTGATCTCTGGCTACAGGGGTCCCTCCGAGATTTTACCCCTGACCAAATATCTTTCTATACTTCCCGCCAATTCTTCCTTCTCTAAATATGGGATCTCCGTTCCTCATCATCTTTCCTTAATTTCCAAGTGAACCCACAGGGGTCCTCCTACTGGGTAAATTATCACCCCTGACCCAATTAAAAACTAGACCTCAACCAGAGCTGTCTTATTTCACTCTGCATGCAAAACAGTGCCCCTTTCTTTACTACAAGTCCACTCAATCAAATGCTCCAGATACGACCTTCAAAACATTACATACTTTCAAAAAAGCTCTCAAATCCTTTCCCCAAAACTTCTTCCTACTCTCACTCCCAAGTCTTCATCATCAGGCCTATTGTCCTAGGCCACAAACCTATGTCACAAATCACCCCTCCCCACCCCACCTATGTCTCTCCAGACAATCTTTCCCTCCTTAAAAAATTCTCCTGAAGTCATACTCCTACTGCAAAGTTCTTATCCCAATTTCTTCTTCCTTCCTAACCAACTCTTTCATACTCCACAACTAATTTCCATCAACCCAAACTACCCCATATGCCAAACTTTTTACCCAAAATAGCATCAAACTTACCCCAAACTCATTCTGCCTTCTGCTTAGGAAAAAACCCCCCCAGTTTCTCTCTTTCATTACTTAATATACCCTACAACATCAAGATTGGCACTGCATGCTGCTACAAACTATCCTGTCTATTTGTCTCTTTCTACATCACCCAAGAAAAGACTGAACTTCGAGAAACCAATACCTTCCACCAAAGAAATATCTTTTCAATCTCTAACTCTAGCATAGTTAGCTACATTTTTCAGGTCATACAAGCGGGAAGACAACACTGACTGGGTTCAGCAACTCTTCAAAGTCAACATTTAGAGATGTGTGAAAGCAAAAAGCAGATTCTTCCTCACCTGTGAAAATATCATCTACTCCCGCATGCCGACCAATCCAAACTCCTACCTAGCCTTCTAACTCAACACCTCAAACATAAACAAACCATAACAAAACTTTTCTCTTTAGGGTCTAGCCTAAGAATCACTAGACAATATTGCAACTCAGCATACAGTCTGAACCCAAATTAATTCCCACATAGCAGCTGTATTACAAGAGACTTAATTTATTAACTATATAAAAAGATGATATCTGCCTGTTTCTAAGAGAAAACTACTGTTTCTGACCTAGCGGCCTAGTGGTCAGGGACCAGGAATTCCCTCATGGCTACTACCCATCCTAACTCCATTTTTAGTCATCCTTATCTTTAACTCTTGTTACCGGTTTTATAAATCTCTTTAAGAAATTTTTAATAGATCACCTCACTGCCATCTCTGAGCAACTGCCAAAAAACAGGTGAAAAAGATGTTCCTCCTTCAGACCTTACAGGAAACCAACACAAGCCCCCAACATCACCCCAATTCAGCAAGAATCAGCTAGAAATAACTTCTCTTCTAATCATTATATTCCTTTAGGGTCTGCAATGGAGAAAGAATATAGCAGTGTTCCCCTCCACCCCTTACTGCAAGCCTGATCACATCCTGAGAAACCTGATATCATCTAAGCTGCCCATATCAAAGACCAGACCAGACAATGGATCCCGATGTTACTGAATGCAAGAAGGGTTTTTTTCTGTAGTCAATTGCTAATAATACAGACAGATTGCAATATCCATATACACTTTATTACAGATTGGTGTTCCCATCAAAAACTGCCTCCTTGTCTACAAGTGGTCATTAGCCTTTTATACCACGGTGAGATGTCAAAGAATTTCTATAGCTGAGAAAAACCAATCACACACAGATACCAATAAACAGGTAACCTACGAAAGAATTAACAAACACATAACAGAAAAACTGGCTCTGAACAGATAAAGGCTAACTCTGGAAAGGCCTACCTCAGGTCCTAGCAAACAGGCATATTAAGATACAATTTACATATGACTGTGAAAAACAGTTTCAAAGAGGTAACCACTGGTCTAGGAAAGTTTCATTTCCTCTCTTAGTAAACAGACCACTTAAGTTACTTTTATAGGACTAAAGAAAAGAAACAAAGAATTCCAAGACAAGGTAACTAGTTTTACAGGCTAGAGAAAACAGATATCAGTTTTATAACTATGTAACTATAGTTTTAGAACTGATATATATTTAGAGAATTCTGAACTTATACCACCCCATCACTGGTAAGGCTCTGAGCCTGATCTCAATAGCCCAAACCCAACTTAACACCCCAAGTTCCAAGATATGCCATCTTCTTTAGTCCTCCCAGCACCCCTATAAGAAGGAAACCTCACCAAAACTGCCCATGCATCATTTCAACCTTCTCTGCGTGTTGTGCCACCAGGTCACTTGGCGTCCCTCTCAGACCGCACAATAAAGGACTATTTGTTTCTTGAGACCAGTTTCTTTCTTTCTCTCTCTCTTCCAATCTTTTTTTGTTGTCGACTGAGGGTAAAGATTTAATAACAAGATAGGACACCAAGAATGTATGAGAAAACAGAGGTAAAGCAGGGTGTGAGCAGTTTGAACAACTGAAGTGGAGAACCCAGCTTCCCTGTGCCTTTATTCGAAATTGCCAGGGATCAAATCAGAAAGAGAATTCTATGCAAATGAGGCTAAGCTCTTTCTATTGATAACTTTATGCTTAACTCAGGAGGAAGGCATTAGTAAATATAATGCATGAATTATATAAATACCTAAGGTCTGCCTCAGCGCTTCAGGGGGAATTCCAGCTTATTTCTGTGCCTCCGTCTTATCCTGATATAGCATTTGGGTTATCATTAATATTTAGTTTGAAATCTGGCTTCCCACACTTTTTCTATCTAACAGCATACAGATTGAATAGGAATAGAGAAAGGATACAGTGCTGATGCACACCTTTCTTAAATTTTAAAAAATCTTTTATTTTATTATTATTTTGTGTGTGTGTGTGTGCCGTCAAATCAGATCTGATTGGTACAGGAGGAGATTGCCCCTCCTTCTTCAGCAGAGCATCTGGTGGACTTGAACCATGAGCCTCTTGAATTGCAGTGCAGTTTCATGCCACTAGGCCACCAGAGCTTCCACACCTTTCTTAATTTTAAACCATGCCCTGTTCCCTTGTTCTTTTGGCATAGCATTCTCTTGGTCTAGGAATAGGTTTTGCACAAGTACAATTAAGTACTTTGTTATGACCTATATAATCAATGCCTTTGCATAGTCAATAAAACATAAATAGATACTCTTCTCTCTTTTTTTTCCAGCCAGGATCTATCTCACATTAGCAATGATATCCTCTTCTAATCCAGCTTAAACTTCTGGCAATTCGCTGTCTAAGTGCTGCTATAGCTGGGGTGTTTTGTTTTTGTTTTTAAATGATCTTCAGCAGTATTTTGCTTGTATGTGATTTTAAAGAAAGCGTTTAGTCCACATTCTGTTGGATCACCATTCTCAGCAAGGGGAACAAATAAAGATCTCTTTTAATCAATCAGCTAGGCAGCTGTCCTCCAAATTTCCTGGCATAGACGGTGAGCACGTCCACAGATGCATTCATCACTTGAAACATCAGCTTCAAATGTCAGTTGGTATCCCATTGATTCCTGGGGCATCATCTTTTGCCAATGCCTTCAGTGTAACTTAGACGTTTTCCTTCATTACCATTGGCTTTTGATCATATGGTCCTTTCTAAAATATTTCAGTATCAACCAATTATTTTTGGTACAGTGATTCTGTGTATTCCCTTCATGTTCTTTTTTGGGGTTTTGGGGGTATAAAAAGTTATTTGTTTTCAATACTGACCCAATAAACTAAAAACAAAAACAAACTCTGCTGTGTGACACACTCAGACTGACAGAGGATAGTCAATGGTATGATCTTTGTAAGAATAGACTGCTATGTCTTTTTTAATGGGCTACCTGGTGGGGTGGTATAGACTTAACCACCAACCTTTTGGTTAGCATTCAAGGACTCAACTCTAGGGATCCTTGCCTGGTTTGGTTAACTTTTTTTTCTCCATCTTCTTTTGATGCTTTCTAAACCATTCAAGATTTTGCCATAACATTTTTCAGTATTGCAACTCAAGGCTTGAATTTGTTTTTCAGTTCTTTCAACTAGAGAAATGCCGAGTGAGTTCTTCCTTTTGTATCCTCCTATTCTAAGTTTCTGCCAATTCTGTTATAACACTTTGTTTTCTCAGTTGCCCTTTGAAATTTTCTATTCAGCTCTTTTATTTCAACATTTCTCCCCTTTGTTTTGGCCTCTTGAGGCACTAACAAAATTTTTAGGGTCTCTTCTGATATCCATTTTGGGTTTTTCTTTCTCTGTCTTTCTAGTGACCTTTCTCTTTCTTCATGGATGGCAGCTTAGTGCTAAGGAAGCCCACTACAACACAAAGGTACGTGGTTTAGATCCACCAGTTGCTCTGTGGGAGAAGGAGGGGCATCTCCTCCCATGTGACCTACTGCCCCTGAAAATTCGCTGAAGGGTCGGCTATTGGTCAGTTCTGACAGACAATACACAATGACAGTTTGTTTGAAGCATTGTGGTCAGCTTGTTGATAAGTGCAGCTGAAATAATTGTTAATTGATAGTTTTTTGGTTTTTTTTTAACCTTCCACTCCAGTTTCTAAACTTGGTCATCCTGGCTCCGTGTCTTCCCTCAGTCTCCATCCCAGCCTCTACTTCCTGAATGCATTCGTTTTCTCCCTGCTGTCATTCGCACTCTACCCTGGAATGTCACAGGGCCTGAGCCCCAGAACCCAGGCACTGCCTCCAAACACATGCCATCCATCTCCCAGTAGCTAGTAGGCATCTGCTAGTCCATAGCCTAAAATCCTTCACAGGCCTGAAGATCAAGTCTCAACACCTTTCGGGCCCTCATGGTAGGTCTAAGCCCTGATCATGTTCAGCAGCTTCCCTGCCTCTTCCCATTTCCACTCTCGAGTGGTCAGAATGGTGGCTATGTTCAGCTCAGCCCTTGAAGGCACGCATGCGCATGAGCAGCACGCTCTGCTCTCAGGGGAACAAGACAATCCTGACCCGCTTGTCTGCATGGAGACTTTATTATGACATCCTTGCCTCTGCCTCTGGAGTTAATCATTGCCTCTTTGGCTTTAGCTTGCACCAGAGGTGTTTGCTGCAAAGCCCTTGCTTTGCCCTTGAGTGTTTATACTGGACCCCCTAGACCATGAGGTTTCTAGGCGGGGCTTCAGGTCTGGATGATTTTGTCTTTGACTGCTCTGCCCTCCGTGTGCACATTTCTGCCGGCCTTGGCCTCTTTAGCCTCAGCTTTGAGGTGCCCTTGCCCCCACTGTTGATAGAGGCTGGAATTTGTGAAGTCAGAGCTGAGACTGCTGCTCTGAGAGCTGTGCTGAGGAACATTTTTTCTCAGCCCCTCACTTCCAACCATGGCCTGGCATCCCAGGGGCAAAGCGATGTTCTCTGCTCCTTCTCCTCCCGGACTGCCAATGGACAATCCCGCTCCTTTCACCCTAGAATCCCATCTGCAAATGGAGGGAGAGCATAGTACTGAATACCTCATGGATTGCCAGAAAAACAAATATATTGTGGAAGATGTATAAACCATCATACACCTCAGAGGCAAGGCAAAGCTTTACCTCACACACTTTGGGTTGTTGTTAGAGGGGTTTTTGGTGGAGGATCAGGAAAGATGGGGAAATTGCTCAAAAAGATGCACCTACATGGTGGCTGTAACAAGGGGCTTGACTAAATCAGAGATGGTGAGGATGGCACAGGCCAGGACACACTTCAGAGCTTGTTCATAGGGTTGCAAGGAGTCAGAGTTGAATCAACAGCACCTGACAACAACACACCAGCAGGTCCAGTCCAGCTCTGGTGACCTTGCCAGGTTCCTGGGGCAGGCAGAGCTGAAGTTGTGACAGCCTGAGTAAGGCGGCCTGGCTAGTTTAGCTGGGTTGGTAATGTTCAGTCCATGCCTGGTTCCATCACCAGTGTGCTGTTACTTACCATCTGATGGGTTCCGTGATAGTCCTGATCAACAGAGCTTGAAAGGCTGAGAACTTTCAGAAACAGACTGAAAGCCAAGTCTGCTTGTGCTGTAACTTGAGGTGGGCTTGACCCACCAATCTTCCCGCTAGCAGTCAAGCTCTATATATTTTGCACAGGGGTTCTTGATAGTGTTAGATGTCATCAAGTCATCTGTGACTCATAGAGATCCTATGAACAACTAACTGAGCCTCACTCTATCATCATCTCTCTTACATCCGTGAGCCCATTATGAGTTAGTCAATCTTATTGAGGTGCTTCCTCTTTCTCTTACCGTCTTTGCTAGCAAGTTGTTTTCTCCCAAGGACTGGCCCCTCCTAACAACATGCCCAAAGTATGTGAGATAAAGCTTCAACATCTTTTCTTTTAAGAAGCACCCTGGCTGCACTTTCTCCAAGACATGTTTGTTCTTTGGCCATCCATGGGATGTGCAGTGCTCTTCTCCAACAAAATACCTCAAAATTGTCTATTCTTTTTTTGCCATCCTTATTCATTGTCCAGCTTCCATATGCATAGCAAGTAATTAGAAAGACCATGGCCTGAACTAGATTTTATAGACATGCATTTTTATTGTTAGTAGGTACCATTGAGTTGAGTATGGCTCCCAGGAATCCTATGAACAGCCAACCCAAACCTTGCCCTATCCTGTGCCACTCTCATTGTCTCTGACCTCTAAAGCCTGGTGTCTTAGTGATAAGGAGTTGCACTGGCAACCCAAAGGCTGCTCTGTGGAAAAAAGATGGGCATTCTCCTCCTATGTGATTAACTGTCTCTGGAAATTCCTTAGATGGTCAGTTATGAGTCCATTCCAGCTCAAAAGTACACAGTAACAGCAACAACAATGCCCTAAGGGATGATATATCCGTGAACTCTTTTGGAGAAATTACTAAAACAACTCCCCCAAAGCGTACAAGCCAAACTGTCCAAGGCATGTGGATTCACAGGTCAGTAGCGGCCAGGCTCTGGCCTTTGGCTATGACTGATGAAGGGTCTCACTTCCTCAGAAAGCATCAGCAGCCTGCTAAAATGACCCTCACTGTGTCTTCTCCTTGCCATGCCTCTGCCTGCTTGCATGATGACACATTGGCTCTCTAAGGAAGAAGGGAGCACAGGGAAGCAGCTCTGCCTTCCTAACCTACGAAGAGTCAGCATCTGGAGATCACAGAAGGTGTGGGAGAGGCTGCTCATTCTGGCCTGGCGAACCCAGGCAAGTCAGGTCACCACATCAAGACTCTGTTTTCCATTCATAACTTGGGACATATCTCCACACCTCTGTCGAGGCAGAGTTGTGGTGGTGGTGGTGTTGTGAGAAGCCATCGAGCCTGTTCCACCTCATGGAGACCCCAGCCCATGGAGACCCCGCCCCATAGAGACCCTACCCTATGGAGACCCCGCCCCATGGAGACCCCATGTGTGTTGTGGAGGCTGTTCCACGGAGTTATCAAGGCTGTCAATTTCCAGAAACAGATTTGCCATACTGATTATCCGGGGCACCTGTGGTTGGATTCCAGGCACCAACCTTTCAGCTAGGAATCAAGTGCTTAAACACTTGTGTCATTCACACCCAGTAGTCATAGTAAGATACAGTTGTTGTCACATCACCCAAGTGCAGTTATAGAAAGATACATTTATGTCACGGTGCAAGTGTGCCAATGAGAAGTGCAGTGACATCACAGTATAGTTACCCCAGGGTGTTGCTGTGTTGAGATGTAGCTACAACAACGTTCAGTTATGTCAAGATACAACAGGAGAAGGTGTGTTGGTAGCCAAGATATCTTGGAGGACGTGCAACCAGGGTGCCCCCTAGAGGCAAGGATGGTGAGATTTTGTGTCGCATATTTTGGGGCATATTCAGAGGGGCTATTCTTTGGAAAGGGATGTCACACTTGCAAAGGTGTAGGGTCAGCAAAAGAGATGAAGACTTTCAACAAGATGGACTGACTCTGACTGCAGCAATGGGCTGAAGTAAGTCAGAAATGATGAGGATGGTGCAGGATAGGGCAGGATTAGGGTCCCTTTTTCATAGGGTCACTATGAGTCCCAGTCAACTGGATTGCCCCTAATAACAACAAAATGTTAAGGTGTAATTATATCAATTATAGTTAAATGCGATAATGGTTACCCATGGTGGACAGTGTTTGCTGGAGCACTCAAATTAAAACAGGCTTGGAAGCAGGAGTGGCATCCACTTCTGAAATAGCATGCCTCCAGAAACCCTATGAACTTGGAGAAACAATGAAAGTTATGCGTGTTCAGGACTTTCGTTCACAGGGTTGCTATTAGTTGTCTACGACTAGATGACACTTAACAACAACAACAACAACAACAAGTTATGCCAAAGCTCAACCATGTCAATGTATAGCTGTGCAGTCCCTGTAAACGCAATGTCCACACACAGAAGGGTTTGGGAGTTTATGATATACGATCACTACAATGTTGTTTAGGGCACTCCTGCGCTGAAATTTCTTCCTTCAGCAATGATTGCATGCAATCCCACCACAATTAAGCTATGGAATAGCTTCTTGGTTCAGAGTTAAGACTCCTAAAGGGAAACAAATCAAGGTCCAAACTGAGTCAGAAAATGGAAAGCATCCAGTTTCATTCTACAAATCCCCACTAGGTGGTGCATAGATTCCACTCAGAGGCCAGGCAGGGTGGCGTTCCTTCCTGGAGAAAATCCAAGGCTAGGTCTGGACGTGCCTGGCAAGCTGGTCAGGAAGGCAGAAGCAGGCACAGCGTCCACCTCAGCCATACAGGACACACACACACACACAGTCTTCCTGGCAGGAGCTTTGCACACTGCCTCACTCATGGGTAGCCAGAGGCCCCAGGACAGAGCTGACCCTAGCACAGGCCATGATGTTAGGGACTGAACCAGGCCTGCCACCAGCAGTCCTTTGCCTAAGGCCCCGAGAGCTTCCTCTGAATTGGCTGAAAGGAAGGACAGGTATCCCACAGGGGTTTCCTCTATCTGTCTCCTATCAGTGTGCATGGAGGGCATGGCTGGGCCCAAGGTGAGGAGAAACGATCTGTTTTGTAAAACAACTATTGGTGAACTTCTTAAAAACTAACTTTTAACTTTTCCCATAATTAAGAGCACTTTTGTCAGGGACATGTCTAGGTTCTCAGGGGCATTAGATGGCAGACCCCTGGTCTACTCAGCTCTCCAACTTCCCCCACAGATGCCTCTATGTGGTCACCGATGCAGGCTGTGTGAAGGCCCCACACTGGTTACTGGACTCTGCTCATTGGAGAAATTCTGTGGGGATCCACTAAGGAACACATATACACTGACATCCCACAATCGAGCACCTACTTGCTTTCTGGGCCTCAGTTTACTTCTCTGGAGACGGAGGAGCAAAGGCTGTTGTAAGCACATAGAGGAGAGACTAGGGGAGTAGGCCAGAGGGAACATATAGGTGCTGAGAGGGCAGAGCTTTCCCTTGCTATGGCTTACAGAGAAACAGTAGTCACCAAGGCCCAGGGATAGACAAACCCCAGCTCTGGTGGTGCCTGTTCGAAGCTGCCACAGTGCTTGCTCCGAGCAACGTTGGCGGGTTCTGTGTCACACACTCCTGGCAAACATGGGTGTGTGCCAAACCCAGCGAGGAACCCTCCAGTCTCACACATGCGTGCACGCTCAAATCACAGGGCACAGCCCACAGTGAGAGCTTCTCCACTCTGATAGCCTTCCCAGCATAGCTCAGACCCTGAACCAAGGGTCTGTGAGTCACCATCACATTATTCACTGTCTCCACTGAGCTGGACAGTTGACTGAAATCTGCAGGACCACCTGCAGGGGTCATTCCACAAGGCCTTCTGCCTACAGTCACCTTAGTAAGGAAGGAGGAGCAAGGGAAGGGAGAGGAGGTGGTGGTGGCTGTTATTATGTGCCTTTGGAATCTACATCAAGTTGCCTATTACTCACTGCTACCTGTGAACAACAGATCTAAGCCCTGCTTTGTCCTGTCCTGTCCTGTGCTAGCCTCATTATCTCTGACACACTTGAGCCGGTTGCTGCAGTCACTGTCAATCCACCTCAATGAGGATCTTCCTGGCTTTCACTGGCCTTCCACCTTTCCAAGCCTGGTGTCTTTCCAAGGACAGGCCCTTCCCAACAACAGGCACATGTGAGAAAAAGTTTCTACACCCTTTCCTCTAAGAGCACCCTGTCTGCACTTTCTCCAAGACATATTGTTTGTTCTTTTGGCAGTCCACAGTATATTCAGTACTCTTCTCTAACACCACAGCTCAAAGGCATAGATTCTTTCGATCTTCCTTATTCACTGCCTAACTCTCAGATGTATTATAGGAAGTAACTGAAAAGACCATGGCTAGTCTTTAAACTGACACCATTGCTCTTTAGCATTTTGTAGAGGTCCTTTACAGCAGATTTTCCCTTTGGAAAAGGGAGACACAGAACAGAGCAGGGAGACACTGGATGGTTCAAAGTCAAGAAGGAGGTCCATCAGGGATGTATTTTGTCTCCATACCTTTTCAATCTGTATGCAGAACAGATCATCCGAGATGCTGTGCTGTACGAGGAGGAGTGTGGCATCAGGACTGGTGGAAGAATCATCAACAACCTGCATTATGCGGATGACACAACCTTGCTTGATGAAACTGAGGAGGACCTGAAGCGCTTGCTGCAGAAGGTCAAGGACTGCAGTCTTCAGTATGGATTGAAGCTCAACATCAAGAAAACAGAGATTCTCTAGGGGTGAAATCTCTCTCAGGGAGGAGTGATAGGGAAAGGCAAAGGACACACTGACAAAGGAGATTAATCAGAACTGGTTTTGACAAGCACTGTGGCAATGGGACAGAAACAGACTTTCAAGGGGGGAAAAAGAAAAAGGAACGAAATGGGGTGAGGGGTAGGGAAAATAGGACAACAATAAATGAACGGAAATCCAAAATCCCTGTAAATGTTCATTAAAATTAATTTAAGGAGTGAATTTGAACTGGGACCCACGTCTCCAGGTACTGCATCACTTCCCCCGCCCCAGTCCGCGACCCTGCCGCCAGCTCTGAAATTTGGGACAGGCAAAGTTGGGTACCGCGCAGACGCAGTGGACTGAGGGAGTGAATTTGAACTGGGACCCACCCCTGCACCTTGGACCCACATCTCCAGGTACCGCATCGCTTCCCCCACCCCAGTCCGCAACCCCACCGCCAGCTCTGAACTTTGGGACACACAAAGTTGGGTGCCATGCAGACGCAGTGGACAGAGGGAGTGAATTTGAACTGGGACCCACCACTGCACCTTGGACCCACGTCTCCAGGTACCACATCACTTCCCCCGGCCCAGTCCATGACCCCGCCACGAGCTCTGAACTTTGGGGCCCTCAGGCCTTCGGGCCTCTGACCAGGAAGGCCAATAGGAAAACTAAAACCAAAACAAAACAATAAACCACAAAAAAGAACAAAAACACACAGACCAAATTTATAGCATTTTACATCCTCACTTGAAAAGGTTTTCAATATTGAAGATTTGGTTTCTTTTGACTACAAGCTGCTATTTGGCCCTACTACATTGGTCTCACCAACTTAAGCAAAAGGGAGGTACTGGACATCTCGATAGAGAAGTAGTGACATCAAACCAAGAACCAAGAAGCAGGGTACCTCACTCACCACACAAGCCCAAAATAAGATATCTACCCTCCAAAATGACAC
>NW_006399991.1:350814-363715 GCF_000299155.1 Elephantulus edwardii | reverse complement strand
TGACAAGAAGTGTGACAGAGGAAACCAGAACCAGAACTGAGTGAAGACAAGGACGCCGACTACCGAAGGCATATGGGTGTGCCCAGTCCTGCACTATAAGGAGATCGTGACATTATGACCACCTGCATCCAGTATACCCTGGGCCAATATAGAGTCAAACTTGGCCATGACATCATCATGCTTATCATTGATGACTTTGGAATACAGCTGTCGGAACTGATTCACCTTTGGACAAGTAATTTCAGTCTGCTGGATCATGATGAGAGCCGAGGCTATGAGAGCTCCTTGCCTTACATAGTTCACAGGGTCATTTGTCATTGGTTCTAGCAAATTAATTGCTTCCTTGTTTCCTGTGCCAGCACAGCAGATCCCCAGGGCCATTGCAGCCCCATACCGCACATGAGGGTTGTAACTCTCTGACAACAACAACACAACACTTGGGCATTGTTCAGGGGTCCTGAACAGAATGAACCCAAGTGATTCTACTGCTGCCCTTCTGACATCATCATTAACGTCACTTACAGCAACATGGAGCAGACGGCGAATAGCTTTGTTGTTACCTGAGCCACAATATGCCATGGCTACAGTATACATTCCAGATCTCCGAAGAATTGGGTCTTTATCTCGACAGAGAGATTCAATGAGAGCATCAGCCTCTTCCATCCTCCCGTACATCAACAATGCAATGCCAACTGCAAGACCACGCAGAATCTTCTCATGCTGAGTTTCTTGTGCATAGCCAACCATGTCCTCAATAGCCTGGGCATTTTTAGAACCCAACATAACCAGACCTAGGGCCAGGCCAGCTGCTTCTCCCGTCACAGCATCATCCTGATAAAGGTTTGTTTTCAGCAAATCATATACATCCTGGCGTGCAGTCCCCATAGCAGCCAAACCAAGACCCAGACTGCCGCCATGTCGAACAATATCATTGCTGGCATTTTTAAGCTGGTTAAGCAGATAGTCAATGATATCGCCACCATGATTAGCATGGATGAGACCCAATGCATAGAGGCTTCCACCTTCCTGATAGGCTGATCCTGGAGAGGTATCCTTGGGGAGGTATGTTGCCATGAGCTGTAATGCTTCCTTCTCATGACCCTTATGAATTACACCCAAACTGGCTGTAGCAGTAAATTTTGCCCAGTTAGTGGCTCTGGCCAACCACTCCAAATTATCTCTTAGAAACTGGTCACTGGTGGTTCCACAGTGCATGAAAGAGTTTGCTATAACAGTTGCAGTATGACATACAGAATTCTGTACTGCATCTTTTGTATTTTTTAGTATCATGAGGTCTGTGTTATTATTTCGTATCAAAAATTGCAGATGTAGTTCAATAGCCATTTCACCACTTAAAATTTTAATCATTTTCAAAGTCTGGTCCTTGGGCTCTGGGCTTGCCTCTGGGGTCTTTCCTGCAGTTGAAACGCCTGTCTTGTCTTCTGTCTCCATGGACTCACTGTCTTTCTCAGATCCTGGAACAGTTCCCATATTGATGGATCCAGGCACAGAAGCAATAGGGGTGCCAACAGTGCGGAGATCCTGGATTACAGATGATAAAAACTGCTGGCTGGCCCTTTCATACAAATCAAAACAAATCTGATAAGCCATCAGGAGGTTGTCTTCCTTTACCAGTTTCTCTAATATATCACTCACAGCCTGAGGGTAATCTAAGAAAATTAAGCACTGACAAATGTTGATGAAATCAGGTTTATCCAAGTTCATATAAATTTTAACTAGAACTCTTAGTACTTTATTCTGAAACTGTTTATTCTGCATTAAAGACATGCAGAGCTTCAGGCTATACGCAAGCATTCCAGGAACATCATTCGACTCCAGAATGGTCTTCTCAAAGATGTCCAGCCTCCGTGTCTCCAGAGCAATCCCGATGGCCTGCTTGTACTTGTGATCATCGAGACATCGCTGGAACATAAAAAAATTAATTTTAAAAAAAGAAAACAAGGATTCTCACTACTAGGCCAATTGGCAGCATCAGTATGAATGGTGAAGAGATTGAGATAGTTAACAGTTTTTGTTTACTTGGTTCCACAGTCAACACTCTTGGTAACAGCAGCCAGGAAATCAGGAGATGAATTGCATTGAGAAAGTCAGCTGTGAGGGACCTCTCAAGAGTCCTGAAGAGCAACGATGTCAGGCTGGAGACTAAGGTGCACCTGATCCAGGTTATAGTCTTTGCAATTATGTGCTATGCATCAGAGAGCTGGACAGTGATGGGATCATAGAAAGAGAATTGATGCCTTTGAGCTGTGGTGCTGGAGAGGATTGTTGAATATACTATGGACTGCTAGGAGAACAAATAGGTTTGTCCTGGAGAGGGTGAAGCCAGAATGCTCATTGGAGTCAAGGATTCTGAAGCTTCGTCTGACATACTTTGGGCATGTTGCAAGGAGGGACTGGTCCTTGATGAGGGACATCATGTTTGGGAGAGTAGAGGGACGGCACAGGAGAGGAAGACCCTCTATGAGATGGATCGACTCTGTGAGTGGAGTGGTGGGCATGAGTGTGTTTGAGACGGCGAGGTTGACACAGGATAGAACGGCGTTTAGGGCTTTTGTACATAGGGTCGTTATGAGTCACAAGCTACTCAGTGGTACATAACAACAACAAGGTGAGGAAGAAGTAGGAAATACAGAATGATGTCAGAAGGGAAGGCTGCTGTCCCAAACACAACCTGCACATTTGTTTATTCATGTAAGTGTTTAAGTGCTGCCTTTAAAAGGCTCCTTCCTGGTGTAGCATGGTTGAATTGATGTCCCAGTGCCCTTTCCTGGGATGGAGATGCTGGCATTTGATCAGTTTAGGTGGAGGGTTCATTAAGAAGAGAGGAGGGACGCAGGTAAACTCCTTTTGCCAGGCACTGGGACATCTGCTTTACATGTCCACACCCCTTGCTCCTCCTGCCCTTCACCACAAGGCACCATGGTATCCTCACCTATTACACAAATGGAAACTTAATGTTTAGAGAGGCAGCCAGCCTCACAGCTCCCAAAGTGAATGACCAGCACTGCCACACTCAGACCGAGGTCTGTGCAGCCCCAGCTCCTCATGGCCTGTACATTAAAAGACAGGTTCAGAGAGGCAAGGTCTTTCCCCTAACTTCACAGAATCCAGAGTTCTCAAAGGATGTGAGAAACAGACTAGTCATACCTGTCGTGCATGCCACAGGATGAGGAAGAAAAAGCCAACCATGGAGGGGAGGTCCTGGTTCTGACAACCACTGTCTCCCAACTGTGGGGTATCCCGGAAGGCACTAGTTCCCATGCACCTTCACATGCAGTCATCCAAGGTCAACACCCAAGACAAGTGTGTTCTTGGGTCCAGACTGGCTCACCTTATGTGTTTACAGTGCTGAATGATGTCAGCATGGTCTGCAAGCCTGGGTTGAAACCAGCCAGTCTCAGGGGCATCCTTTCACAAGTGCAGCTTAAAGAAACGGGTTCCTTTCATTTAACAAATTGTTGTAGTGATGTACCTTAGAGTTGATTACAACTATGACTCATAGCAATCTTATGAACAAGCGATCTAGACCTTGTCCTATCATGTGACATCCTCATCATCTCTGATATATTGGGACCCATTGTTAAAGGCTGTTTTTGTTAAGTGTCGTGGAATCAAGTACAATTCATAGCGACACTATGAACAACAGATCTGAACCCTGTCCTCCCCTGTGCCATCCTCAAAATCTCTGACACACTCGAGCCCATTTCTGCAGTCACTGTCAGTCCACCTGGTTGAGGATCTTGTTTTCCTTCTCTTTCACCCTGCTTTCGCAATCATGATGTCCTTCTTCAAGAATAGCTTCTCCTAGCAACATGCCCAAAGAACATGAGATGAATCTTCATCATCTCCTCTTCCAAGGACCACTCTGGTTGCGACTTCACCAAGCACATTTATTTGTTCTTTTGACAATCCATGGGATATTCAGTACTCTTCTCCAACACCACAGTTCACATGCATCAATTCCTCTGTCATCCTTATTTACTGTCCAGCTCTCAGCATCATAGTGATTGAAAAGACTATGGTCTGAATCAGATACATCTTGGTTCTCCAAATAATATCATTACTCCTCAATAATTGGGGAGATTCCTAACTACCGACTTTCCCACTGCAAAAATCTCCTTATTTCCTGACTGCTGGTACCAAATGTATTAATTGTGGATCCAAGTAAGATAGTCATTGACAGTTTCAATATAGTCTCCATCTTTCATGATATTGTTTGTCTATAGGGCCAGTGGTGAGAATTTTTGTTTTCTTGACATTGAGATGCAATTAATATTGAAGGTTTCAGTCTTTGATCTTCTGCAGCAAGCGCTTCAAGTCCTCCTCACTTTCAGCAAGCAAAGTTGTGTTATCTGCATAACAAAGGTTATTGATGAATCTTCCTCTAATCCAGATGCCACATTCTCCTTCATAGAGTCCAGCTTCTTGAACAATTTGCTGACTTACAAATTGAATAGGCATAGAGAAAGGATACAATGTTGATGATACACACCTTTCTTCATTTCAAACCATGTAGTACTGTGCCAAGAAATCTGGCAGACAACTATCTGGCCATCTTGTTCTATCCTGTGGCTGGAAGAGATCCATATTTTATCCCATTCAAAAAGAGATGATCAGACAGTGTGTAAATTATTGAACTATATACTAATATCAAATGCAAGCAAAATCCCTGCTGAAGATTATGCAAAAATGACTGGAACAGTGCATTGAAAGAGAACGACAAGCTGGATTTAGAAGAGGCTGTGGCGCACATCATAGCCAATGCCAGATGGATCTTGGCCAAAAGCAGAGGATACCAGAGGAATGTCTATCTGTGTTTCATTAACTAGGCAAAGGCTAGTGATTGTGTGGATCACAACAAATTGTAGTTGACCTTGCAAAGAACAAGGATCCCAGAACACCTGATTGTGCTCATGGGAAATCTATATTTGGACCAGGAAACAATCATCCAAACAGAGCAAGGAAACATTGCATGGTTCAGAATTAAGAAAGGAATGTGTTAAGTATGCATCCTTTTCCTATACCTTTTTAATTCATATGCAGAATAGATTATTTGGGAGGGTGGACTTTATGAAGAGAATTAGGACATCAGGATTGGAGGAAGACTCATCAACACCCTGCAATATGGAGATGACACAACTTTGTTTGCCAAAACTGGGAAGGACTTGAAGTGTTTGCTGCAGAAAGTCAAGGACTACAGTCTTCAATATGGACTGAAGTTCAACATCAAGAAAACAAAGATTTTCACCACTGGTCCAATTGGTAACACCATGCATGATAAATGGAAGAGATTGAGATAGTTAACAATTTTAGCTTACTTGGTTCCACAATCTACACCCTTGAAATTAGCAGTCAGGAAATTAAAAGATGAATTGCATTAGGAAAATCTGCTGTTGAAGATCTCTCCAGAGTGCTAAAGAGCAACGAGGTCAGTCTAGAGACTAAGATGTGACTGATTCAGACCGTGGACAATGAATAAATATGACAGACATAGAATTAATGCCTTTGAGATGCAATGCTGGAAAAGAGTATTGTACATACCCTGGACTGCCAAGAGAACAAACAGGACTGTCCTGGAGAGGGTGAAATGAGATTACTCTTTGGAAACAAGGATTTTGAAGATCCTTCTGACATACCTTGAGTATGCTGCCAAGAGGAACCAGTCCTTAGAGAGGTATATAATGCTGGGAAGGGTGGAGGGACAGCGTAGAAGAGGAAGACCCTGGATGAGACTGACACAGTAACTGAGATAATCAGAGTAGGTGTGCCAGAGACAGTGAAACCGGTCCAGGATAGGGCAGGGTTCAGAGCTATTGTGCATAGGGTTACAGTCAACTTGACAACATGTACCACCACCACCACCAACAACAACAGTGTTCTCTTGCTCTGTTTAATCAGCAGTCTCTTTTATATATATAGGCTTTGCATAAGCATAATTTAATGCTATGGCACTCCTATTCTTCTCAATGTAAGCCCTAATTTGTTACGATCCACACAGTCAAGTGCCTCTGAATAGTCAACAAAGTCCAGATAAACATTCTTCTGGTATTCTTTGCTTTAAGCCAGGATACTTCTGACTGACATCAGCAGGGATGTCTTCTAAGTCCAGCTTGACTTCCAGCAGTTCTCTGTGACTGTTCCATTTTAGCCATTTCCCCCATGGTCTCCAGCAGTATTTTGCTTGCATGTGAGATTAATTATATTGTTTGAAAATAATCACATTTTGTTGGATCATGTTTCTTGGGAAGGGAAAAAAATATGAACCTCTTCCAGTTGGTTGACCAGATTTCCTGGCATAGACTTGAGAGCACATCCAGGGCTGCAGCTGTCATTTGAAACATGTCAATTGGTATCCAATTGATTCCTGATGTTTGTTGGGGTTTTTTTGGGTTTTTTGCCAAGTCCTTCAGCGCTGTTTGAATTTCATTGCCATTGACTCTTGATCATATGGCACTTTCTGAAATATTTCAGTATCAGCCTATTCTTTTTGGAAAGTGATTCTGTGTATTCCCTCCATCTTCTTTTGGTGCTTCCTGGATCATTCAAGATTTTGTCCATAGCATCTCTAAGTATTGCAACTCAAGGCTTGAATTTATTTTCAGTTCTTTCAGCTTGAGAAAAGTTAAACTAGTTCTTCCCTTTTTATTCTCCAATTTTAGGTCTCTGCTCATTCCATGATATTAGTTTGAAATTTTCTGATAGATATGTCTTGGGGAAAGAGCAGCCAAAATGCTCCTTAGAGGCAAAAATGGCAAAACTTTGTCCCTCACAATTTGGACATATAGTTAGGAGAGGCTGTTCCTTGGAAGATGACATCATGTTTGGAAGTCAGCAAAAGAGAGGAAGACCCTCAACCAGATGGACTGACACAGTGACTGCAGTGATGGGTTCAAGTGTGTCAGAGATGATGAGGATGGCACAGGGCAGGACAGGGTTCAGATCTGATGTTCATAGGGTTCCTATGGGTCATACTTGACTCAACAGCACCTAACAACAGCTATAAACTGTCCTGAGCAATTCATTCACTCCTGCCCTTTGTCTCGACAATAACACAATCTGTATAACCACCCAGAGGTTGCCTTACTATGGTGGCTTGTGTGTTTCCTTGATGATGGAATCTGTGCCACTGGTATTTCAAATGTCAGCAGGTTTGCCCATGATGAAAGGGTGTCAGTAGAGCTTATAGAATAAGATACTGAAAAAGAAAAACCTGGAAACCTATTTGAAATGAAAGTGAGCCTGTGAAAATCCTAGATCACAACAGAATATTATCTAACAACGTGCTGAGAAATGAGCTCCTTACCACAAGGATCACTGCTGATGTGAGGTGGATCCTGGCTGAAAGCAAAGAATACCAGGAAAATGTTTACTTCTGCTTGATTATACAAGGCATCTTACTACATGGATCATAGAGAATTATGACTAACATTGAGAATAATAGGAATCTCAGAACACTTAATTGTGCTCATGCAAAATCTATACATAGACTGAAAAGTGGTTGTCGAAATGGAGCAAGGGAACACCATATGGTTTAAAATAAGGAAAGATGTGGTCAGAAATGTGTCCTATCTTCATACCTATCCAAACAGGACTATGTGAAGAAGAACGTGGCATCAAGATTGGAAAAGATTCATCAAGAATCTGCATTATGCAGATGACACAACCTTGTTTGCAGAAGTGAAAAGAATTTGAATCATTCCTAATCTTACTGTCAAGAAAATAAAAATCTTCAACACTAGACCAATAGCCAACATCATGTAGATGGAGAAAGATCAAGCTTGTCAACAATTTCAGTTTACTTGGATTCACAGTCAATTTCAATGTTAGCAGAAGCCTGGAAAACAAAAGACATGTTGCATTGGGGAAATCTGCTAAATAGAATGTCTCCAAAATGGTAAAGAGCAAGGATGTCAGTTGAAAGTCTAAGATGTTCCTGATCCAAGCCATGGTCTGTTGGATTGTCTCCTGTGCATCTGGAAGTTGGACAATGAGGACATTGAACAATGTTGGACAATAAGGAAGACCAATGAGTTGATGCTTTTGAATTGTGGTGTTTGTAAAGAGTACTGAATACCCCATGAACTACCAAAAGAATAAATATATCTATCTTGGAAGAAGTACAATCAGGATGCTCCTTAGAAGAAAGAATGGTGAAACTTCACCTTATATACTTTGTTGCCATAAGTGACTGTTGTTGCTATGTGCCCTCAAGTTGCTTGTGACTCATAGTGACCATATGTAAAAGAGCCCTACACCTTGCTCTATCCTGTGCCGACCTTATTATCTCTGACACACCTACCCCCTCTACCTCAGTGACTGAATCAATCCATCTCATCAAGGGTCTTCCTCTCCTGCACTGTCCTTCCTCACTCCCAAACATTATGCCCATCTCCAACGACCTTCCTTGTAACATGTCCAAATTATGTAAGACGAAGCTTCAGAATTCTTGCCTCCAAGAAGCAGCCTGGTTTCACCCTCACCGGGACGAACCTGTATGTTCTCCTAGCAGTCCATGGTATATTCGACACTCCTCTCCAGCACCACAGCTCAAAGGCATCAATTCTCTTTCTATCATCCCTAGTCACTGTCCAGCTCTCTGATGCATAGCAAACAATTGTGAAGACTATGGCCTGGATCAGGCACATTTTAGTCTCCAGCCTGATGTCGTTGCTCTTCAGTACTCTGGAGAGGTTCCCTGACAACTGACTTTCCCAATGCAATTTGTCTCCTAATTTCCTGGCTGCTGGTATCAAGAGTGTTGATTGTGGAGCCAAGCAAATGAACTGTTAACAATCTCAATCTCTTCACCATTCATAATGATGCTGCCAATTGGCCCAGTGGTGAGAACCTTTGTTTTCTTGATGTTGAGCTTCAATCCACATTGAAGGTTACAGTCCTTGACCTTCTGTAGCAAGCACTTCAGGTCTTCCTGCATTTCAGCAAGCAGAGTTGTGCTATCTGCATAACGCAGGTTGTTGATGAATCCTGATGCAACATTCCTCCTCATACAGCCCAACCTCCCAGATGATCTGTTCTGCATACAGATAGGAAAAAAGTATGAAGACAGAATACATCCCTGGCAGATACCCCTCCTGATTTTGACACATGCAGTGTCTCCTTGCGCTATTCTGATGACTGCCTCCAGGTTGAAGTATAGGTTTCGCATAAGCACAATCAAATGTTCTGGGATTCCCAATTCTTTTCAGAGTCAGGCACAGTTTGTTGTGATTCACGTCGTCTAATGTCTTTGCATAGTACATGAAACACAGATAGACATTTGTCTGTTAATCTCTGTTTTCTGCCAAGATCCATCTAACATTAGCTATAATATCTCTAGTACCACGGCCTCTTCTAAGACCCAGCCTGCACATCTGGCAGTTCTCTGTTGATATGCTGTTCCAGTCGTTTTGGAATAATTTTCAGCAAAATCTTGCTTGTGTGTAATATTAATGATATTGTTTGATAATTTCCACACTCTGTCAGGTCACCTTTCTTTGTAATGGGAACAAATATAGATCTCTTCCAGTCAGTTGGCCACATGGTTGTCCTCCAGATTTCTTGGCACAACATAGTGAGTGCATCCAGGGCAGCATTTGTTTGTTGAAATATGTCAATTGGTATTCCATCAATTCATGGAGCCTTGTGTTTTGCCAATTCTTTCAGAGCAACTTGAGCTTCCTCCTTCATCACCACAGACTCTTGCTCATACATTGTTTCATGAAATTCTTCTGTGTCAACCAATTCCTTTTGGTACAGTGACTCTATTATACTCCTTCAATCTTCTTTTAATGCTTCTTGGCTCACTTAACATTTTGTCCAAAGCATCCTAAAGTATTGCCACTCCTGGCTTGAAATTGTTAGTCCTTGGAAAAAGACATCATGCTAGGAAAGGAGTCTGGTCGAAGAAAAAGAGGAAACCCCTCAACAAGATGAATAGGCACGATGACTATAAAAATAGGTTTGAGCATATCAGAGATGATGAGGATGGCACAGAAGAGGGCAAGGTTTAGCTCTGTTGTTCATAGAGTTTCTGTGATTCATCTTCTTGATGTTATGACGTGATTCATATTGCAGTCTTTGATCTTATGCAGCAAACACTTCAAGTCTTCTTCACTTTCAGCAAACAAGGTTGTATTATCTGCATAATGCAGGTTGTGTTGATGAGTCTGATGTCACATTCTTCTGATGTCACAATCTTCTGATGTCACATTCGTCTGATGTCACATTGTTCTTCATAGATGTCACATTCTTCTTCATAGATTCTCAAATGATCTGTCAGTGTACAGACTGACTAGATATGAGAAATGATATAACAATTGGAGCTTTGAAGTTAGCTTTGAAATTGGTAAGTATGAGTACCAAATTTTGTCCTTTATCAAGTGTGTGTTAGCTCTTCTAGGCCTTGCCTTTCCAATTGAATTTCAAGGATGGCTTACCAACTTGAGTCACCCTGGTGGTACACTGGTTAAATACTTGACTGCTAATCAGAATGTGAGAGAAAGATGGGCAGTCTCCTCCTGTGAAGATTTACAGCCTTAGAAACCTCAGAGGGGGTCAACTTGAGTCAGAATCAACTTCACATCAGTGAGGGCTTTTGTTTGTTTTTGTAACATTAAATAGTGCTAACTGCTCTAAGTTATTTCTAAGCACATTTGTCTCATTGCCACAGAAGGGGGACAGACTCATAGTGGGCCCGCCACTGAGTAGTTAAAGCTGTAAATCTCATGGAAAATTATTCCTCTTTCTCCCATGGAGTAATTGATGGATTCAAACCACCTACCTTTGGGTTAGCAGTGTAACTAACTCCCTATCAACTAGGCCACCAGATCTTCCAGTCTTTGTTGTTGTTGTTTTGTGCTATTGAGTCGATTGTGACTCATAGCAATCCTGTGTACAATATCCCTGAAACCTGTTCTATCCTATGAGAACTATATTGTCACTGACATACCTACCCTCATTACCCCAGTCATTCAATCAATCCATCTCATCAAGGATCTTCCTCTCTTGTGCTGTCTGTCCCTCCACCCATCCAAGCATGATGTCTCTAAGAACTGGTTCCTACTTACAACATGCCCAAAGTATGTCCAACAAAGCTTCAGA
This sequence comes from Elephantulus edwardii, assembly GCF_000299155.1. Classification (NCBI taxonomy): domain Eukaryota; kingdom Metazoa; phylum Chordata; class Mammalia; order Macroscelidea; family Macroscelididae; genus Elephantulus; species Elephantulus edwardii. The sequence continues at coordinate 352,594 of NW_006399991.1, read as the reverse complement.
GTCATTGCCTCCAAAGAGCAGCCTGGTTTCACCCTCTCCAGGACAAGCCTGTTTGGTCTCAGGATAAGGCTATAGTTCAAAGCTATAGTACATACAGTCACTATGAGTCTCAGGCAACTTGAAAGCAAATAAGTACAACAACAATATTATGACAAAACATTGTTAATAAAATGGAAGGAAAAGTCCATACTTTGCTTTTTCAATCATGAAAGTTAGACATCCTCTGTATTTTTTGTTACTGCTGTTTTAAAGAATCCAAAAGAGAGGCATAAAATTTATATGACCCACTTCCCCAAGTTAAGGTTCAAGTACAGTAAAATAATTTTCTATTTAATCACTTGTGCCTCCCCCTACTAAAAAGAAGCCCTGTTTCTCTCTTCTGTGATTGATTACTCTCTTACCTTTCTCATGGGTCCAAGAGCCCAAGCCTCATTTAGTAAAAAGTGATTGGCCTGCTGTCCACATGCCAGGACAATGACACTGGTGAGTAACAGACATCTTTGGTTAATTTGCTTGAATTGCTGCCACCTACAGTTACTGGGGAAAATGACTGAGCCAACTAATGTGCTCAGAGCCCATGTTGCTGTTTTCACTGATTCACACTCTTGCCAAGGTCACCAAGGTCCCTGTGCCCTTCCCAGTGTGGCCATTCAAGAAAGGAGGGAAGATTCAAATAGGACTTGCTCCACAGAGAAGTTCCTTATCCTAAGCCTACCCTAGAATTTTAATATCATTTGTTTTCTTTGTAAGTATGAATATTTAATTTTATGCTTTTGCAGATATTACTCTGAGATATTTATAGGCTTCACTAGATGACCTAATGGCTCCATAGCATAAAAACTGTTAAGAACTCCTCAGAGAATAGTAATTCTTTTGTTGAAAGGAAAAGTTAACAATTTATCTCTCCAATCAGTAATCACAAATACCACATAAAAGTAAGTGTCCTTCCTGTGTTTGACACTGCACCCATAGCACATGCCCACCAGCTGAGACCTATGTGGGGGAGTGCTGCAGAGAAGGAAGCCTCTGCTCTGGATTGAGGGAGACATGGGGCTCATTACCCCCACATGCCTGTGTCTGAAGACTTAGGTCTTTTTTGGAGGCCAACTGCACCAAGCTACTTCAGCACCCAGGTTGATAGAAAATTTCAGGCCTGGCCTGCTCCTCCCTTTTAACTGCCATACCCCTCTTCCCTGTTGTTGCCTTTCTGGAGCCCAGAAGTGATACTCCTGGGGTCTCGAATTCTTTCCCCAAAGATGAGCATTTAACCCACATAAAGGATGGTCCCAAAGGTGGGCACAGCTCCACAGAACAGTGGTCCAGGAGAACGAGGGGCAGACCTGCAGGCCAGGATGAGGAGCAGAATTGGATTCTGGTCAGGGACTGCCTTCATGAGCTGAAAGAGACCCCAAGCTTCTGTTTCGTGCTAGTGTGTGGTGAAGCTGGCCTGCAGACGGGCTGCCCGAAGAACTGTTTCATCCAAGTGAGTTTGCACTGATTGGCTGGCAGGCAGCCTCTGCACCAGGGCCAGGGAAGAGGCAGCTTTTCTTATGTCTTGGCTTTTCTCTGGGCTGTGGGAGGGGCATTCATTTCCAGGGTCGGAGAGTAAACATCAAATGCATTGTTGTTCTGCTCGATACATCTCCCTTGTTTCTAATAAAGGCAGCAAATGAAAAAAAAAAAAGTGTCCTGCACATGAAGAAATGCTCAAAATCACTGGCAATAAGAGAGATACAAATCAAAACCACAGTGAAATACCATCTCACTCCAGTAACAGTGG
>NW_006399991.1:342140-348066 GCF_000299155.1 Elephantulus edwardii | reverse complement strand
CTGGCGTACACCCTTCCCAATTTTGAACCATGCAGTGTTACCCTGCTCTGTTCTTACTACTGCCTCTTGATCCAAGTACAGGTTTCGCTTGGAATATACCCTGAGAAAATGAGAACTGAGGCACAAACGGAGACTTGAATACCAATATTCATAGCAGTGTTATTCACCATCACAAGAATATGGAAACAACCCAGATATTCAACCACAATTGAATGGATTGAGAAATTATGATACATTTATACAATGGAAAACTACATGGCATGCAGGGGCAATGATTTTTTAAATTATTACCTGACTTGGGAGGGCCTCAAGAGCATTATGCTGAGTGAACTAACTCAGTCCCACAAGGACAAATATTGTACAAAACCATTATTGTAGAATGAATAGGAGGATCCAAGGGGCAGGGGGAAGAGAGTGGAAGGAGAGAGATGAGGATATGTGTGGGGGAGATTAATTATGGGGTATAGGAAGAATTTGATTTGAAAAACAATGTTTTCTAATTTTGTAAATAAACTACTATAATAAAAAATACTTATAACTCCTAAAAAAAAAGTCCTGGGATTCTGTTCTTTTTTATTTTTTTTCTCCCACACCTGATTCTCTTCTAGCATTTTCTATAAACTTTGGGAACTGTTTTCGAACTCTTTATTCCCCAATCACATGCCAACCTCTTAGATGATACCAAATAGGAATAAAATACTGTCACCAAGTGACACCAAATCATAGCAACCCTCTAGTGGGTTTCTAAGGCTGTAGATCCTTATGGGAATAGACTATCTATCTTTCTCCCTTGAAGTAACTGATGGATTTGAACCAATGACCTTTCACATAGCAGTGTAACAGTAATGCACTATGCCACTAGTTTCTTTCTATGGATTGTACTCCTACGTAATTTTTTTATTATATTCACTAATTTACATTTCCATTGCTACAGCCATAGGCCACCATTCATATCTCTCAGGAGTACTGATGTTATCTCTCAGTTCATCTGTCCAAATCCATTCTGTGTACCACTGCCCAGTCCTACCCTGAACTCCATCTTTGAGCAGAGGCTTGAAGGAGGCAAAGGGACAAGTTAAACAGCTTTGCTAAAGGAACAGTGATAAAAGAAGAGGGAATAGCAGATCTAAGGACTCCAAGGAGAGAATATGTTTGAGATTAGAGAAACATCAGGGTACCTGGTGTGGGTGTAGAGGAGAGGAATAAGAAGCTAGCAAAGGATGAAGTGATTCTTTAGAATATCATTAACAACTATAATAGTTTGACTTTTACTAGAATGAGACGGTGTCTATTATAAGGTTCTAAGCAAAGGTTAATAGTGGCTACCCATGGTGGACAGTTTTTGGTGGCGCTTCCCTATTAAAACAAGCTTGGAAGCAGGAGTGGTATCCACTTCTGAAATGGCTAGCTTCCAGAAACTCTATGAACAGTACTCAGGTCATTCATTCATAGGATTGCTATGAGGCGTCTACGACTTGATGGCACCTAACAAAAACAACAACAAGCAAAGCTTGCCATTTGGGTCTTTAAGAATTTTCCCCCCCTAAGGAGTATACCATACCTTTTCAATCTTTATACAGAACAGATTATCCGGGAGGCTGGGCTCTATGAGGAGAAATGTGGCATCAGGATTGGAAGAAGACTCATCAACAATCTGTGTTTTGCAGATGACACAACCATGCTTACTGAAACTGAGGAGGACCTGAAGCACTTGCTTCAGGTCAGGGACTGCAGTCTTCAGTATGGATTGAGGCTCAATATCAAGAAAACAAGGATTCTCAGGACTGGACCGATTGGCAGCATCATAATGACTGGTGAAGAGATTGAGATTGTTTAAAGTTTGGATTTGCTAAGCTCCACAGTCAACACTCTTGTTACCAGCAGCCAGGAAATTAAAAGACATATTGTGATGGAAAAGTCTGATGTTAGAAACCTCTTTAAAGAACTGGAGTGCAACGACGCCAATCTGGAGACTAAGGTGTGCCTCATACATGTCATGGTCTTTGCTATCACTTACTATGCATCAGAGAGCTGGACAATGACTAGGGATGATAGAAGGAGAATTTATGCCTTTGAGCTGTGGTGTTGGATAAGAGCATGGAATATACCATTGACTGCTAAGAAAACGAACATGTTTGTACTGGAGAGGGTGAAGCCAGGCTGCTTCTTGGAGGCAAGGATTCTGAAGCTTCGTCTGACATACTATGGACATGTTGCAAGGAGGGACCAGTCCTTGGAGAGGGACCTCATGCTTGGGAGGGTGAAGGGACAGCACAGGAGAGGAAGACCCTCGATGAGATGGATTGATTTAGTGACTGGGATAATGGGGGTAGGTGTGTCAGAAATGGTGAGAATGGCACTGGATAGGGCAGAATTTAGGACTGTTGTACTCACTATGAGTCGCAGGCAACTCAATTGCACATAACAATAGCAACAACAACAACAAGGAGTATGTTCCTCCATGATGCTATTGATCATCTTAAGTCTCTTGCTGGCTGAAAGTTAAGTCACAGGAGATAACTTGATTTCTACCTCAGAGAGACTGACTGAGGGCCATTGTCATGCATTTTCCACCAACCTCTATCAAGTCAGTAAGCCTGATCCTTTCTATGATTTTATGTCTTGTGACAGAATTTTATCCCATTCTGTCAGGGACTTTCAGAATAGTCATGCTTTTTCCAGGTTGTAAATTCTCTTTTATGGATATTACACAGTACTTTTAATCCATTTCCTATTCATGGATCAAATCCACCAGCTATTCTAAAGGAGAAAGAGGGGGCAATCTCCTCCCATGAGATTTAGTATCTCTTAAAACCTGCTGGAGGGTAGGCTATGAGTGAATTCTAACTTGATAGTACATAAAAACAACATGATAGAATTTAGGCTGTTTCTGATGCTGCAATTATATCCTCATCTGTTGCTATATACAATAAGTGCTAAGGAAAAAACATCTATAAGTGAAATTACTGAATTCAAGGATTTGTTTACACATAAGGACAACTACTACATAAGACCATTATTGTAAAAACAGAAAGCTAACTAGTAAAATGTTTATGTGGGCCCCAAGGGGAAAGGAGTGGCAACAAAGTGGTGAGGATGGTCATGGGGGAAATCATGAGGTCCCACAATTTGTTGAGTGGAGGGAGTTGGTAAAGGAAAGGGGAAAGATCTGGCAGGGATATAAAAAGATGAATAGTTAAGTGATGACTAATTTTACAAAACACAATGAAGAGGAATGATTGTATGAAACACAATGTATAAAATAAATTTTAAAAAAATCATACAGATTGCACAATTAACTTCTAGGAAACTTGCATCAAATTACTTTGCCAGTAAGAAAAATCATTGTCTCATACTGACCAATGTAACTGTGTCATCACTGCCAATCTAACAGGGAAAAATCATTTATATGTCACTTTCATTTCTGTTCCTTTGTTCATGAGTTTGTAGTCTTTTTAAATACTTATTGGTAATTTCTATTTCTTCTTCTTCACATTGTCTCTATGTACTTTGTTCATTTATCTACCACATTGGCTACTTTTTTGTAATTTATTTTCAAAGGCTCTTTATGCATTAAGAATATTAACTTATAAAAAAATTAAAAAAAAAGAATATTAACTTTTCCCCCTGCAATAAATGGGAAAAATTCTTTTCCTCAATTTTTCACTTTTGCTGCTCTTGGTGTCTTTTAATATACCTGCAAATCTTTTCCTTATGATTTCTGATTTTGGTGCATGATTAAGCCAAACACCTAAACCCACTGTCAGCAAGCTGAATTGTGACTTCTAGAAACACCATGGAACAGAGTAGAATTCACCCATAGGATTTCCAAAGATGAAAATTTTTATAAGCTGTTTCAGCAAAATAGCTGCATCCCTGGATATGCCCACAAGTCTATGCCAAGATATTTGGCATATAGCTACCTGGTCTGTTGGAAGGAAGAAATTAATATTTGTTCCCTTTTTTTGGCAAAAAAAAGACGATTCAACAATGTAGAAATTGTTAAACAATATCATTAACATTCCATGGAATGAAAATCTTACTGAAGATTATTTTAAAACAGCTGAAGCTGAGCCATGATGCCTGAACCTGCGAAGAGACCCGGGAAGAGCAACAGGCTGCCAGCCACCACGGAACTCCAAAGGAGTGAACACCATGTGACCCCAGAGGAGCGACGACTACCCGCCACTGTGTGACCCCCCTGCAGCCCGCGCCTGCGTGACCCCCAGACCCCCCACCACACAGGGTGCTGCTAAATAAATCCCCAGCAGCGCCCAAGCTCCGCCCCCTACCTCTTGGTGGTAGTGTCCAAGCCCTGTGTTCCTTCGACCCCCTAGTCCCTTGCTTCCCCCTCTTCCCCTGCCCCTCTTTGCAGCCCCACCATCCCATACCTCAGCCCCTGCCACAGCCCTGTGACCTCAGGGCACCACCGCGGATCCAGCCATCACCTGGAGTTATCAGCCGAGCTGCTGTGGAACTAACCTGGCAGGAGAAAGGCTGGTAGGATCCTGGCTGGGTTTCCTGGGGCATTGCTGATTACCTGGGAGAGCACATAAGGGCATGCCCACTGGTGGGGAATTTGGCCAGGGCTCTCTTGGGCTACACCAATTGCCCAAAACGAGCCAGCCAGCTGGCTTCTGTGTACTCTGCTGACCAGCCACAGGCTAGTGGGTTGGTGGGAATCTGACCTTTGACTTTGGATCCTGTCAGGTCCCGGACTCTGCTGGAGCAGGAGCTGTTGTGTGAGGGCACATGCGTAAGTGCCACCAGGCAGGGAACACTGACAAATCCATTGGGTAGCAAACAGACAGCAGGAATTTGAGTAGGGACCCCAATCGTAAGCACACTGAGACAGCAGAGGTTTGAGCAAGGTCCCCTAAGTGTTTGACCTGCCCTTGCGACCACCCCAGCCCTTTGTGTGCCTCACCCCATTTGGCTCCACACCAGCACCTACACGTCTGGTCAATCAACTTGCCTTTAATCGGGAGCACCTTGACCTGTCTTACCAACAAGAGATTGCCCTAGCAGTCTCTGAAGTCCCTGAAGTCAGAAATTCAGAGAAATGCACAAGTTCAATAGCTGCCCAACTGATCTCAAGAGCATTGTCTTCAGATCAAGAACATATAAATGTCTCGAAGAAAGCAAACTATACCACACAATACATAAGAGCAAAGGAAGATGTCACTCACAAAGGGCGACACAGTAGCAGTAGATTTCCTGAACGCAGAAAGTCCCATGGAACTTTCTGGCACAGAATTTAAAAAAGGAGTGCCTGAATATATCCAATGGATGTAAAACAAACTTGATGAATTACAGGATACTACAAGCAAAGACCAAGAGGAGATGAAAAAACAAACAAACAATGCAGAACATTGCAGAGAAAACATATCAGGCATTAGCAGCTCTGGAAAAACAAGAATCCATCATACAAAATATAAGGTCCAATGTTTCAGAGGCTGTCAACATGATGGAGGGACATATGAGCAGAGCTGATGAGATGGAACACAGAATCAGTGAAACTGAAGACAAAATTGTCACCACTGATCTGCTAGAGCAAAAAGCAGACTCAAAAAAGAAAGAAAAAGAAGAAAACATAAGAATAATGTGGGACACCATCAAGAAAAAGAACATGCGCATCATTGGAATCCCAGAAAAGGAAGAAGCAAGTAAACGTACTGAAACAGTTGTGGAAGAATTACTAGAGGAAAACTTCCCAGACATAATGAAGAATGAGAGAATATGTATTCAGGAAGCTCAGAGAACACCATATAGATTAGACCCCAAAAGTAAAACATCAAGGCATATCATAGTTAAATTTGCCAGAACCAAAGATAAGGAGAGAATCCTGAAAGCAGCAAGGGAGAAACAAAGAGTAACCTGTAAGAGAGAACAGATAAGATTAAGTGCCGATTTCGAAGCAGAAACT
>NW_006399991.1:330700-336720 GCF_000299155.1 Elephantulus edwardii | reverse complement strand
GGATTGATTCAGTGACTAGGGTAATTGGGATGGGTGTATCGGAGATGGTGCGATTGGCACAGGACAGAGCAAAGTTTAGGGCTGTTGTATATAGGGTCGCTATGAGTCACAAGCAACTCGACGGCACATAACAACAACTACATGCAAAGAAAGACTCAATATTGTGAAAATGACAATACTACCATAGGCAATTTACACGTTCAATACAATACCAATACAAATACCAATTCCATTCTTCAATGAGATGGAAAAGGCAATCTCCAATTTCATCTGGAATGGAAAGAGGCCCAGAATAGGCAAAGCACTGCCTAAAAAGAGAAACAAGGAAGGAGGCATCACACTCCCTGATTTCAAATCCTACTACACTGCTGTGGTAGTCAAGACAGCGTGGTACTGTTACAATGACAGACCCATAGATCAATGGAATAGAATTGAGAACCCGGAAATCAGCCCATCAACCTATGGTCAACTGATTTTTGACAAGGAGATGAAATTGGTTAAATGGGGAAATGACAGCCTTTCTAACAAATAGTGTTGACAAAATTGGAAAACTATCTGCAGAAGACTCAAGCAAGATCCACACCTCACTCCATATACATAAAACAACTTAAAGTGGATTATGGACCTAGGACTAAAACAAAAACTTTAAACTTTATTAAAGAAAAGCTTGGAAGAACTCTAGAAGTCCTAATCCACAAGATAAACAGTCTTCCAAGCATCCTGGAAAATTGACAACTAGGAGAGGATAAAATAGACAAATGGGACCTTCTAAGAATCAAATCCCTATGCACATCCAAAAATCTCTCCAAAAGGGTAAAAAGGGAAACCGCAAACTGGGGAAAAAATATTTGGTAATGACATGTCAGTCAAGGGACTTATATGAAGGATTTATAAAATACTTGTGCACCACAAGATAGAGGTAAATGACCCAATTTAAAAATGGGCACAGGATATGAACAGACATTTCCCCAAAGAAGACATTCAGATGGCCAACAAGCACATTAAGAAATGTTCAAAATCCCTAGCTCTGAAAGAGATGCAAATCAAAACAACTATGAGATATCATCTCATTGCAGTAAGTAAGAATAGCAAAATTTAACAGAACAGCAAGCAACAAATGCTGGCAAGGTTGTGGAGAACCTGGAACCCTTATTCATTGTTGGTGGGAGTGTAAAATGGTGTAACCACTATGGAAGGCTGTATAGCGCTTTCTCAAAAAGTTGCAAATAGAAATAACATTTGACCTAGTAATTCCACTACTGGGAATTTACCCTAAAGAAATCATAACTGCCACCCAAGCAGATATATGCACACTCGTGTTTATTGCAGTTTTGTTTGCAATAGCAAAAAGCTGGAAAGAACCCAAATGCCCATCAACAGGTGAATGGATAGAGAAGCTCTGGTATATTCACACAATGGAATGCTATGCTGCATTGAAAAACAAGGAACTCATGAAATATTATGCAAAATGAATGACCCTGGAGGACATTATGCTGAGTGACATATCTCAGTCACAAAAGGACATGTATTGCATAGAGCCACTGTTGTAAAACGAGACTGACATCGGGGTTGAGAAAAGACAGATAAGGAGGGGATGAATGACGTATGCTGTATTGAAACAGGTGAGGGAGAGAACTGTTTAGAAGGGATATATGATTGGGTATTATTTTCATGACAGGAGTCCAGAGTGAAGGCAGCACATTGGAGTGGACTTGCGGGGAGGGATTGCATAACAATGAAAGAGTTTTTCTTTTACTTTTCAAGGAGAAGGGTGAATTGCGGGAAAGAGTTGGGCAGGGAGAAAAGTGAAACAATGAATGAATGGAAAACTTAAGCCACTGTAAAACTTCATTAAAATTAATTTTAAAAAGAAGAACAAGAAGATCGAGAAACAGAACCTGAAATTGTGGCAGGGAAATCTGACATTATAGGGAGCATGAGGTGTGACCCTGTCAGAATCCCACAATGGGGATCTATCTAAAGAAATGGTGAGAGGTGGAAAAGAAGTCCCTAAAACAGCCTAAGAAGGTGGGTTTGTCAGAAGCTCAACATGGGGACATGTTTAAAGAAACACAGAAAATGTGAAAATTAAGAAATCTCCCAAGAAACCAGTCATTTTTACAAATGAGGGAAATGTGAAAATTAAGGAAACCGCCATTTTAACTAATGAGGAAAATGTAAAAAAATTTAAAATGCCTCAAGAAATCTGCCCTTTTAAACAATGGGGAAGCAACAATACAGCCTCCCAGTTCAGAATCAAAAAAGAAGGCGCAAAAGAAAAGGAGGAAAAATGGAGGATGCTGTTAGGCCTGTCACCAAAAGAGCAAAAACTGAAGACAAACAGGAATCTGTGGAAGCTGGTGTCGAGGCCCCTGGTGAAGCAGAAATGAGTGTGGACCTGCTGGAGGAAGATAATAGGGAGGTACCCAGCCTGCCCTGCGACTGACAGGCGCATCTGAGGAGACTTCATTTACTTCTCTAAATAGTCTTGTTGATGAGAACACTCTGGAGGCAATAAAAGAAATGGGCTTTACAAACAGGACAGAAATTCAACACAAAAGTATCAGACCACTTCTGGAAGGCAGGGATCTTATAGCAGCTGCAAAACCAGACAATGACAAAACCCTCAAACTTCCCATCCCTGCAGCTGAACTAATTCTTAAGTTGAAATTCATGCCTAGGAATGGAACAGTTCCTATCCTCTCACCTGCTCAGGAACTGACCATGCAGACTTTTGGTGCACTTTAAAGAACTAATGACACAACATTCCCATGCTTACAGGCTGATCAGAAAGGGCAGTAACAGATCTGCAGAAGCATGGAAACTGGCTAATGATGTCAACATCATCATGGCCACCCCAGGCCACCTCCTGGACCACATGCAGAATACCCCAGAGTGTCCCTCTGAGAAAAGATTCCTTCTGCTCTTCACATTCCTTAAGAAGAACCAGAAGCAAAACAACTATGAGATATCATCTCAGCCCAGTAAGTATAGCAAAATTTAACAGAACAGTAAACATCAAATGCTGGCAAGGTTGTGGAGAAACTGGAACCCTTATTCACTGTTGGTGGGAGTGTAAAGTGGTGTGGTCACTATGGAAGGCAGTATGGCGCTTTCTCAAAAAGTTGCAAACAGAAATACCATTTGACCCAGCAATTCTACTACTGGAAATATTCCCCAAAGAAACCATAACCACCACTCAAGCAGATATATGCACACACACATGTTTATTGCTGCTGTGTTCACAATAGCAAAGATTTGGAACAAACCTAAGTGCCCTTCAACAAATGAATGAATAGAGAAGCTGTGATATAGTCACACAGTGGAATACTATGCTGCATTGAAAAACAAGGAACTCATGAAATATTACACAAAATGGGTGACCCTGGAGGACTTTATGCTGAGTGCAGTCACAATAGGACAAATACTGCATAATGTCACTGTTGTAAAGTGAGACTGATATCAGGGTTTGGGGGAAACTAAAATGGGATAAATAATGTATACTGCACTGAAACAGATGAAGGAAAGAACTTTTCAGGAGATATATATGATTATATACTATTGTCATGACAAGAGTCCAGAGTGAAAGCTGCATAGTGGAGTGGACTGGGGGATGGGAGCAATTACATAACAATGAAAGGGTTTTGGTTTGTTTGTTTTTTACTTTACAAAGAGAAAAGCAAACTTGGGGGTGGGGAGTGGTGGGCAGGGAGGAAAGTGTGCAACAGTGAATGAATGGAAATCCAAAGTCGCTGTAGACTTTCCTTAAAATAAAAATTAAAAATGGTGGTGGTGGTGGTGTTATGTGCCGTCGAGTTGCCTGTGACTCATATGACCCTATGCACAACAGCCATAATCTCTGCCCTATCCTGTGCCAATCTCACCATCCCAAATACACCTACCCCCATTATCTAGTCACTGAATCAATCTATCTCATCAAGTGTCTTCCTCTCCTGCACTGTCCTTCCACCCACTCAAGCATGACATCTCTCTCCAACGACTGGTATGTCAGACGAAGCTTCAGAATCCTTACCTCCAAGGAGCAGCCTGGCTTCACCCTCTCCAGGACAAACATGCTTATTTTCATAGTAGTCCATGGTATATTCAATACTCTTATCCAACACCACAGCTCAAAGACATCAGTTCTCCTTCTATCATTTCTAGTCATTGTCCAGCTCACTGATGCATAGCAAGTGATTGCAAAGACCATGGCATGTATCAGGTGCACCTTAGTCTCCAGACTGACATCGTTGCACTTCAGTAGTTTAGAGAGGTCTCTAAATGCAGACTTTCCTATCATAATATGTCTTTTAATCTCCTGGCTGCTGGTGCCAAGAGTATTGACTGTGGAGTCAAGCAAACCAAAACTTTAAACAATCTCAATCTCTTCACCACCCACCATGATGCTGTCAGTTGGCCCAGTGGTGAGAATATTTGTTTTCTTTATATTGAGCCTCAATCCATACTGAAGACTGCAGTCCCTGACCTTCCACAGCAAGTGCTTCAGGTCCTCCTCAGTTTCAGCAAGCATGGTTGTGTCATCTGCATAACACAGATTGTTGATGAGTCTTCTTCCAATCCTGATGCCACATTTCTCCTCATAGAGCCCAGTCTTCTGGATAATCTGTTCTGTATAAAGATTGAAAAGGTATGGAGATAGGATACATCCCTGGCATACACCCTTCCCAATTTTGAACCATGCAGTGTTTCCTGGCTCTGTTCTGACAACTGCCTCCTGGTCGAAGTATAGGTTTCACATTAGCACAATCAAGGGTTCTGGGATTCCCATTCTACTCAGAGTTAGACAGTTTGTTATGATCCACACAGTCAAATGCCTTTGCATAATCAATGAAACAAAGATAGACATTCTTCTGGTACTCCCTGCTTTCAGCCAAGATCCATCTAACATTAGCTACAATATCCCTGGTACCACAAGCCGGTCTAAACCCAGTCTGCACCCTCTGGTATTTCTTTTTTTTTTTTTTAATCCATTATGATTTATTAGCTGTACAGCAGTAGATTCTCCTTTCAGCTTTCAACCCATTACATATTTTATTACAAGTCTCATGTTGGCGTCCTAAAATAATTAAAAATATCACACAGTACAGCTAAGTACAAAATGCATCAACCTAGAGTCTGATAGCTAACTGATGGCTCTCTTAAAAAGCAATACACAGAAGAAAAGTGCTTGAAATCAGCAAAATGGAGGTGTTCTAAAAAACACATTTTAAACATGTGACAGTTCATGTGCAAGAATCACTTTTTAGTTGGTTTTATTTCACATTATTACTTCTTTATTTTTTTAAGATCCAAAGTTTAAATTACTGACCTAGTGAAATCTTCTGGCCCAGGTTTTTAAGGGTGGCTGTGACCCACTCATAATCACCCTTCTGCTTTAACAGAGGATTTATAAAACACAAAATTCTGCTACAGAGCAAGGAAAATGGAGAGGGGAAATCATAACTGAAAGCTAATTACACAAGGTTCAGATGCTGGCTCTAGGGCTGGGAAGCAAGGATCCTCCACGTGGGTGTGTGGGCGTCCGTCATTAGCGGGCAGCAGTCTGGGTGCTGTTCTGCTACATGATTGTAATCCAATTCTTCGTCAACATTTACACACTACAGAGTCTGTGGTAACTTAATTTGCAAGTAATTAAACTGCTGGGTTTTCTTACACTGCACTTCTTAATCAATGGAAAAGATTAAAATGTAAAAAAAGTTATTTATAAGCTTGACCATACCAGAATCTTTGCCAAGAAAGAGGCAAAGTTTTCAGGACAGAAACCGATTGTAGCATGTCATACTACTGGTGTGCAGCTGACTCCAAGCAAAGGGGGTCAGAGAAAAGCAAAAGCAAAAAACAGTTTAAAAGTCTAAGACCTTCCCAAGTTTGCATTTACAATTAAAAACTCCTGGGAAGAAGACCATAGAACTCTGGGAAACGTGGTGGCCATTCTGGAGTGGTTTACCGAAGCAAGAGAGGGCATAATGTCTCTGTTTCCATCTAAGAAAACAAGTAGG
>NW_006399991.1:318668-322717 GCF_000299155.1 Elephantulus edwardii | reverse complement strand
TTGTATTGGGATTGCATTAAATGTGTAAATTGCTTTTGGTAGTATTGCCATTTTCACAACATTGAGTCTTCCTATCCATGAGCAAGGGATATGGAATGTCTGCTTTCTTTTTAATTTTCTTTTCTTTTCTTTTTAATTTTCGTCGGCTTGGGAGGCTTCATGTTACCAACCACTTTCTCTGCGTTGACTTCTGGAAGCAAACCTTCCTGCTGCTCTTCCTCAAAATCATAGACAGACAGACACATCCACATCTTTGCCCTCCTCTGTGTAACGTAGTTTGCTCTTTTTTAAATTTTCTTTGTTTTTTTTGGCTGGTGGCTGATAGTCAGGGTCTTTTTGCCATCTAGGATCTTCCTGAGGTGGAAGTTCCCCTTGCTCCAATGTCTCCACCTCTCCATTGGCCCCCACTTTCACCACTTGGAATCCTTCGGGCAAAGGCAAGGTGTCTTCATCTGAAGAAGGGTAGGGTCCAGCTGTTCCATCATTACCGTCTGTACACCACTGTTGACATCCTGGACCACCTCACCCCCTTCTGTCTGGTTCTGGGGTAGGTGGCAAGCATCCTCCTCCTGGCCCCCTTCCCAAAGTCTCTGTTAAGTCTTTCTCTCCTTTCCTTTAGTGAAAGTTTCAGACTCCTCCACAATGGCTTCAACTACCTCACCTTCCATCTCCCCTTCCAGTTAAATTACTTAACTCACCGCCCCCGCAATGAGCATAACTGAAGTTCCAAGAAGATGGATCATGTTTATCTTGTGGCTTCAAGAACCCCAGAATTATAACACCTTATACCCTCTTAGTACAGTGATGTGCCAATCGTGGTAATGGGCACCCATGGTGGACAGTGTTGGCTGGAGCTTCCCGACTATATCAAGCCTGGAAGCAGGAGCGGCATCCACTTCCAAAATGGCTTGCCTCTGGAAACTCTATGTACGAACAGTGTTCAGGCTGTTCGTTCATAGGGTCGCTATGAGTCCTACGACTCGACGGCATTAAACAACAACAACCGTCTTAGTAGCTGCAAAGTCAGTTTGAGGAAGGAAAGAACTAAGTTCTCAGCCTCCGGTCACTAACTGTTGACCAGAGCATCTTGTTCTTTGGCCCCAGATACTTGATCATTCTCCGTGCCACACACACCCCCCGCGGCGCCCGCTCTGGCTAGCTCGGCCCGCCCACACCAGCCACCGCCACCGCCGCTGCCGCCAAAGAAGCAGCGGGGCAGCATCACCTCTGGTATTTCTCTGCTGATATATCGTTCTAGTCATTTTTGGATCATCTTCAGCAGAATCTTGCTTGCATGTGATATTAATGATCTTGTTCAATAGTTTCCACACTC
The DNA here is from genome assembly GCF_000299155.1 of Elephantulus edwardii. Classification (NCBI taxonomy): domain Eukaryota; kingdom Metazoa; phylum Chordata; class Mammalia; order Macroscelidea; family Macroscelididae; genus Elephantulus; species Elephantulus edwardii. The sequence continues at coordinate 321,384 of NW_006399991.1, read as the reverse complement.
TGTGGGATTCCCTTTCTTTGTAATGGGAACAAATATAGATCTTTTCCAGTCAGTTGGCCAAGTGTTGGCAAGCGGTTGTTCTCCAGATTTCTTGGCACAACTTGGTGAGCACATCTATAGGGCAGCATCTGTTAGTTGAAATATGTCAATTGGTATACCATCAATTCCTGGGACCTTATTTTTAGCCAATTCTTTCAAAGCAGTCTGGACTTCTTCCTTCATCCACATAGACTTTTGCTCATATGTTGTTTTCATTAAATTCTTCTGTGTCTGCCAATTACTTTTGGTATAATGACTCAGTATGTTTTTTTCATATTCCTTTAATACTTCCTGGATCATTTTATATTCTGCCCAAAGCATCCTTAAGAATTGCTACTCGATGTTCGAATTTCCTCTACAGTCCCTTGAGCTTAAGAAATGCCGAGCGAGTTTGGCCCCTTTGATTTTCTGACTCCAGCTCTTTGCACATTTCATTATAATACTTTACTTTGTCTTGTCATGCGGCCTTTTGAAATCTCCTGTTCAACTCCTTAATGTCTTGATTTCTTCCTTCTGTTTTGGCTTCTCAGTGCTCTAGTGCAATATTCAGAGTCTCTTCTGACAGCCATTTCGGTCTTTTCTTCCTTCTCAGTCTTTGTAACGACCTTTTGCACTCTTCCTGGATGATAGTCTTGAAAGCTCCCCATAACTCATCTGGTCTTCGCTCATTAGCGTTCAAGGCCTCAAACCTGTTCCTGAGTTGAATCTGAAATTCAGGTGGGATAGACTCAAGTTCATATTTTGGTTCCCGTGGGCTTGATTTTACTTCTCTTAGCTTCAGCTTAAACTTGCTTATGAGTAGTTGGTGATATGTTCCACAATCAGCACTGGGCCTAGTTTTCACAGATGATATTGAGCTTTTCTAGTGGTTCTTTCCACAGATATAATCTATCTGATTCCTATGCCATACCATCAGGTGAAATCCACATGTATAACCTGCATTTATGTTTCTTGTAAAATGTATTTGCAATGAATAATTTGTTGATTGTGCAAAAGTCTATCATCCTATCTCCAGATATTTTCTGTCACCAAGTCCATGCTTTCCTTCTTCTCTGTTCCCAACTTTTGCATTCCAGCCATCCATTATTATTAATGCATCTTGATTGCATGTTCGATTGATCTATGACTGTGAAAGTTGGTAGAAATCATCTATTTCCTCTTCTTTGCCTCTGGTTATTGGTGCATATATTTCAATGATAGTGGTATTCACTGGACTTCCTTGTAGGCATCTCGATATTATCCTTAAGTATAATATTGTGTTACTCAGAGAATTGATGCCTTTGAGCTGTGGTGCCGGAGAAGAGTATTGAATAAACCATGGACTGCTAGGAGAACAAACAGGTTTGTCCTAGAGAAGGTGAAGCCGGAATGCTACTTGGAGTCAAAGATTCTGAAGCTTCATCTGACACACTTTGGGCATGTTGCAAGGAGGGACTGGTCCTTGGAGAGGGACATCATGTTTGGCAGAGTGGAGGGGTGGCGAAGGAGAGAAGCCCTTCGATGAGATGGATCAATTCTGTGACTGGAGTGGTAGGAATTAGTGCGTTTGAGATGGCTAGGTTGTCACAGGATAGAAGGCATTTAGAGCTCTTGTACATAGGGTCGCTAAGAGTGGCAAGCAACTCGATGGCACATAACAACAACAACACCACAGTATTATATTTCAAGATGCATCTAGAAATGACTTTTTTAACTATGAAAGGAACGCCATTTTTCCTCACCTTTTCATCTCCATATGAACATCTGATTCGAAATGTCCCATGCCAGTCCATCTCATCTTGCCAATATCTAATATGCAGATATTTAATAATAATAATAATAAAAGAAACTAATGGTGTTCTTTTGACCTTGCAAGTCTGTTAAGTACCACTATGAGTTGCTGAGCTACATTGATTCGCCTGTTCATGCCATTCATGGAATGTAGAAAAAAAATAAGCTAACAACTCCATGTTTTTTTCAATGCTGCAATGCAGATTTGGGGATACTGTTGTGTACAGATGTGGCAATTTGAGGGCTTGATATTCCTGAAGTTTACTCAATTGTCCAGTATGACCCTCCAGATGACCCTAAGGAGTATATTCATCGTGTGGGAGAACAGCTAGAAGACTGAGTAGAAGAGGGCATGCTTTGCTCATTTTGAGCCCAGAGATATTAGATTTCCATTGCTACTTGATGCAATCTAAGGTTCCACTAAGTGATTTGAATTTTTTTGGTCCAAAAGTTCTGATATTCAGTCTCAGCTTGAAAAACTGATTGATAAAAACAACTTTCTTCGTAAGTCAGATCAGGAAGCATGTAAGCCATACATTCTAGCACATAATTCTCATTCTCTGAAACAAATCTTTACTGTTAACAACTTAAATCTGCCTCAAGTTGCTCTGTCAATTGGTTTCAAGGTGCCTCCGTTTGTTGGTCTGAATGGGAACAACAATGAAATAAATATTTGCTAGAATCTTTATTTTCAAGGGCTAGAAAAAAGTTACATCTACCTCAGTTGCCCAAAGCTAAAATATGTTTTCCTTCAGTGTATATATTGCTTTAATATAAATTGCTTTGCTAATTTATTGTAAAATACAGGTGTGTATGATAGACAAGTGGTAGCTGTACCAAAAACAGTCCATATGTAATTTAAATATATGTAGTATATAACATATATTGTTGTTGTTGTTGTTATTGT
>NW_006399991.1:315784-317168 GCF_000299155.1 Elephantulus edwardii | reverse complement strand
ATGTTTTGGTCTTTAACAGTAGTTTTTAGCATCATTCCCACTTCTATCCCAATGGAAAAAAATGCTGCCATATAGAAAGGACAAGAACTTTGGGGAACATAAGTTCATCAGTGTATTCTTATGAGAAAGTTAAATGTAGAGGAAAAGTGTAACAAATACCAAGGGGAAAGTTCTGCTCCATCTTTGGGCACAACACTTGCCTTGGCTTCTTGGGGTCCACATTTTTTTACTTAGTAACTTTTCCAAATAAACTGAACCCCACTGCCATCAGGTTGTTTACAACCAATAATTAGTGGAGGAAACTGCCCATCTTCCTACACAGCATTTGGTGGATCTGAGAACTCAGCCCTTTAGTTAACAGTGTAGCACTCTGTAATACACCATCAGAGCAGTTTGGTGTTGGTTTTTATTTGTATTAGAAATCATTGTGTTGCTTCTAAAATACACAGAAGCAAAAGGGAGAATTTTAATCACTGAAGTAAATATGTTGTTGTTGTTGCTAAATGTCGTCAAGGTCGTCAAGTCATAGACGACTCATAGTGACCCCATGAACGAAAGACCTGACCACTTGTATGACTCATCGTTTCTCTAAGTTCATAGAGTTTCTGGAGGCAAGATATTTTGAAAGTGAGTGCCACTCCTGCTTCCAAGCCTATTTTAATCTGGGAGCTCCATCAAACACTGTCCACCATGAGTAACCATTATCGCATTTGACATATCAGTGTCACAGTGTTTACCATCACAGCAACCATGAGTTATCTCTGTACAGTAAATTGACAGACCAGCGCTAGGAAGCTTAGAAGAATGTTTGACCAAAATCTAGTGTGCTGTAAATGCTTATATGTGTTTAAATATTAAATAGACTCTAGAAAGAAACTTGCCTGATTTGTGTTACTACTGTTAATGTATTGGTGTATGATCATCTATCTTTTTCTGTGCATTTTCATACTTTAAAATTTCCATTTAGAAGTGATGTCATCTGTCCACTGCTGTAATCATCTTGTTTTTAGCATGTTATATCGTTGTGTCATTAAATAACACCGTCCATCTTGTATTTAAAAAAAAATCGAAAGATGTTCTGCATTGAGAAAATCTGCTATCCAAGACCTCTTTAAAGTGCTAAAGCACAAGATATATACTGGTAGCTTGCTAGAGTTGCTGGGTCTTTGAATTATGGTCTTGGCTAAGATTACCAAGTGTACCCCATGCACATCCAGAAAAAGAAAATAAATCTTTCCTGGACGAAGTATAACTAATGTGCTTCTTTGAGGAAAAAATGTGAAACTTCATGTCATATCCTTTGAGTATGTTGTCAAATATAGAAGGATAGAAGGAGAATTGATGCCTTTGAGAATACCATGGACTGATAGGAAAACAAACAGAT
>NW_006399991.1:308716-312157 GCF_000299155.1 Elephantulus edwardii | reverse complement strand
TTTTTTGCGTCTTTGATTACCTGGGGAGATGGGGGGTGTCATTGGAGGCTGGCTTCTAAGCTGCCCCGCCTAACCCCTCCTCTGAGCAGCCTGCAAAAAAAAGGAAAACACAAAAGAGCGGGAGTGGCAATGCTAATCTTTGATAAAATAGACTTCAGGATGAAATCCAACATCCCTTCCTGATAAAGAAACTTAGCAAAGTTGGAATAGAAGGGAATTTACTCAGCATAGTGAATAATATATATGCAAAATCAAGAGCCAATATTTTTCTCAATGGAGGACTAAAAGCATTTTCCTTGCAAACACGGACCAGACAAGGATGCCTACTGTCACCACTTCTATTCAATATTGTATTGGATGTACTTGCTAGGGAAATATGACAAAAGAAGGAAATAAAAGGCATCCAGATCAGCAAAGAGATGCAGATGATATGATAGTGTACACAGAATATACCAAGGACTCAACAAATAATCTGTTAGAGCTAGTAGATCAATTTAGTAGAGTGGCAGGATCAATATCTAAAAATCAGTGCGACTCCTCTACAGTAACTAAGAAAACTCCAAGAAGGAAACCGAGAAACTAATAGCATTTACAATAGCCAACCATAAATTGAGATACTTGGGAGTGAACTTAACTAGAGACACAAAAGTCTTGTACAAAGAAAACTAAGGAACATTTCTACAAGACACAATAAAAGATCTAAAGAAATGGTGAAATGTTCCCTGTTCATGCATAGAAGACTTAATATTGTGAAAATGACAATCCCACCAAAAGCAATCTACATGTTCCATGCAATCCCAATCCAGATATCAAATTCATTTTCCAAGGATATGGAAAGGGAAATTGTCAACTTTATTTCGCAAGGAAAGAGACCCTGAATAAACAAAACACTTCTGAAGAATAAAAATTAAGTGGGAGTTATAGCACCCCCTGACCTCAAAACCTGTTATACAGTGGTAGCAAGCAAAACATCATGGTACTGGTACAATGGCAGGCACATAGACTAGTGGAACAGCATGGTACTCTTAACCTACGGCATCATGTATACTTGTTCTGCTGTGTGTCCAAACACAGCAGACAAACATTTACATCATGTGATTGTGTAATTCCCTCAAATTATTCACATTCTTATCTTTTTTCATCCAAAGGAATTAACTCGGTTTGGTTTGTTTTGTTGTTTTGTTTTTTTTTTTTTAAATCTTGTTGTAGAAATAAGTCTTGACATCTTAACAAAACATTTTCGAAAATTTCAACACCCAAAAAGTGAAAAGAAAAAAAAATATATGGACTGTTGCTACTTAAGAATGGCGAATGCTACTATTTTGATGCAGCCATGTCCTTCCTGACTGTGTTTGTAAATGTGACAGGGTGGCACTGGGGTTTTGAGGTCTGTGTGGAGGACCCTGGGATTCTAGTCTGGCAAGGTAGAACTTACAAGGGAGTTTTCTTTTTTCTAAACCCCCTCCACCCTCTGTCCCAGGATACAGGGAAGGGAACAAAACAAAAGTTCAGACGAGATAAACTCCACCACCGCCTCCTTCCCCATACCCCTTCTCAAGTCTGACTCATGTCTGCGCTGAAAGAGCAGGTTTGAATTGAAAACAATATTGTAACTTTGGTTTTAGAACAGATCATCTCCTCCCATGGGATTATTGCTTCTAAAAACCCACTGGAGGATCAGCTGTAGGGCAGGTTTCGATGAAGGCACAGAACAACAGTGTCATGTTCTAAAGGGCGGCTCTGAGGTTTCTCCAAAGATGGGGCAGTCTGGTTCTACTATGACCTCTCATAGAGAAGGCAAGGCTGCTTTCAGCTTCTCCGTGTCAAGTGCAGCTCTCTAAAGGAAGAACGATGTTGGTCAGTGCCTGGTGCAATCAAACAGCAACAGCATTTTCACTCCCCACTGTTCCTGTAGTTAATTTGTAGCTAGTTCTTATCCTGGATGAAACCTGGGCAGAACATCCTCAGGTGATAAAAACCGGATGCAATTTCCTCCAGCCTCGCCATGCCCTGCCAACCTGCTCTAGCCAAGGAGAGGCAGGTCCCTGGTGTCTCCTTTCTTCGTCGTGCCTTCGGCCAAGGCAGTTTCCGGTACTTCCGGGGTTGAAAGGACAGTTGTTGCTGTTGTTATGTGCCATCGAGTCGCTTGCGACTCATAGCGACCCTATGTACAACAGCCCTAAACTCCTCTCTGTCCTGTGCCAATCGCACTGTCTCTGACACTCCCGTTCCAATTATTCCAGTCACTGAATCAATCCACCTCATAGAGGGCCTTCCTCTCCTGCGCTGTCCCTCCACCCTCCCAAGCATGATGTGCCTCTTCAAGGACCAGTCTCTCCTCACAACATGTCCAAAGTATGTTAGACGGAGCCTCAGAATCCTTGCCTCCAAGGAGCCACCCGGTTTAACCCTTTCCAGGACAAATCTGTTTGTTTTCCGAGGGGAAAATAATGAGCACAGGACTGTTTTCCGTGGTGGGCACTGTGGTGCAGCCCAGGCAAAAGTGGGACATTTCCTCATGTATGTTCCTGACTTATGTAGCCATTCTGCACGTCCTTCTCACCCTCCAGGTGCTTCTCTGGGTACATGCAGCTTTGTCTGTGGATCGTGAAGGGGCAGGAATGTGACTGTAGCCTGCTGAACTCGTTCCTTCCTCAATCCTGGGCACTCGGCTTCACTATGAGGTCTTCTCCCCACTTGAGCTGAAGCCACCTCAGGCCAACTCACTCGCTCCCTCTGCCTGGTCCACAGGGATCCTTCTTAGCATCCCTGGTCATGGCCCACTTGTTGCTCACTCTTAAGACTTGCCAGTCTTGAACCTGAGACCAGCCACTATGTCCCTCACACTGCAGGGGCCACAGGGCCGCAGAGTGACCGTACAGCACTCGACTTTTAAAGAAATATCTGGTACCACCCTCAGTCCTCCTGGGGGATTGGCTCTGGGCTCACACAAAATCCTTTCTGATTCCCAACTTTGATCCTTCCAACTCACATCTTTTTATTCAAGTATGTGCTAAAGTTCCTTTATTTAAACTATTGTGAAGTAATAATAATAATAGAAGATTAAGAGTGGTTCCTTAACAACTAAGACATTATAACACCACTGTTGTGCTATAAAATACCACATTCAGCAGAGCATATTTCCAAGAGTAATACACAAAGAGCTCTGGATTAAATTCCAACATCAAGAAAATGAAAATCCTTACCTGGATTGTTGGGCCAATAGGCAATTGGACCTACAGGTAATATCATGATGGTTGATTGAGAAAAGACTGACTTTATCAACCACTTCATTTTACATGGATCCACAATCACCACCCATTATAGCAGGAGTCAAAAAATCAAAGACGCAGTTATAAATCCATTGCCATCCTTACTCTAACTTATTTTTTTTTAATTTAAATTTGTTATTAATTTCAGTGAAAATTTACAGAGGCTTTG
>NW_006399991.1:296897-305486 GCF_000299155.1 Elephantulus edwardii | reverse complement strand
GTATTGCATTGTAAGAATCTGCTGTCTTGGATCTCTTCAAAGTGCTAAAAAACAAGGATGTCAGTTCAAAGACTATGGTGCATCTGACCCAAGTCATGGTCTTTTTAATTATTTCTTAATGCATCTGAAAATTGGACAAAAAATAAAAAAGACCAAAGAATCAATGCCTTTGACCTGTGCTGATGGCAAGAGTACTGAGTATCTCATGAACTGCCTAACAGACAAATAAATCTGTTTTGGGGGAAGTATATCCACAATTCTCCTTAGGGGGTAAGATGTTGAACCTTGGTCTCACATACTTTGGGCATGCTGTCAAATGGGGCTAGTCCTTGGAAGAGACTGGGAAAGGTGATGGGTCAGAGAAAGAGGTAGCCAAGACAGACTGACCCCGTGCATGCATCGATAGGCTGGAGCAGATCAGAGACGAGGGTAGTGCCAGGTGGGCGAAGCTCGAATTTGTTGTTCATAGGATCACTGAGTCCTAGGCAATTCAATGGCACCTAAGTGCTTCCTAATCAGTCTCATAAAACAACTCCACTTGAACTAAGGAAGCAGGAAAAAAAGGGGGAGGGAGAGGAGGTGGTGAGGGACCCACACAGATGAGTATTGAAGCCTTTTATTCTAACAGCCCCAAGGTTCACTGTGGAAGACAAAGGTTTGTATGATTTAAAAGATTATATAAATTTTCTAAATTATATTTTTCTTAAAAGTCAAGACAAAATGTTCTGCAGTGGACAAATTACAATGTTAAAGCAACACATCATATTGGCATGAGGTCTCTGAATATCATGGATATTAGTAATAAATGAAGCGACTCAAGTGGTAGTGGTGGTGGTGGTTGTTAGATGACATCAAGTTGAGCATGACTCATAGCGACCCTATGAACAGTAGATCTGAACCCTGTCCTATCTCGTGCCATCCTCACACTTCCTGACACATTCGAGCCCATCGTAGCAATCACCGTGTCAATCCACCTAGTTGAGCGCCCTCCTCTCCTTCACCGACCCTCCACCCTTCCAAGAATTATGTCTCTCTTCAAGGAATAGCCTCTCCTAGCAACAAGCCCAAAGTATGTGAGGCGAAGCGTCATCACTCTGGCCTCCAAAGAGCACTCTGGCTGCACCCTCTCCAAGACATATTTATTTGTTCTTTTGGCTGTCCATGGGATGTTCAGTGCTCGTCTCCAACACCACAGCTCAAACACATCAATTCTTCTTTCATTCCTATTAATTGTCCAGCTCTCAGACACATTCATAGCAAGTGATTGGAAAGACCATGGTCTGAATCAGACGCACTTTAGTCCTCAAACTGACATCATTACTCCTCAATAATTTGTTGTTGTTGCTGTTGTTATGTGTCATCGAGTTGCACAATAGCCCTGAAACCTTCTTTATCTTGTGCCAACTTTACTGTCTCTGACACAACCTACAATCATTACGCCAGTTACTGAATCAATTCATCTCAATGATGGTCTTCCTTTCTTTCTGTCCCTCCAACCTTCCAAGCATGATATCTGTCTTCAAACACTGGTCCTCTTTGCAACATGCCCAAAGCATGTCAGACAAAACTTCAGAATCCTTGCCTCCAAGAAACAGCCTGGTTTCACCTTCTCTAGGCTAAACATGTTTGTTCTCCTAACAGCCCATGGTATATTCAACACTCTTCTCCAGCACCACAGCTCAAAGGCATCATTTTCCCTTCTATCATCTCTAGTCATTATCCAGCTCTCTGATGCATAGCAAGCAATTGTGAAGACTATGGCCTAGATCAGGCGCACTTTAGTCTACAGACTCAAATCATTGCTCTTCAGTACTCTGGAGAGGTCCCTGACAACTGACTTTCCCAATGCAATTTGTCTTTTCCTGGATGCTGGTGCTAAGATTGTTGATTTGGGAGCCAAGCAAACTAAAAGCTAATAACAATCTCAATCTCTTCACCATCTATCATGATGCTGTCAATTGGCCCCGTGGTGAAAATCTTTGTTTTCTTGATGTTGAGCTTCAATCCATATCAAGGCTGCAGTCCTTAACCTTCTGCAGCAAGTGCTTCAGGTTCTCCTCTGTAGAGGTCCCTAATTGTAGACTTTAAAGATTTAAGTCTGACCTTCTGCAAGCCCAAGATTGTAAATAGCTTGTACTGTCCCAGTTCTGAGCAGGAACCCATGTGCTCCTGGTTCACTTTTAATTTCACTTTTTACTAGGAGACATTAACACAAACACTTGTGAGAGAGGTTAGGGCACAAGAGTGGATTTTCATCCTTTGATCTGAGTGAGCTGGGGGAGTCTTACTGCAGTTTTCATCATCTTCCATGGGACCCTGTTGGTGGCTATCTCAGAACAGAGGCCCAATTCATCCCTCTGGGGAATGAGGTCTATTTACCAGGAAAGGATACTACAGTGGTCAAGATGCCAGAGTTTAGCACATCTAGAGATTTGCAGGAGAGACAGCTCTGTCCATCCCAGAAAGGGTTTCCCTAAACACACTGCTGACCTTCACCAACCGGTCAGAGGGCCATTAATGCACCTCACGGTGCTGGGATCAAGCACACAAAGGTGCTGCTGCACCTCCGAGCAGACCCACTGATGTCTGGGGCCATTAATGCACCCCAAGGTGCTGGGATCAAGCACCCAAAGGTGCTGCACCTCCGAGCAGACCCACTGATGTCTGTCCTGTACCATGTCCATTGTCCCATTGCTATGTACCATGCCCTCATACACCCAAGCCTTGACTCCTTGACTTCTTGAAACTCCAGCTCAGTTTCTCCTTGTCCATTATAGAAGTCTGTCCCTACTGCAAAATCTGGACAGTCCTCCTTAATAGTATTGTAGATATATAGAGCATGGTAATAGTTTATAGCAGGCTCTTTGTGGGTTCTAATAGCCATCCTATGCCAAGTACATGTCAGCCATGAACCATTGCCCACCCTGTTACCCATGGGTTGGGAATATTGACAGAGGGGAAAGGAGGAAAAAAATAGTATTGCGAAAAGTATAATAGATAATATGTACATTTAAAAAAGCACAAAAGCTGGGAGGAAATGCTTAAGTAAATTGTTATGTTGTTATGGACAATAGAGTCAGAGCTGAGTCCTAGCTGACCAGTGGATTTTCAGTGGCTGTAAATCGCACAGGACATGGGCCACCTTTCTCCCATGAAGCAGCTAGAAGATTTGAATGGGTGCCTTTGGGTTGGGAGTGCAACTCCTCACCGATAAGCCACCAGAGCTCCCTTAAGCAAGTAAATTATAGGATTTTTAAATTTGTCACCTTAATATTCATAGTAAAATATCTCTTGGTGTCGCTACTGACATGTCTGGTTACTATATCTATCTATCTATAGAGTTCTCCACACATATAAAGCAAAATGGGTGAATACCATTGACACAGTTTTCCAAACTCTTGTTTTCACATGGTGTATCTGAACATCTTTTAAGGTTGCTATAGGAGCTCTGGTGTGGCAGATCACAGGGAGCTGTGCTGTGAACTCAAAGGCCACACTCCTCTGGTGGCTCAAACCCACCCACCACTCTGTAGGAGAAAGGACAGGCAGTCTCCTCCAGCACGGTTAATGGCCTCAGGACCAGGATGAGATAGAACGTACCCAATGGTATTAGATGTTGAAGCCTGAGTGGTGCCATGAACAAGTCCTTGGATGCTAACTAGAGGTAGGCAGTTTCAACCAGCCAGCCAATCCTCAGAAGAGAAGTCAGTTTCGATAAAGATTTCCAGTCTTGGAAACACTACAGAGCAATTCTACCCTGAGCTGAAGGTCCAAATAAGGTGGACTTCAAGTTGCTGCTACTGTTGTTGTTAGGTGCTGTCCAGTCTGTGACCGCCAGTGGCCCTCCTGAAGTGAACCCCATCCTACCCTGTGCTGCTCTCACCATCTCCAGCACACTGGTGCCCATTGTCACTGTATTGAGGGTTGTCCAGAGTCCTTCTCTCTTTTACTGATCCTCTGCCTTTCAGTGCATGATTTCTTTCTCCCAAAGTATGTAAGAAGTTTCCATCCTTGCCTCTCCAGGACAGACTTATGTTACTCGGCCTGTCCATATATTGACTCCCAGAATCACATATACTGAATCGTATCCTGCACAGCACAGTAAGGAAATGAGCTCCCACATGACTGTAGCTGCACATAAGTTCGTTCTGATGCTATTTAGTAAGGAGGACAGCACCATGAGCACGTTCCTCCTGACTCAGACATGCTCCCCACCTGGCCCACCTGACCAATGCTGGCCTCTCAGCATGGGCACACCTGCATTCACTCCCAGTCATAAGCCGCTGCCCGTCTTCCTCCCTGCCTGAGTCACCGTGACCCAGCAAAGTTTAAACCAAAGAACCAAAGAATTCTTTGAAAATGTATCACATTCATAATACCAATTGTTATCTAAACATTCTCATAAGGATTCAGGTGTCTTGACACATTTAAAAGAGTTTGGCTTGGTAGAATAAACCTTTGCAGTGCCAATTTACAATGTGTACAATTAATTGAGATCTGTAATTTTAAGTTTGAACTAACTTAATGAGCAGTATAAGGATGTTTAAAAGGTTCACAGAGTTATATTTTGTGTAAGATTTTCAAACAGTGAGTATTAACAGTTTCAAAGTTGTATGGCTGGTTTGGGCAGAATAAAACCCTGGGACAAGGAAGAACCAGCCAGAATCTAACTGCATGAGCTTTGTTGTTACTGTTAAGTTGCTTTCAATCTTGGTGCCTCTGTGACAAAGTATAACACAAAGTACACACACACACACACACACACACACACACACACCATTCATTGCTGCACAATTTCCCCCTCCCCCATTCCCTTATACCTCCCCAGCCCACTCTGCAATGCATCTCTTATTCTGGACTGTTGTCATATAAATAATGCCTAATATATTCTTTTTAAACTGTTATTCCCTTCTTCTGTTCCAATGCAGTGTTCATTATCTATCCATTCTTTTCCTAGTTTCCCCGCAAGCCCCCATGTCACTGTTATGCAATAACAGTGGCGTTATACAGTATTTGTCCTTTGAGACTGAGATATTTTACTCAGCATTATGTACTCCAGGGTCGCCCATACTGTGTAATGTTTTATAAGTTCATTGTTTTTAGATACTACATAGTTTTTTTGATGGGCACTTGGGCTGCTTTCTGTTTGAATCATGTCTCCGATTTCTTTAGAATATATTCCCAGTAGTAGAATGCTAGGTCAGATGGCATTTCTATTTCCAACTTTTTCAGAAAGCACAAGCTCACTTCCATAGTGGTTGTACCGTTTTACACTCCCACGAGCAGTGAATAAAGGTTTTGTTGTTTGCTGCTCTGCTGAACTATGCTGTTGTTGCTGGGGTGAGATGATACCTCATAGATGTTTTGGCTTGGGTTTTTTTTTTATATAAAATTTTTATCTTATACTTTTTTACTTATAAAATTAGTATACATTGTTTTTCACACCGAATCTTTCCCATCTCTTTTACCCACCCTTCTGGCCACCCATGATATTGTGCAACCCTATGATTAACCCCTCAACCCACTATACTCACCTTTCTGCTCCTACCCACCTCCCCGCCTTAGATTATCTTTTTTTTTCTACATTTTAAAAATTTTATTAGAGTGTGTGTGTGTGTGTGTGTGTGTGTGTGTGTGTGTGTACTAGCAAATCGGATCAGACAAGTTCAGAAGGAGATTGCCCCTCCTTCTCCAGCAGAGCTTCTGGTGGATTCGAATTGCGTACCTCTGGGATTGCAGTGCAGCTTCTTGCCTCTAGGCCACCAGAGCTCCCTCCGCCTTAGATTCTTATACTTGTTTTCCTATGGGACTGAGTCCGTTCTCTTAGAGTAATGTTCTCCTATGCCTCCCAAGTTAGGTAGTGATTTTCAAAAGCATCGCTCCTGCGTGCTGCATAGTATTCCATTGTGTGAATGTACCACAATTTCTCAATCTATTCAATTGTGGTTGAACATCTGAGTTGTTTCCATGTTGTTGTGATGGTAAATTAATGATGCTATGAAATTTGTTGTACAAATCTCTGTTTGTGTCCCAATTTTAATTTTTTTAGGTGGATTCCAAGCAGTGGAATAGCTGGATCATATGGAATTTATATGTTCAGCTTTCTGAGGAAACACCAAACTGCCTTCCAGAGTGGTTGTACCTTTTAAAAATCCCATCAACAATGTATAAGAGTTCCTATCTCTCCACATCCTCTCCAACATTTATTATTAGTTGCTGTCCTGTTAAACTTTGCCATTATTACTGGGGTGAGAGGGTATCCAATTGTGTTTTTCATTTACATCTCTCTTATTGCCAGTAATTTGGAGCATCTCTTCATGTGTCTGTCAGCCATCCAAACATCTTCCTCTGTGAAAAGTCTTTACATATCTTTTGCCCATTTTGTAATTGTGTTATTATTCTTTTTTTTTTGTGGAGGCCCTGTAGGATTGTGTAAATTTTTGATATGACACCCTTGTCTGAAATTGTATTGACAAATGTTTGTTCCCAGTCACTAGGTTTTCTTTTCACTCTGTTGGAAAATGTTTTTGACACGCACAGGGATTTAATCTTTGGAAGGTCTCATTCATCAATGTTATCCTCTCCAGATTGTACATTTCTGGCTGTATTTGGCAGTCTCTTTATACCATAGACTAGGCCGACTAGGCTTGATTCAAGTTTGTCTCTTTCAAACTTTTACAGTTTGTGGTTTTACTCCGAGGTCTCTGATCCACCTGGAAGTGATTTTTGTGTACGAAGTGAGATGCGGATCCTGTTTCAGCTTTCTGCAGGTGGCAGTCCAGTTTTGCCAGCACCATTTGTTGAAGAAATTGTCATTTCCCCATTTGATAGGTTATATTTCCTTGTTAAATATCAGTTAACCATAAATAGCTGGGTCTATTTCTGGGTTCTGTATTCTGTTCCATTGGTCTACGTGTCTGTCATTGTACCAGTGCCATGCTGTTTTTGTTACTATCACTGTGTAGTAGGTTTTGATGTCAGGGCCTTTGCTTTCTTGTTGTTAAAATAGAAATACTAATAACACTTCCCTTAGAACTATTGTGAGCTAAAGTACAGAAAAGTCACTGTAACTGCAGAAATATAAAATCAGTGGGGAGGGGGGTCTGCTGTTTTACCTCGGAACCAAAGGATAGTTGGCGGCTGTGGGTGCACAAGAAGGGGGACAGGTCATGCTGAGCAAAGATCAAACATCATTAATCATGATGTTGCCAGTGGTAAGAATCTTTGTCTTCTTGACTTTGAGATGCAATCCATACCAAAGATTGGTTTCCTTGATCTTCTGCAATAAGTACTTCTAGTCCTCCTCACTTTCAGCAAGTAAGCTGTGTCGTCGGCATAATATAGCTTATTAAAGAGTCTCCCTCTGTTCCTGATGCTAAATTCCTCTTTATACAGTACAGTTTCTTGGATAATTTTCTCAGCATATGTATTAAATGGGTATGGAGAAAGAATTCAACCCTGACACACTCCCTTCTTAATTTTGAACCATAAAGTGTTCTCCTGCTCTGTTAACCCAACAGCCTCCTGATCCAGGTATAGGTTTAGCATGAACACAATTATGTGCTCTGGGACTCCCATTATTCTCAATGTCAGCCACAACTTTTTATGATCACATAGTCAAATGCCTTTGCATCGTCAATAAAGGACATGTATGTATTCTCTACTTTCAGCCAGGATCTATCTGACATCAGCAATGATATCCCTTGTGCCACGACCTCATCTAAATCCTACTTGAACTTCTGGCAGTTCCTTATCTATGTACTGTTCCAGCCATTTTTTAAATGATCTTCAGCAGTATTTTGCTTGCATGTTATGGTAATAATATTGTTAGATAGTTTCCCTATTCTGTCACCTTTCTTATGAATGGGAACAAATATGAACCTTTTCTAATCCATTAGCCAGATAGCTCTCCTCAAAATTTCCTAGCATAGACTGATGAGCTTTTTCATAGGGTTTTCAGAGGCCTTCTATTTCAGAAGTGGATGGCCAATCCTTCTTCCTAGTCTGTCTTAGTCTGAATGTTCAGATTTAGGGAAGTATCCAACAGACATGCATTTTACAGAAAAAGTAAAAGATATATCCCTTATTGTGGGTTTAACCATTCCTATCAGTGTTGTCCCTGCCTTTGTCACAAGTGTCTTTACCCACTTTTTTTCCTGCTTCACCATCTACCAGGATACCCATCCACTTCTACCCACTCCCTTCAACATCTCCCATTGTCCAGTCCTTGATCTGATAACCTTATATCTGAAGCTTCCTTGGCTTCTGTGATTCCAAAAACCCCAGCTGCTGATAGTTCCTTATGCTGTGACTTGTGTCTCTTAAGTTTAGTGGTAATGTTTCCTGATGAAAGTGATGTGTCCTGTAGAACTGGGAGGATAGAAGGAGAACTGATGCCTTTGAGCTGTGGTGCTCGAGAAGAGTATTGAGGGTACCATGGACTGCTAGGAAAACAAACAGATTCATCCTGGAGAGGATTAAATTGGGCTTCTCCTTGGAGGCAAGGATTCTGAAGCTTCGTCTAACATACTTTGGACATGTTGTAAGGAGGGACAGGTCCTTGGAGAGGGACATCATGCTTGGGAGGGT
>NW_006399991.1:294601-295918 GCF_000299155.1 Elephantulus edwardii | reverse complement strand
AAGCAAACTAAAGCTGTGTACAATCTCAAACTCTTCACCATCCATCCTAGAGCCTTGTTTTTTGCCAATTCCTTCAGAGCAACTTGAACTTCCTCCTTCATCACGATAGGCTCTTGCTCATATGTTATTTCATGAAATTTCTCTGTGTCAGCCAATTCCTTCTGATACAGTGACTCTGTATACTCCTTCCATCTTCTTTTGATACTTCCTGGATCATTTAACATTCTACCAAAACTATCTTTAAGTATTGCCACCTGTGGCTTGAATTTCTTTTTCAACTCAAGTTTCTTGAGAAACTCGGAGCGAGTTGGGCCCTTTTGATTTTCTGACTCCAGCTCTGCACATTTCATTATAGTGTCTTGCTTTGTCGTCCCGAGCTGCCTTTTGAAATTTTCTGTTCAGCTCTTTGATTTCTTGATTTCTTCCTTTAGCTTTGGCTTCTCAGCACTCTAATGCAATACTCAGAGTCTCATCTGACATCCTTCTTGGTCTTTTCTTCTTCGTCAGCCTTTGTAATGATCTTTTGCATTCTTCATGGAGGATTTTCTTGATATCCTCCCAGAACTCATTTGGTCTACACTCATTGGTGCTCAAGGCCTCAAACCTGTTCCTGAGGTAGTTTTGAAATTCAAGTGGGGCAGACTTAAGGTCAAATCTTGGTTCCCGTGGACTTGATTTAATTTTCCTCAACTTCAGCTTGAACTTGCATTTGAGTAGTTGGTGGTCTGTCCCACAATCAGCACCCGGCCTGGTTTTCACTGCTGATATTGAGCTTCTCCAGCGAGTCTTTCCACAAATGTAATCGATTTGATTCCTATGCATACCATCAGGTGAGATCCATGTGTATAGCCTGCGTTTATGTTTCTTATAAAAGGTATTTGCAGTGAACAAATCATTCTATCTCCAGCCTCATTTCTCTCACCGAGCCCGTGTTTTCCAGCTACTGATCCTTCTTCCCTGTTCCCAACGTTTGCGTTCCAGTTGCCCATTATTATTAATGCATCTTGATTGCATGTTTGATCAATTTCTGACTGCAAATTTGGTAGAAATCTTCTATTTCCTCCTCTTTGGCTGAAGTTGTTGGTGCATATATTTGAATGATAGTGGTATTCTCTGGACTTCCTTGTATGCGTATAGATATTATCCTGTTGCTCACCACATTGTATTTCAGGATAGATCTAGAAATGACTTTTTAAATTATGAAACCAACCCCATTTTTCCTCACCTTGTCATCCCCGGAATAGTAAATCATATGATCATCTGATTCAATGTCCATGCCAAGCCATCTCATTTCTCCAATACCTAGTATGTTAATAT
>NW_006399991.1:286300-294501 GCF_000299155.1 Elephantulus edwardii | reverse complement strand
ACTTTGGACATGTTGTAAGGAGGGACAGGTCCTTGGAGAGGGACATCATGCTTGGGAGGGTGGAGGGACAGTGCAGGAGGAGAAGGCCCTCTATGAGGTGGATTGGTTCAATGACTGGGGTAATTGGAATGGGTGTGTCGATAACAGTGCAATTGGCACAGGTCAGAACAGAGTTTAGGGCTGTTGTACATTGGGTTGCTATGAGTCGCAAGCGACTCGACAGCACATACCAACAACAACAGTCTGGTGAGCGCATCCAAGGATGCAGCTATTAATTGAAACAAGTCAATTGGTATCCCTCAATTCCTGGGGGTTTGCTTTTTGCCAATTCCTTCAATGCAGCTTCCACTTTCTCCTTCATTACCATTAGCTCCTGTCCATGTTCTGCTTTTGTATTGACCTTTTGCTTTCTTCACGGATGAAATAAAAGATAATATCTCCTATCATTCAAGATATAACTTGAAATTTACCTTTTTTATTATGAACGCAACACCACTCTTCTTGGGTTTTTCATTCCCTGCATAGTATACCATATGATCATCTGACTAGAAAGTGGCCATAGCTGGTCCACCTCAACTCACTAATGCCTAGTATGTAGATGTTCGTGCATTCCATTTCCTTTTTAACACTTTCCAGTTTTCTACATTCAAGCTAGTTACATTTCATGCTCCAATTATTAAACGATGTTTGTTATTGTTTTTCCTCATTGCAACTGACTTCCATTCTGGGCTATACCCAGTACTGTAACTATTCTCATTCCTCTAGTGTTCATAAAATTTTCAAAGTTCTATTATTTAAGAAGTGGATGCCAGTCCTGCTTCCTACTCTGTCTTAATCTGAGAACTCTACCAAACTCTGACCACCATGGGTAATCTTATGGCATATCACCAGTGGCACAGCTTTCAACAATCTCCCAGCAACCCCAAGTTATCTCAGTACAGCAAACTGACAGACAAGTGCTGCGCCACTTAGAACAATGTTCTCCCCAAACACACTTAACACTAGGCCTGACTTTTAATTTTTAATTATAACTTTATGCAAGCAAAATCCTGCTGAAGATTATCCAGAAATGACTGGAACCGCTGGGTTTAGGAGAGACGGTAGCACTAGAGACATTATCACCAATGTCAAATGGATCTTGACAGAAAGCAAAGAGTACCAAAGGGATATCTATCTGTGTTTCATTGACTATGCAAAGGCATTTGACTGTGTAGATCACAACAAGCTGTGGTTAACCTTGAGGAGAATGAGAATCCCAGAACACTTGATTGTGCTTATGCAAAACCTGCACTTGGACCAGGAAGCAGTCCTCAGAACAGAACAGGGAAAAACTGCATGGTTTAAAAGCAGGAAGGGAGTGCATCAAGGATGTGTCCTGTCTTCATACCTTTTCAATTTATACACAGAACAAATCATTTGGGAGGCTGGGCTTTATGAGGAGGAACGTGGTATCAGGATTGGAGGAAGACTCTTCAGCAACCTACGTTATGCAGATGACATAACCTTGCTTGCTGAAACTGAGGAGGACCTGAAACGCTTGCTGTAGAAGGTCAAGGACTACAGTCTTCAATATGGATTGAAGCTCAACATCAAAAAGACAAAAATTCTCACCACTAGACCAACTGGCAGCACCATGATAGATGGAGAAGAGATTGAAGTGTTAGCAGTTCAGTTTGCTCGGCTCCACAGTCAACACTTTTGGCAGAAGCAGTCAGGAAATCAAAAGAAGAATTGCATTAGGTAAATTTGGTATCAGGAACCTTTCTAGAGTACTGGGAAGCAACCATGTCAAGTCTAGAGAATAAGCTGTGCCTGAACCAATTTATGGTCTTGCTATACAACTGAAGGCTGGATAATAACAAAGGAGGATAGAAAAGAATTGATGCCTTTGAGCTGTGGTGCTGGAGAGAAGAGTCTTGAACATACCATGCACCACGAAGAAAACAAATAGATCTGTCTTGGAAAGGATAAAACCACGTTCCTCCTTGGAGGTTAGGATTTTAAAGCTCCATCTCACATATTTTGGGTATGTGACCCTGTGGGACCAATCCTTGGAGAAGGACATCATGCTTGGAAGGGTGGAGAGACAGAGCAGGAGAGGAAGACCACAGATGAGATGGATTCATACAATAACTAGGGAAATGGGAGTAGAAGATGTGTCAAAATCAGTGAGACTGGTTCAGAACAGGGCAGGTTTCAGAGCTATTGTACGTAGGGTCGCTATGAGTTGCAGGCAACATGATGGCATGTAACAACAACAATTTTAATTTTTAACCAACGTTTAAACACAAAGGCTCACCCACCAGGTCCTGATTGATTTAAACAAGAGACTTTCAGCCCACAGCTCATTGTTAACTAAATCCAAACACTTGATTGTTAATGAAATCATAAAAGAGAAGATATCTATATGCACTCTTCTTGGTTAGTGTTGTTCGTGGCCTTATTGATGTGATGCTGAGCACTGGTTCTCACATGTAAACCCAATTCCTGATCATACAACCCGACCATTGCCACAGTCTCTTTTCAGACTATCAGGAAACTGGTCTATCACTAAGCCTACTTCCACCTAATTTTGGAAGATGGAGCCCACAGCATTAACTAAGGAGTTTAAAAAGCACAAATTCTTTGCCACTGATTCAGAACAACTTGTAGCTGACTCTCCAACAGGGGGTGAATCTCATAGATTCTCCCATAGAGCGGCTGGTGGATTTGAACCAACAGAAAGGTGTGGCTTTGGGATTAGCAGCACAACTACTCCCTATAGACTAGGCCATCAGATCTTCCTATGAAGTGGTTAACCTCTACTGAGAATAGCAAGAATAGTCAGATAATTTAAATGAGGTCCCAGGAAAGAGACAATCCTTTGTCATAGCTACTTATGCTGTTATCAAAGAATAGGGAGGTCTGGGGGGTTAGTAGTAAGAAGTTGTGCTGCCGAAACAAAGGAACTTGGTTTAAATTCACCAGCTACTTTGTGGGAGAAAGATGAGCACTCTCCAGTGTAATTTACAGCCTCTGAAAACCCACTGGAGGATTAGCTATGAACAGATTCTGACTCAACAGTCCACAGCAGAAACATATAACAAGATGATGGCTGGATGATTTTAAGAAACAGAATTCTTTTTCTCATAGTCTAAGAGGCTAGACATGTAAATTGAGGGAAACGCTTTCTCAGTGCATGTCTTCGGCTCGAGGGCCTCAGTTCTTCTTTCTCAGTAGCAGTAAGTCCCTCTCTCTTCCCATCTTTTCTCTTTACCTCTTGTAAGATAAAAGGTGATTCACACCAGACCCCAGAGGGACTTCCCTTACCTCAGATTCAGGCTGTGACGGGCATAAGGGTGTTGCTCCACCCATCATCCTTTCACATCCTACTGATCTTTCACCTAGGGTCGTCACATCATGGGATGCCCATCACACTTCTAACACATTCCATAACTGCCAAGCCACTGAGCACCCTGACCCAGTCAAGCTGATGCGTATCTTGAGCAGATGTGAGTCAATCATGACACCCCTCATATGCAATCTGGTGGAAAGTTCAACCAACATGAAGTCATCTGCAAGCAAATGCCCCCTGAGAGTCTCGTTTTCATTTCCAGTAGGACCCTAGAAGTTTCCATTGATTCTGCGAGAGAAAGAATTGGAGAAACTCAGTCATTGCATCGTCATTTTGGGGACAGCATGGGGCTCATCTGTAACCAGGCTTGTATTTCTTGATTCTTGACCCAGACATGTAGGAGCATGTGCACCAAGCCAATCTCCAAATTGCATATATGCATATGTCCAACGCTTCCCCTCTCTGGACTTCCTCTGGGAATTGACAGCAGGTCAATAGGGCACTAGTAAACCTGTGCCCTTTTGGCACAAGTTTCCTGAAAAGATGATTCTCATGTGGAGAATCTCATTCACATGTGGATTCTCAACTGAGCACCTGGAGCTACATCCAGAGACTTGTCAGCCTGAACTACCACAGATATCATAGTTGGTACTGGGTCCTGTCGACTCCAATTCATAGAAATCCTGGGTAAAACAGAAAAAACCCTGCCCCACCCTCACAGCCTATGCTCACCTCTGTTGTTACAGTCACAATGTCAAAACATCTTGTTGAGAATTTTCCTTTCTTTTTCTGACCTCTGCTTTTCTAATATTGTCATTTTCCAAGGACTTGTTT
This sequence comes from Elephantulus edwardii, assembly GCF_000299155.1. NCBI lineage: Eukaryota > Metazoa > Chordata > Mammalia > Macroscelidea > Macroscelididae > Elephantulus > Elephantulus edwardii. The sequence goes on along the minus strand of NW_006399991.1, from coordinate 290,333 downwards.
CTTCTAACACACCCAAAGTACTTGAGACAAAGTCTCACCCTCCTTGCCTGTAAGGAACATGCTGGCTGCACTTCCTCACACAGAGTCATTTGTTCCTTGGGAAGTCCAAATCACTCGGTTCTCACTCATTCACACATCCACTCATCACAGCTTCCCTTACTCACTTGCGCCTGTTCACTAACTCGCTCGCTCACTAATTCACACACTCAGTCATCACTAATCTGTTCATCCATATTCTTTTTCTTTGAAAAGGTCCCAGGCTTTTCGCATGAGGAAAATATCTAATTTTAGAGCCAGACAAAGTTGAGTGAACTAATATGAACGTTCTAGGAAAGGTTTGTAGACCTCAGGTTACCAGTAGTGACCTGGGCAGGGCAGGAGGAAAGGGAGCAGGAAGCTGCTCCGAAGACCATGACCGTTCAGAGAGATGGAAAACCTTCCTTGTGAGACCCTTGTCTGAGACGGTATTGGCAAACGTTTGTTCCCAGTCAGTAGATTTTCTTTTCACACTATTAGAAAAGTTTTAATGCACACAGAGATTTAATCTCTAGACCGTCCCATTCAACAACTTTATGGCTGTTCATTTCTACTGTATTTGTCAGCCTTTTTATAAGACAGGCTAAGCCTTCTAAACTTAGTCCCATTTGCCTTTATAGTTTTGGGCTTTACTTCTAGGTCTCTGATCCACCTTAAGTTGACTTTTGTGTATGGTGAGAAGTGTGGATCCTGTTTCAGCTTCCTGCAGGTTGCAGTTCAGTTTTGCCAGTACCATTTGTTAAAATGGTTGTTATTTCCCCATTTGATACTTTGTTCCCTTGTCAAACACCAGGTGACTGTAGATAGAAGGGTTCATTTCTGGGTTCTCAATTCTGTTTCATTGGTCTGTGCATCTGTCATTGTCCCATACCATGCTGTTTTGGTCATTATAGCTGTGTAGTAGGTTTAGAGGTCAGGGAGTGCTATGTATGACTCCCACTTCATTTTTGTATTCCAGAAGTGCTTTGCTTATTCAGGGTCTCTTTCCTTTCCAAATAAATTTACTAATTGCCTTTTCTATCTCTTTGAGAAATGAATTTGTTACCTGTATTGTAATTATGTTAAACATGTAGATTGCTTTTGGTAGGATTATCATTTTTATCATATTGAGTCTTTCTATCCATTAGGAAGCTCTAATGGTACAGTGATAAGAAAGTGTGCTGCAATCCAAAAGGCACATGGTTCTAATCCACCAGCCACTCTGTGGGACAATCTCTACTACCCAGGAAATTTATTGTTTCTAAAAACCTACTCGACAATCAGCTCATACTCGATGGTACACAACAACAACACCCATGAACAAAGAACATTTTTCCATTAAGTTAGTTCTCTTATTGTTTCTTGCAATAGTGTACAGGATAGTACATGACCTCCACAAGAAAAAGATTGATGACTCAATTAAAAAATGGACAAAAGCCATGGAAAAGCTTTTCATAGAGGAAGACATGCAGATGGACAACAGATACATGAATAAATGCTCAAAATCACTAAGAGAGATGTGAATACCTTTTATAATAAACAAAAATGGGCAGTCGCTGTTTTTTCCCGCCTGTGGCCGGTGTGGCATATGTGTCATGATGGACGTGATGGACTTGCCCAGAGCTCGCATCAATGCCGGCATGCTGGCTCAGTTCATCGACCGACCTGTCTGCTTCGTCGGGAGGCTAGAAAAGATTCATCCCACTGGGAAAATATTTGTTCTTTCAGAAGGAGAAGGAAAAACTGGAACTGCTGAATTGATGGATCCTCTTGATGAAGAACTTGCTGGGATCCTTGAAGTAGTTGGAAGAGTTACACCCAAGGCAACCATCATGTGCACATCTTATATTCAGTATAAAGAAGAAACCCATCCATTTGATCTTGGACTCTACAATGAAGCTATAAAAATTACCCATGAGATTCCTCAGTTTTTTCCTTTGGGAGTTACGCAATATGATTGATTTTTGTGAACTTTTAATGATTATGAATATAATGCTAAAGACCTCATATTCATAAAGGAAGCTTCTGATGTTTGGGAAATCTATATTATTTATAATATTTTTTGTTTGTTTTACATAGCCTAATTTTATATAATACATATAATTTCATAAAATTCTTGACAACTGATGTGCTGACTTTTCTTATGTTAGGAGGAGTAGGCTTTTATAATCTCTAGTAGATCAGATTAGATACATGAAGAAAGTAACCGTTGCCTTGCAATTCATCTTCCATTTTTTCAATAAATACAAATAAAATGGTAAAAAAAAGAAACAAAACGGGCAAAGATAGATATGTTGTTGATTGCCTTCGAGTGGAGCATGACTCATAGTGACCCTATGAATAAAAGGCCTGAAGCCCCTCTACAACAATCGACATTTATCAAGTTCATAGATTTTCCGGAGGCAAATTGTTTAGGAAGTGGATGCCACTTCTGCTTCCAAACCTGTCATAGCATGTTATTGTTGTTATGTGCCATTGAGACACCTGTGATGTATAGCCATCCTATGTATAGCAGCTCTAAACCCTTCCCTGTCCTGAACTAGTCTCACTAATTCTGGCACACCAACCCCCATTGCCCCAGTTACTGTATCGATCCATCTCAAATTCAAGCCTTGAGTTGCAATACTTAAGGATGCTGTGGGCACAATGTTAAATTATCCAGGAAGGATCAAAAGAAGATGGAAGGAGTACACAGAATCACTGTGCCAAAAATAATTTGTTGAGAGAGTGGAGGGATGGAGAAAGAGAGGAAGACACTCCATGAGACGCGTTGACTCAGTGACTGCAGTCATGGGGGCAGGTGTGTTGGAGATGGTGAATTTGGCTCAGGATAGAGCAGGGTTCAGAGCTGTTGTATATAGGATCACTATGAGTTGCTGGCGACTTGACGGAACATAACAACAACAACTTGTAGAGCTGCAGTGTGGGGTTGCTTGTGGTCAATGGTATTTGCAGCAGTTCTCTGGCTCAGGGTTCTGTGTGCTTGATGCTGTACACGTCATCTGGATGAACATTCAGCAGCTGTACTTATCATAGGACCATCTTTCCCACTGTCAGTGGAGATGCAGCACCATTTGCCATATATAATAGCTTGAATCAGCCTGACTTGTGACTCCATGCACAACAGAACAAAGCCTGAGTGTCCAGCGTCCCTCTGGCTGTAGAGAGGACTGTGGAGGCAGGGAGGGTTTCCCAGAGGGTAATGGAAGGAAAGTGGTGGTGGGGACACAGCGATAGAAATAAGGTCAGCCTAGTCCCCCTCTTCTGCCTCCCAGGCCCTGGGTGGAACTTTCAGGGCCTGGGTGGAGCCCTGGGGTGGATGGGGAGGACCCAGGCTCTCTGAGCTAAGTGCCTGAGCGGGAAGTGAGAGGTTATAGCAAGGAACTGAGTCATTGCAATCCATAGTGTTGTTGTTATTTTAATGTTTGTTCTTATCTTTTTTTTTTAAATGTGAACAAATAAGCCTGTCTTGGTGAGGATGAAACCAAGTTTCTCCTTAGAAACTAGGATTTTGAAGCTACATCTCACATACTTTAGGCAGATGGCAGGAGAGACTGGTCCTTGGAGAAGGACATTATGCTTGAAGGGTAGAGGGACAGCGCAGGAGAGGAAGACCCTTGATGAGATGGATTGATACAGTATCTGGGATAATAGGGGTTAGTATGTTGGAATCAGTGAAACTGGCTCAGTACAGGACAGGCTTCAGAGCTGCTGAACATAGGGTTGCTACAGGCCACAGGCAAATTGATGGCACATAATAACGACAGTATGAATTTTAAAAAACCTGTAGTGAATATGTATGCAAGCAAACAGTCCCCTCCCTTTCCCACATCTTTCACATGTACAGTTTATTGTCATGTTCTTCATGTTGTCTAGCCATCACCACGTTCAATTCCAGATATTTCCATCTCTCTTTTTTAATATAAAATAAAAATTATTTTATTATTGTTATTGTTGTTGTTGTTGTTATGTGCCATCGAGTCGCTTGCGACTCATAGCTACCCTATGTACAAAAGCC
>NW_006399991.1:258906-283198 GCF_000299155.1 Elephantulus edwardii | reverse complement strand
ATAGTAAATCATATGATCATCTGATTCAATGTCCATGCCAAGCCATCTCATTTCTCCAATACCTAGTATGTTAATATTTATGTGCTCCATTTATTTTTTAACAATGTCCAATTTTCCTACATTCATGCTTCTCACATTCCACGTTTCAATCACTAGTGTCTCCTTACAGCTGTTCCTCTTTCTCTGTTTCCATTTCTAAGATCTCAGTTTCAACTGCCATGTCTGTTAGTCCAAATGATAGTCTACATGTTCTATTGTACATAGGGTTTTTGAAGGCCTATGTATTAAACTTTTTTCATTCATGTACTTTGTATTTCACACATTTCTTCATTCACATTGTTTTATGCAATCACTTCTACATACTTGTGTATTATAACATTAATCATCATTGATATATACCCACCTTTACCCTGTCTTTTTCAGATCTCAAGGAATCTTTCCTAATTCCTTAAATCCTCCCTCCACCCACCAGACTCTGCAACCTCACATCTTACTAGCTATCCTTCTATTTTACAATAATGCTCTTAGGCAGTTTTTGTCCTTATGAGATTGAGTTAATTCATTCACCATAGTAGCCTCTATTTTTTTCCCACGTTGTATAGTATTTTTCAAAATTGTTGCTTTTGAATGCTACATAGTATTCCACTATATGAATGTACCACAGTTCCTCAATACGTTAGTTTGTTGATGGATATTTGGGTTGTTTCCATTTTCTTGCTACGAATAAAGCTGCTATGAACATTAGTGTACAAATCTCTATTTTGTGTCTCACTTCTACTTTTCTCAGGTTATATTCCTAGCAGTGGGATAGCTAGATAATATGGAATTTCTATGTTCAGCTTTTTTAGGAAATGTCAAAATGTCTTCCATAGTGGTTATACCTTTCTACAATCCTACCAATATATATATGAGTTCATATCTCTCTACATCCTCTCCAACATTTTTTACTTGCTGTTCAGTTAAACTTTGCCACTGCTACTGGGGTGAGACAGTATCTCATTGTGATTTTGATTTGTTTGTTTGTTATTATGTACCATCGGGCCGCTTGTATTTCATAGTGACCCTATGTACAGTAGCTCTGAACTCTGCTCTATCCAGACCTAATTTCACTGCTCTGATACACTTACCCCATTACTCCAGTTACTTTCAATCCATCTCATCTGGGGTCTTCCTCTCTTGAGCTGTCTCTCCTCCACCTTTCCAAGCATGATGTCCTAGTCCACGGACTGGTCCCTCATGACCGCGTGTCTAACGTATGTGAGACCTTCAAAATCCTTGCCTCTAAGGAGCAACTTGATTTCACCCTCTTCAGGACAGATCTATTTGTTCTCTTGGCAGTCCATTATATATGCTCAAGACTCTTCTCCAGGACCACAACTCAAAGCCATCGATTTTTTTCCTATCATCCTTATTCACTGTCCAGCTCTTTGATGCATGGCAAGTAATTGCAAAGATCGTGGCTTGGATCAGGTGCACCTTAGTTTCTAGACTGACATCATTGCTCCTCAATACTCTGGAGAGGTTCCTGACAGCAGATTTTTTGCAGGACAATTCATCTTTAGATTTCCTGCTTACTAGTACCAAGAGTGTTGATTGTAGAGCCAAGCAAGCTGAAGCTATTAACAACCTCAATCTCTTCTCTGTCTATCATGATGCTGCAAGTTGGCCCAGTGATGATAATTGTTTACTTGATGTTGAGCTTCAATCCATACTGAAGGCTACAATCCTTGACTTTCTTCAGTAAATACTTTAGGTCCTCTTCGGTTTCAGCAAACAAGGTTGCATCATCTGCATAATGCAGGTTGTTAATAAATCTTCTTCCAATCTTGATGCCACATTGCACTTCGTAAAGTCTAACTTCATAAATTATCTATTCTGCACATAGACTGAAAAGCCATGGAGATAGGATGCCTCCCTGACATACACCTTTTCTGTTTCCTTGATCTGTTGTGATCACTGCTTCCTGGCTCAAATATAGATTTCACATGAGCACAATCAAGTGTTCTGGAATTCCCATTCTCCTCAAGGTTAGCCACAGTTTGTTGTGATCCACATATTCAAATGCCTTTCCACAGTTGATGAAACACAGATAGACATTCTGCTGGTACTCTCTGCTTTCATCTAAAATCTATCTGACATTGGTTATAATGTCCCTGGAGCCATGGCTTCTTCTAAACCTTACTTACACATCTTGCAGTTCTCTGCTGATGTACAGTTCCAATCATTTCTGTATAATCTTCAGTGGGATCTTGCTCATGTGTGGTATTAGTGATATTGCTTGATAATATCCACACTCTGTTGGATCACCTTTTTTTGGGATGGGAATAAATATGTATCACTTCCAGTCAGTTGGCCAAGTGTTTGTCCTTCAGATTTCCTGGCCCAACCTAGTGAGTGCATCCAGGGCTGCATCTATTTGTTGAAATATATCAATTCCAGTGGCTTCGGGTTTTTTGCCAAGTCTTTCAGAGCAGCTTGAACTTCCTCCTTCATCACCGTTGCCTCATAATCATATGCTGTTTCATGAAATTCTTCTGGGTCAGTCAATTCAGATGAAGCTTCAGAATCCTTGCCTCCAACGAGCAGCCTGGTTTCACACTCTCTAGGACAAACCTGTTTGTTGTTTTAACAGTCTCTAATATATTCAGTACTCTTCTCCAGCACCACAGCTCAAAGGCATCAATTCTCCTTCTATCATCCCTAGTCATTGTTCAGCTTTCTGATGCATAACACATAATTGCGAAAACCGGGACCTGTATCAGGCACACCTTAGTCTCCAGACAAACATCGTTGCTCCTCAGTACTCTGGAGAGGTCCCTCCCTGACAGCCTACTTTCTCAATGCAATTCATCTTTTTATTTCCTGGCTACTGGTACCAAAAGTGTTGATTCATTCTCTCTCTCTGTCTCTCTCTCTCTCTCTTTCTTTCTTTCCTTCCTTTTTCTGGTATTGGTAGCTTTCTTGTATATCCAAGTCAGAACTTTCTAGTTTTCACTCCAAGAGTCCCCTGGACCTCTTATGGAAATCCTCCCCTGGACAGATAGATAGTCAAAAATCTTTGATTTTTTTATGTTGAGCTTCAATCCATATTGAAGGCTGCTGTCCTTGACCCTCTGTAGCAAGTACTGCAGCTCTATAAAAAGACATAAATATTTTGGGAACTCCAAATGATCTCAGAGAGGAAAAGTGTGAGGGAGTGGAGCTGGCCTAGACTTGCTGGAGAGGAGTGTGGGGGATGGAAGGGCTTAGCATCCTTCTGTGATGGAAATGGGGTGGGGGACAATGACAAAGGAAGTATGTGGGATAGGGAGGTGGGGGGTAACACCGAGCCATAAAAAGGTGCTGGGTGTAGTCACCCTCTTCTGCCTCACATACCCTGAGTGAAGCTGTCAAGGGCTGGGCAAAGTCCTGTGGTGGGTGGGGAGGACCCAGCCCATCTGAGCTGAGTGCCTGAGCAGGAGCTGAGAGGCCACACTAAGTCCGCTGAAGTCTTCTGGGCTTGAGTCAGCAGCTCCACCTTCCAATGAACCAGACCTGATCCAAAGTAGAAACCATCCATCTTCTTAGGAGGCTTAAAACAACAAATTGATTATTCTTGTGGCTCTAAGTCCTAAATCAGATGCCAAGGCTCTGAGGAAGAACCTGACCCAGGCCACCCTCCCAGCTTCCTGCTGGGCCTGCAGTTCTCAGGGATCTGATTCTGCCTCCATCTTCAGAAGGCTGTCTTCCCTTGTGCCCAGGGGTTTCTTCTTTTTTTATAAGGATACAGGTTGCACTGGATTAGAACTCATCCAAGAGGCCTCATGCTAGCTAACAGCATCATCAAAGGCCCTGCTTCTAACAAGGTAGGGCGTCAGGAGTCAGGAGATCCCTAACTTAAGATAGGCGTCTACCCAACAACTCCATCATAAGTCAGTGCCCATGGAATTCAAAAGCTTCACTGAGTTATTTCCTTTTCACTATTACTGAAATTTTTTATCACTCAAGGTCTTTATAAATCTGACTTTTATTAGTCTTTGGACATGAGTTTAGTAGTTACGTGTCATGGAGTTAGAACTGACTCAGAGCTGACCTCCCACAGGAGGAGATGTTTTCTAGGAAGCAGCTGCTATAATTGAGCTGGTAGCACCACCTTTCACTGTGAGGCCACCAGAGTGGGGATTAGAAATGCTACATATGAACTTACAGATATGCTTTAAAATGCACAAACACTAAACATTTGTCCCTATGATAAGGAAGAATTGGACAATGTTGTCACTCAGTCCATCATAGTAAATGAACTTAGGGAAAGTTCTGGGTTCTCTAGATTGCTGCTGAGAACAAAGATAGTATTTCTAGTCAGGAAATCGGTGAGAATTGCGTGGAAGGCCTTTCTCTTTTTCACTGCGTTTATTTCACAGTATTGTCCCACTGTTTCCTCACCTGTCTGTTGGCAAAGCTGCCTGCACCTGGGTTCAAGCGAATAAAACTCCTGATTGCATTTAGGGGGAAGCCAGCAGATACTCAAACAAGAAAATGGCTTTACAGTTTCTTTCCTTCCTCTTCCATATTATTCTTTTCTTCTTCAGTATTTTTTCCTCTTCAAAATCTATTCACTGTAACATGTCAGTTCCCTTCTTCATGACTGTAAGCTATTCCAAATTGACATCTACCTCTGGTGGCCTGGGGCTAAGGAGCTGTACTGCACCTCAAACACCTGAGGTTCTATGTTCACGTCCACTGGCTCTGCCATGGGATAACGACAGGCCTTCTCTTCCCATGTGATTTATAGTCTCTGAAAACTCACTGTTCCCAACTCCACAGCAACAAAGATTTTTTGGTTTGCTTTTTTTCCCTTTTTTTAAAAAAATTTATTAACTTTAATGAGCATTTGCAGAGATTTTGGATTTCCATTCATCCATTGTTGCACTATTTTCTCTACCCCACCCCTAGTTCGTTCCTCTTTTTTTTTTCTCCTTGAAAGTCTGTTTTAATTGTTCCATTGCCACAGTGCTTGTCAAAGCCAGTTCTGATTAATCTCCTTTGTCAGTGTGTCCTTTGCCATTCCCTATCTCTCCTCCCTGAGAGAGACTTCACCCTGATTCATAAGGAAAAGGGGATGGCGTATTCTCTTAGCTACTTCCTGCTGAAAAGGGACGCTGTAGGTTTCAGGGTGAAGATCTTCTCTCACTACTCTAAAGGGCCCCTTTGGCAATAGGAAACACATAGACTATTGTGGAGATTGATTTTGGAATTTTGATGCACTGTTATCAATTGTGTTTAGCCATACATGTTCATATCCTTGAAGATGTATCATGGAAGTGTTGCAGCCTAGAAGACACAAATTTAGCTAACAAGTTAAAAGTACATGAGTCAAAAATCAAAAGCAATAATATTCCAAGTAGAGGTTCTAATAGTGGCACAACTCAAGTTACAGAGGGAAGGTAGTTCTTAAAATAAAAGGCTTGACTAGCACTTTGTCTATTATAGTATAAACGTTAGGAACCACAAGATGTAGAGGCTCAACTATGCCATTTATTGTTCTTAAGTCCTGGACCAAATTCCATCTACTACTGGGTTGTTTTATAGTTTGGAAGTCCGCAAGCAAGGCAGAGGTGAAGTAAGAAACTGCTTATGAGGTTTTCCATCAATTCCAACAACTAAGAAATAGTGAGAAGAGTTGGGACCTCAGAAGGCTTTTAGGATCAAATAGTAGGCTCTTGTGTCCAGGAGAAAACGAATACACTTACCAGGAATGTTAATGCTCACCCACAGCTCTTCTGGGAGGGTCTAAATTGTTGAAGCATCCTCCTTTGTTTCCAGGTGGGAGCTGGGGCCTGTCAGTCCTGTCAGCCACAAGGACCTGATGTGGGCCGCCCTTGGCTGTGTGTCCTTCAAATCCACACTTAAAGCAAGAGAGTGGGAGCTTCTTCTCTACTCCCTTGCCTATCTGTGGCTCTTGTCTGTGACACTATCTATTGAAGTGGCCTAGCTTTCCACAGTGGAAGCAATTCTGACCTCCTTTGTTACCTTTGGGTGGCAGCAACAAAGTTTTGAGAGTTCTAAATTCAACAATCTTGCCATACAAACAGTTTTTCTATTGATCTCTTCCATCATATTATCCTGATTAATTGCTTGGGGTGAGTTCACGTAACTCCACATTTTTCTCCACATCTCCTGCATACTATTCCCCTTGCCTTCCTCCCAGGAAAAGTACCAACAAAAAGAGGAGGGAAAGAGGCTGTCGTAAGTGCTGTTCACCAGTAACGAAAAAATGTCATAAGTCAGGGACACAATTCCATTCATTACACAAGATAGTTGGGGAACTTATATGTGCTAGAGAGAGTTCTTAAATCTTGGACATGTTTCATTTCCTAGTGCTGCAGGGCTGTGAACTCAATGCTACTAATTGCAGTTCTGAAATCTTGGGTCTGTTTCATTCCCTGGTACTGCAAAGCCACTCATTGCCATTGAGTTGGAACAGCCTCATAACTGATCTCCCAGTGGGTTTTCAGAGGCTCATGGGAAGAGATTGCCCATCAGAGAAGCTGGTGGGTTCGAATCTCCCATCTTTGAGTTGGCAGCACAACTCCCTATGCCTTAAGCCACCAATGCTCCCTACAGGGCTCTGAGAGTTAAGTAGTGGTGACATTTACAGAGCATCATCCTCTGGTTTCATTTTAAGCTGCAGTACTAACCATGGGATGGGCTCATATGGTCCTTTCATCTTCTCTCTTACAGGGGTTTATGGTGGGATGGCTCTTGCAGTGACCAGAACAGGAACAGGCTCAGGAGGTGACCACCAGAAAATGAGGTGGAGACACTAGTGTTGGATGGGAGCCAGATGCCCTCTAAGTTTTCTTTGTGAGTGGAAGGACATGCCTGCACGTCAGAGGCACTTTCCAGGTAATTCACTGAGACTTCTGCATGCCAGGGCCAGCCTCCAGAACTCCATGTTTACCTCACGTCACCCATGGTAAAGAGGGCTTTGCACATAGAATCCCATTTAATCCAGAAATAGCCCAGTGAGGGAGAAATCACCATCTCTATTTGATAGACATTAAAATTCAAGCACAGGGACTGCTCAAAAGAAGAACAGAGCAGAAAGGAGCTTTCAACCCAGGTCTCAAGTTCACTGTTCAGAATGTGGTGTTATTGTTGTATAGTAAGTGAGGGTGAAGAGAAGGACACTGACCCTCCCAGACACACAGAGATTTCAGCCCGAGATCGCCTGTTCAGAACTCCCAGCCCGGGCTGAGCTAACCAGCCACAGGTCAGCAGGCTGGAGCCTCTTCAACTACACCTTCATAGCCTATGGTCTCTGTTTAAAGAAAAAGTTGCCTTCTGCTCTTCTCCCCCCACCCCACCCAGGCCCATCCACTGAGGGAACCCCTAGGAAGTGTGGCTTCTGTCCTCCCAGGAAGCTTTCCAAGTGTGCACAGACTTGCACTTTTTGTTCCTTCTTTCTCTCCTTTTTGATAAGTATCAGTTTCTAATTTTTTTCCAGGATATATATATATATAAAATGGAAAAAAATAGCCCAAAAAACTGGTTCCTGCTCTCCTTGTTGGTGTGCAACCTCCTTTCTTTCACAAGCTCCCCGCCGCCCACCTGTGTGCACTTTTCTGAACTACTGTAGTGTCCCACAGTGAGGACAAGTCTCATGTGCGGTGGGTCCTATGCTGAGTGGACCTTTCCCACATAAGAAGCAACTAACTGGTCAGATGCAGTCCGGATGCACACCCTTCCTGATTTTAAACCATGCAGCATTCCCTTGCCCCATTCAGACAACAGCTTCTTGGTCTCAGTATAGGTGTTATGCGAGTCCTTCTCAATGTTAGCCAGAGTTTGTTGTGTTCCACACAAATGCCTTTGCATAGTCAAGAAAATGCAAATAGACATTCTTCTAGCCAAAATTCAGTTGACATCAGCAATTCTGTCCCTGGCACCTCAGCCTCTTCTAAACCCCACTTTAATATCTGGCAGTTCCCTGTCAATGAACTGTTCCAGATGGTTTTGGATGATCTTTAGCAATATGTTCCTTGCTTGTGGTATTAATGATATTGTTCAATAATTTCCACACTGTGTTAGACAGACCTTCTTGGAAATGGAAAGAGTCAGCCTGCCAATTGTCCTCCAAATTTCCTGTCACAGACTGGTGAGTACATCCAAGGAATTAGCAATTAGCTAAAACGTGACAATTAGTATCCCATCAATTCTTGGAGACTTATCTTTTGCCAATGTCTTTAGTACAGCTTGAACTTCTTCCTTTGTTACCATTGGCTCTTTTTCCTGCAATTTTTCAATGTAGATCAGTGATTCTGTGTATTCCTTCCATCTTTTATTGATGCTTCCTTGATCATTAAAGATTTTGTCCATGACATCTCTCAGTGTTGAAACACAAGGCTTGAATTTGTTCTTCAGTTCTGTCAGCTTGAGAAATGGCGAGTGAGTGTGTCCTTTTTTTAATTTATTCTCTGACTCCAGCTTCCTTTATCTTTTTGAGCTGCCTTTGAAATCTATTTAGCTCTTTTATTTCAGCATCTCTTCCCTTTGTTATGGATTCTCAATGCACTAAAGCAATTTTCATGGTCTTTTCTGACATCCGTTTTGGCTTTTTCTTTATCCTCTGTCTTTACAATGACCTTTTGCTCTCTTCATGGATGATACCTTTGATTTCATCCCACAGTCCTCTGATCTTCAATCACTGGTGATCATTACCTCAAACCTATTCCTAAGTTGATTTTAAAATCCAAGTAGAATAGACAGACTCAAGGTGATCTTTGGATATAATTATAGAAAAAAGAAAAAAAATTTAAAAAAAATAAAAAATTTATTTTGTTGGTTTTGATGAACATTTGCAGGGATTTTGGATTTCCATTCATTCATTGTTGCATTTTTCTTCCTGCCCACCCCTTCCCCCTTTCCCAGTTTGCTCTTCTCTTTGAAAAGTAAGGGAAGAGTTTCTTCATTGGTTTACAATCCCCCCGCCTGAGTGCATTCCACTATGCAACCTACATTCTGGACTCTTGTCATAACCATAATACCCTATCATATATCGCTTTTGAACTGTCCTCTCCCTCACCTGTTTCAATGCAGTGTACATCCTAATCTGTGTTTGTTCAAAATTTCTATTAAAACCTACCGATATTAAAAAAAAAAGGTGATCTTTGGTCCTTGTGGATTTGTTTGAATCTTCTTCAGTCTCAATTTGAACTTGTACATGAGTAATTGATGGTTTGTTCTACAGTCAGCATCTGGTCTGGTTCTACGGAGGTTCTTCAATGATCTTTTTCTCCACAGATGTAGTCAACCTGATTCCTGTGCAGTCCGTCAGGTGTAAAGTTACCTTTTGTGTTTTTTTAAAAAAAGGTATTTGCTATAAATAAATAATTAAACATACAAAATTCAATCATTTGCTCTCCAGCTTCACTTGTCACCAAATTCGTACTTTCCAACTAGCATTGTTTCCTCAATGTTTCCAACTTTTTCATTTCAGTCACCAATAATTATTAATGCATCTTGATTGTGTCATTAATAAATTTTTGCATTCTATTGCTGAAAGTGAGGAGGACCTGAACCACTTGCTATAGAAAATCAAACACTATAGCCTTCAACATGGATTACATCTCAACAGTAAGAAAACAAAGGTTCTTACCACTGGGCCAATAGACAACATCATTATCATGATGATGGAGAAAGGATTGAAACTGCCAATGATTAAATCTTACTTGAATCTACAATCAACACTTTTGGTACCAGCAGCCAGGAGATCAGGAGATGCATTGCTTTGGGGAACCTCTCCAAAATACTGATAAACAATGGTGTCAATTGAAGACTCAAATGCACCTGGTTAAGGCCATGGTCTTCTCAATTATTAGCTATGCTTCTGAGAGCTTGACAATGAGTAAATATGGCAGAAGAACTGATGTCTTTTAGTTGTACTATTGGAGAAGAGTACTGAATATCCCACGGACATCCAAAAGAACAAACAAACATGTGTTAGAGAAAGTGCAACCAGAGTGCTTGGAAGCAAAGATGGTTAAGCTTCATCTCTCATACTTTGAACCTATTGGGAGATGCTATTCCTTGAAACAGCTCCAGAGCCAGAATCCAGCCAGCACAGAGACAAAAAGCCAATGACTCACCCCTCTAAAGCCTCATGGGTTTCCAAAGATCCCAAATGAATTTTCAAAGAAACCATGCCTGTACCCTGGGTTCTCATTGGACAAAAAAAGGGTTTCCAGCCAACTAATCACTCCAGAGCTAGAAGCCTCTTTTTTTTGCCAATGAGAGCCCAGGGTGCAAGCCTGGTTTCTTTGAAAATTCATCTGGGCCTGAGGGCCTGTGGCTCAAGGGACTGGTTTTATTTATTTATTTTTTTAACTTTACTATCTTTTTGTGTGTACCGTCAAATAGGATATGACTGGTACAGGAGGAGACTGTCCCTCCTTCTCCAGCAGAACATCTGGTCAATTCGAACCTTGCACCTCTGGAATTGCAATGCAGAAGGGCCTGGTTTTAATTGTCTGAAATGAACATTCTTCTAAGTGGTATAGCACTGTTAGGCCCTTTCTCTATTTTGCAGTAACTTTGGATTCTATAATACCGAATGGAGTGCCATAATGCCATAATGGTTACACATGGTTGACAACGTTTGGTAGAGCTCATTGATTAAGACAGGCTTGGAAGCAGGAGTGGTATCCACTTCCTAAACATGCCTGTGGAAACTCTATGAAGTTAGAAGGACAATAATTATTTTGTTTATATGGTACATACTAATTGGCACTTAACAACAACATATAATGCCAAAGACCTTATCTCCATTTTGGAGCTGGATGAAGCAGCTAGAGTCTGTAAGATGGGCTCTCTTGTTTTAGTTGAGGATTTGTTTTGGTTGTGTTTATTTAAGCCTCTTGTTTAGAGACAACAAGACCTTCTGGACGGCTGTTATATTTAAAAGTTAGGCAGAGGAGTTACATTTTAATCCCTTGTTAGTATATTTTGGAGGAACATTCTTCTAAATCATACAGCACTCTGGCAAATTTTGTGTGATGAGGTAATCTGGGTTTGCTGTGACAGTGAATCTTGTGCCATTTGGGTTTCAAATGCCATAATGGAACAATTGCGCCATTGGTGTGCCAAATACCATAATGGCTACCCATTGTGGGCAATGTTTGGTGGAGCTTCCAGATTGATTCAAGACTATTTTAAGTTTGGAAGTAGGAGTGGCATCCACTTCCTAAACCACATGCTTCTGGAAACTCTGTGAACTTGGGAGAAATGACGATAGTTATAGAAAAGCTTCAGGCCTTTTGTTTAGATAGATGGATGGATGGATGGATGGATGGATGGATGGATGGATGGATAGATAGATAGATAGATAGATAGATAGATAGATAGATGATAGGTAGATAATAGATAGATGATAGATAGATAGATGATAGATAGATAGATAGATAGATAGATAGATAGATAGATAGATATGAGAGAGAGAGATATCTCCCCCTTGTATTTAAAAGTCGGTTGGGCTCAAGTGTCTAGTGTTATTTTATTTTGGAGGAACATTTTTCTAAGTTGTACAGCACTACTCTATCATTTTGCTGCACTAAGGTAATTTGAGTTTGCTGTGATGCTGAACCTTGTGCTACTGGGGGTCAAATGCCATAATGGCTGCCCATGGTGGACAATGTTTGGTGGAGCTTCCAGTTTAAGACCGATTTGGAAGCAGGAGTGGCATCCACTTCCTAAACAACATGCCTCTGGAAATTCTATGGACTTGGAGAAATGATAATAATTATAGCAAGACTTCAGGCCTTTTGTTCATACGCGACTTGACAGTAATAAACAATATTCCTTGGAAAGTTGGAGGTGCAATGAAAGAGGGAAAGAAGATGTTCAATGAGGTGGATTGACATAGTGACTACAGCATTGGGCCCTAGTGTGTAAGAAATGATGAGGATGGCACAAGATAAGACAAGGTTCAGATCTGGTATTCATAGGATCACCATGAGTCATCCTCAACTTGATGGCACCCAAAATTAACAACTGATCAGAAGAAGGGAACGATGACTAGAGGACGCCATTTCTGAAAGAAAATCAATTCTGGTCTTTGACAGCTCAGTAAGTGAGCTGGAGAAAGTGGCATTGCTAATCCAGGAGGTGAACAAATGACAGGACCAGAGTAGTGACAGTCCAGGAAGATCTGAAGTTGGGCAGGTCCTGCATCTGGGAAGTGATGGAATCTGAGAGGAGAGAGGAGGAGCACAGTCTAGGAACTGAAGGGGTTAACTGGCTCCACCAGTCCAAGCACATAGAAAGAAACAGGGGTACAAGGAAACCGGTGTACCAGGACCAGCCCAGGGGTCCCTGAGACCTTGGAGATAAAGAAAGAGTGAGATGAGGAACCAGATAAAACCTCAACCAATCAGAATATGAAGCTGGTAAGGCTGGTCACTGCTGCCGAAGAATAGAATGTTCTTATAGGCAGTTCCAGGCTAAGAGGAGGTAGGCTGGAAGGCAAAGTACAAGTGACTGAGCTGAAACATCTCCATGACATAAAGGTCAGTTCTGAACAGTCGGGACTGGCCCCAGCCCACTGGGCTGGTCAGCTGAGGCTCCCGTCCTGCTCCCCAAAGGATGTGGGCAGCCTTTCATAGCTCTCTGTGTGGATTTGCTGAGCCCCATTTGCATGCACTTCTCTGTGAGTTTTCTCCTCTGTCAGGAGGCAGAACAGTGCTGAGTCCCATGCCTACCCTTTGAGGGTTTGTCTGCTCTGAGTCACAGCCTAAGTTCCAGGCATCAAAATATTTCCTTCATTTTCTATTAGCCTCATAGCTGGAAAAACGAGTCTGCCTGTTGTGTCAGAATCAATGCACTAAAGGACAAGCATAGTGCCACGGATCAGAAAGTCGATGAGAGCACACTCTTGCCAAGCCGGCCAGCTCCTTGGCTTTTCAGAAGTTCACTTTTCTTTCGCTCTCCCTCTAATTCTCTTTTTCTCCTGTCCTCTTCCTCCACCCCTCTAAACACACTCATTTCCCCTCCTGTAGGCCAGGCACCGTGTTGAGCCCTGGAGACCAGGAGTTAATGGACAAGTTCTTACTGCTTTGCATTAACAACGGCCCATCCCGTTCAAGGACTGCCCTCCTTCTGCTTTCTGATTCTATTTAGTTGAGGTTTATGGCTTTATTTCCTAAACTCACTCTGTTCCTGATATATGGGGTCCACAGACCAATTCAGAAACCTCTGAGTTGATCATGTTGCCCCCGGCTCTATGCCAAGGGCTTGGCACTGGCTAAGCATTCTCAAGCTGAAAGGCTGGCACCTGCCATGCTCGACTCCCCTGCCCCAAGGCAGTACAGACGAAAACCCGCTTTGGCCTTGAGGAGCACCTGGGACTGCAGTGCAGCTTCTTACCGCTAGGCCACAGGAGCCATGGGTCAGGGGCACTGGAAAGACCCCCTACACGACACATGCAGGATCACTGGCCTCACTGGCACCCCAAAAGCTCCCCTACACCCTTTCCTGTGCTCAGGTGGCTCTGGATCTGACAATCAGAGATGCATGTAAAATCAAAAGACAGATGAGTGACTACATGGAAATAGAAGCTCAGAGAGGCAAAATCATTTGTCTCTTCACAAGCATATGAAAGGAAATAAGTGGAGATTAAAAGAGTTGCCTTGATTTGGAAGAATATGCATGTTTTTAGGGCGCTCTGGTGGCCTAGTGGTAAGGAGTTGTGCTGCCACCCTAAAGGCACAGGGTTTGAATCCCCCCCAACTTCTCCACAGGATAAGGATGGGCAATCTCCTCTTGTACAATTTACAGTCTCTGAAAACCTGCTGGAAGGTCAGCCATGGGAAGGCTGCAACTCAGCGGTACACAATAACATGGGTGTTTTTAGTACAGCTGGTAGAATTGAGTCTTTTCCAACTCAACAGCATATTACAAGTGGTTGCTAATCAAAATGTCAGCCATTGGAATTCCTCCAGAAGCACCTTGGAAAAAAGGCCTGGTGATCTGCTGTCAAAAATTCCCCAGTGACGAGCTGAGGGAGCACAGCTCTGCCCTGACACGTGTGGGGTCATGGCATGTCAGCATCACCCCCATGACAACTGATCTCATTGTGCTTTGTTGTGGACCCAAACTGATTAGTTCTCAGCAGTGAGTAAAGCCTCTCGTGGTGTAGGGTGAACACTACTGTGGCCAGCAGTGGGTGAGGGGTTTCCCTCTTCTCTCTGACTGGAAAGGCTGGGAGCAGGTCAAGAAGGTGAGTTCCTGCTCACACACGAAGGGAGACAGTTCCTTTGGGTTTCAGAGGAAAAGGGTGAATTTGAGAGTCAAAAGGCCTCAGATTGGAGGTGATTCAGAATGTAAATATTTGAGAATATTGAACATCCCATAGACTTCCAAACAAACAGATGTGTCTTGGAGAAAGTGCAGTCAGTGTGCTACTTGGAGGTAAAAATGACAAAGCTCTGTCTCACATACTTTGGATGTGTTGCTAAGAGAGTTTACTCTTTGAAGAGGGACATGATGCTTGGAAAGGTGGAGGGTCAGCAATAGAAAGAAAGATCCTCAATGAGATGGGTTGATGGAGTGACTGAAACAATGGGCTCAAGTATGTCAGAGAGGATTAAGATGGTACAGGGTAGGGGAGAGTTCAGATGTGTTATTCATAGGGCCGCTAGGAGAACCCCTCAACTTGATGGCACCTAACAACAGCAAGACAACTACTTCGGGCTCAAAGAAACATGTGTGAGCACAAGTGATCTAAAGGGCATTTGACGTGAACAGGAGACTAAGCGAGCCCAGCCCTAAACCTGACAAGGCTACATTCCTCAGACTCACTGACCCAGCCCAGCATCTGATGTTTCCTGACTTTTTGGGCAACTTGGGCCAAATTCCTGGTGCAACCTGCTGGGCAGGTTATGTGCACTCTAAAGTGCTGAGCTCTGCCACTCATTCCGGTGGGTAGGATGGACTTTATGAGGCAAGAAAAGGATACTTCCTGGCAGTCCCTCACACTGTATTGGATGCCAAGCTGCCCTTGGCCTTGCCTTTTGTGCTCCCCACAAATCAAAGGCCTGGGTGCCTCCAGAACTGGTCTAAGGCATTCCTTGGCCTTCCCCTCTTTCCTCCACATGTGCAAATTCACTGCATGGGCCCTCATCAAATCCCCATTGGCCCCACGCTGCTCCTCATCAGACCTTGCTGCACTGGCCTATTTCTTTCTGGCCGAGAGTCTACAACCTGCCGCCTTTGCACTCAATGCTTCTAAGTCCTCCTCGTGGAACATGGTCCTGGCACATGGCTGCAGTATCCAGCGCGCCCTTAGGGGTCGGTGCAAGGCCTGCACCCATCCTATTTCTACGCCAGGCATATGTGTCCCCTTCCCCTGCCCAGTGGGTGGCAAAGTCTATCTGAGGAGTACTGCAAGTGACACCTCAAAGAAAGGTGTTTACTTGCTCCCTCTCCCCCAGCCACATACTGGCCACTGTCTACTAGCTTGAAGGTCACTTCCGAGGGTCACTTCCTTGAATCCTTCCAGCACCAAAGTTATTGGCATCAGATGTTTACATGCAGGTGTTTGATGCCTGTCCTCTGCTCTGGGTGGTCAGCTTTGAAGGCAGCTCCATGTCCCTCTTGCTCCTGTTGAATCCTGACTGGCAGCCACTGTGTACTGGCTGAGGAAGGGAAGGCAGAGTCTCTACATAGATTCTGATTACATCTTATAGGTAGCTGCTATGATGGCTGCCCCAAAGGTCTCAAGAAAAGGGGCTGCCCTTCTCCAGCTGCTGTGGAAAGACCCTCTTGCCCCTCCCCTCGTGCAGCCTAGCCCAAAGAAGGCCAAGTATGAAAAGGAATTTTCTAGAACCCCAGGATGCTCCACTCCCCAACAGCCCCTGGGGCTCAGAACCTCGTAGCTTTGAGGACTGTCTTAAGGCAGTGGCTGATGTGCAAATGGCCTGGTCATGACCTGGGGCAGCAGGGCACACAGGGCCCTCTCGGCTCAAGGGACAGCCTAGGTGGCCTAAGCCTCTGGAGAGCAGCCACCACATCCAGTTTTTTAGTTTGTGGGCTTCATTCCATAAGCCAGGTGCAGCACCGACAGAAGTCCAGTTGCTGAAACTGTGAGGCTTGCAGGTTGCATGATCTTGGACATGTCACTTTCCCATTCTGAGCCTGTCAGGTGGGAAACTCCTACCCTGAAAAGCTCAGCTGCATTAAATGGGGTCAAGTGGACAAAGGGCCTGGTGGAAGTGCTGGTTTTTACTCTCCATTCTGAGATCAAGACATGGAACTGCAGTCCCGGGATCCACCCAGCATGTGTCATCATTGAGGCAGCGGTGTGGAATCAAGTCTCTTTGACTAAGGTTCCTGCCCCATCTTAGTGGGGATGAGGGCCAGCAACTTCCTGTGGGTTCCCAGTCACAAGAGGAGCTGCAGCTGACAGCTGACGCCGATGTGTCAGGGAGCAAATGTACAATCCTTAAGGATGAGATGAACACTAAGATTGGATTTAGGCAATGATGATGATCAGCACAGAGCATGTGATTATCAATTGTCCATCTCCACCAGGGTCTTAATACTTGCAACTTTGCAGGTACACAACACTCAGGTTCAAGTTCAAGGTCTACCCTTCACTTTTTGACCAGCTTCTTAACCTTTCCCTCCATCTTTTTTCCCTCTATAAATCTCTTCACCAAAAACATCTGAGGTGGGGTTAGGACTAGCATAACAGTTATTGATTCCTAATTTCTACCTTATACAGGGTCTCATCTGCCCCTGGCCTTGTTTAACAGGAGCCCCAGACCATCCTAGTCTGTCAACTGCCACACAACCCCCCACTGCACTGCTAGGCAGACTGAGAACATTGCAGTAAAATCCTACTGGCTGAGGTTTTGTTTGGTCTGTTGGGTTTTGTTTAACCATTTTTAAAAGTTTTTCTATTTACTGGGGGAAGGGGAGGAGAAAGGAAAATTACATAGAGTCCCCTGCCCGTGGTTTCTCCTATTCTTAGCTTCTTGCATTGGTGAGGTACATGTGTTCCAACTGATGACCAACACTGAGCCTGCAGCATTGACTGACATCCACCGGTTACTGTGGAACTCATTCTTGATATTACAATATCATATAGGTTTTGACAAATGCATAATTTCATGTGTCTGCTGTTACAGCTCCAGAGTCATTCCATGGCTCTAAAAATGTCCTATGTTCTGCCTTTGAATCCACATTGTTCCTTCATAGCATCCTGGATCTCCAAGTATGATTCTGGGATTCTTACAAACAACTTACATCAGCAGACACTTCCCAGAGCACCCAGAGAAGGTCTATTGCAAAGTAGAGACAGAACTGCCTCTACTTACAATACTCTTTCTGTACAAACAAAACTCCACTCCCCCACTTCAGTCAGGTAATGCCAAGGTAGCAGTCCACATGGACTGTGGGTAAATGTTGACCTGTCGGAGGCTGAGTAGGGTGTCAAAGATAGGACAGGCAGACAAGAAGGCAGGAGAGCATCCTTTAGAGGGAAGAATCTGGTCAGGAAGATGAACATCAAGTAAAGGACTATCACTGAGATGATGACGCCACAGAGGAGGGACAAGTCACGTAGACTTCGAGTAGGCTGCCTCCTAGTCTTCTGTTCCCTCTTTCTGAAATAGATTCCCCTTATGTTTCATCAAACAAGGGTTGGAGACTCCACCAACACCAGTTGGCAATGAACCAATCTCAGGTCTTG
This sequence comes from Elephantulus edwardii, assembly GCF_000299155.1. NCBI lineage: Eukaryota > Metazoa > Chordata > Mammalia > Macroscelidea > Macroscelididae > Elephantulus > Elephantulus edwardii. Next base: position 265,473 of record NW_006399991.1, on the reverse strand, counting down.
GTGACATGTGTGTGTCAGAGTAGAGCTGTGACCCACAGATTATTCAATGGATGGATTTTTTGGAGGTAGATTGCCAGACTTTTCTTCTGAGACACCTCTGGATGAACTCAAACCCTTAATCTTTCAGTTAATATCTGAGTCCATTTGTACTGCCCAGACCTCCAGTTATATCCTTGTTGTTAGGTGCCATCGAGTATACCCCATAGAGAGACTATGAACAGCAGATCTGAATCTTGTCCTATCCTATGCCATTCTAACTCTGACACACTCAAGCCCATTTCAGCAGTCACTGTATCAGTCCATCTGACTGAGGGTCTTCCTCTCTTTTGCTGACTCTCCACTCTCCCAAGTATAGTCCATCTCCAAGGATAGTTTCTCCTAACAGCAAGTCCAAAGTATGCAACATGAAGCTGTATCATTTTTGCCTCCAAGGTGGACTCTGGCTGCACCTTCTCCAAGACATATCTGTTTCTTCTTTGGCAGTCCATGTGATGTTCAGTGCTTCTCTCTAACCCCACAGATTAAAGGCATCAGCAGTTCTTCTTCTGTCATCCTTATTAATGGTCTAGCTCTCAGATGCACAGCAAGTGATTGAGAAGACCATGGCCTGAATCATGTGCACCTTAATCTTCAATCTAACGTCATTGCCCCTTAACAATTTGGAGAGGTCCCTAATTGCAGACTTTCCCGTTGTAATACATCTCCTAATCTCCTGACTGTTGGTACCAATGGAGTTGATTATGAATTCAAGTAAGATTAAATCATTGACAACTTCATTCTTCCTCCATCTATCATAATGTTTTCCACCATTACAGTGGGAATAATTTTTGTTTTCTTGACATTGAGAAGAAATCCATATTGAAGGCTGTGTTGATCTATAGCAAGTGCCTCAAGTTCTCACTTTCAGCAAACAAAGTTGTGTCATATGCATAAAGCAGGTTATTGATGAGTCTTCCTCCAATTCTGATGCCACATTCTTCTTCATAGAATTCAGCCTCTCAAAAAGTTTACTCAGCAAAGAAGGGAGGAATGATGTATACTGCACTGAAACAGGTAAGGGAGAGAACTGTGATTGATTATTATTGTTATGACCGGAGTCCAGAATGAAGGCTGCACAGTGGAGTGGACTTGGGGGGAGGGATTGCATAACAATGAAAGAGTTTTTCTTTTACCTTTCAAGAAGAATAGTGAATTGGATGGGGGGGGGTGGGCAGGGAGAAAAGTTCAACAATGAATGAATGGATACTTTAAGTCTCTGTAAACTTTCATTAAAATTAATTTTAAAAAGGGCGGGGGGGAAAACACTTTACTCAGCACACAGATTGAATAGGCATGGAAAGTGTAAACAACCCTGATGCACACCTTTCTTAACAGCTTCTTGGTCTAGGTATAGGTTTCACATGAGCACAATTAAGTTCTCTGGGATTCCCACTCTTCTCACAGTATCCATAACTTGTTGTGATCCACACAGTCAAAATTGACTTTGCCTAGTAAATAAAGCATAAATAGATATTCTTCCAGTATTACCTACTTTCAGCCAGAATCCATCAATGTTATCCCTGATGCTACAGCTTATTCTAAATCCTGATTGAACATCTGGAAGTTCCTTATCTATGTTTTATGTAGCCATTTTTAAATGATCTTCAGCATTATTTTGCTTGCATGTAATATTAATGATATTGTTCAATAATTTCCACTTTGCATTGGATCACCTTTCTTGGGAATGGGAACAAAAGGATTTCTTCCAGAAATCCGGACAGATGTCCTCCAAATTTCTTGGCATAGACTGGTAAGCGCTTCCAGGGCTGCATTTGTTAGTTGAAATTAGTTAGAGCCTTCTTCTTCTTGTTGTTGTTGATTGCCGTCCAGTGGAGCAGACTCATAGTGACCCTATGAACAAAAGACCTGAAGCCTTTGTTTCTCAAAGTTCTTAGAGTTTCCAGAGAGCCTCAGGTTAAGTTAAATCATCAGGGAGCCATGCCTTTCAAACACTTAGTAATTTGGCAACAAAATTTTTAAATATTTAGCCAAAACAAAAAAACCCCACTTATTAAGACCTCTTTATTGTTTTTTATTATTAAAATTATTTCTATGTAGTAATTGAGGGAGATCTGGTAGTTTGTTGTTGTTGACTGGTACAACTGAGTTAGGAATTTCGAGATGGGGGCACATAGGTACTGACAGCAAGGTCAGCAGGCCCAGAGAACTCACAGGGCTTTGGAAGGAGGCTGGAGCGGGGGAGGCTATGGGGGTTTGTGGAGGGGGGCTGTAGAGGAGGCTGGGGGAATTTGGGGGCAGCTGTGGAGAGTGGCTGTGGGGGCGTGTGAAGGAGAGTTGTGGGGGCTGTGGAAGAGACTGTGGGGGTGCAGCTGTGGAGGGCAGCTGTGAAGCTGGGCTGTGGGGAGGAGCTGTGGAGGCATATTCTCCTATTGAGTCCCCAAAATCGTTGTTCTCCACGTGTCCTAAGGGCCAGCAGGCTGCACAGATTTTTGCATCCGAAAACATGCATTCAAATTAACTGGTTCTTCCTAGAAACAAGGAAGAAGAGAGATGATTGGAGGGATCCTCTCCAGAGAGGGGATCCCCATGTCCTGCTACCAGCGGTTGTGGGTGAACCAGCGGTTGTGGGTGAAACTTGGAGAAAAACTCTGGGGGAACCTGGGTTGAGGGACGGGAGGGCCATTTTCCTCGTGCATACCTAGACACAGCAGCAAATTGTAGGTGTCAGAAAACTGGAGGTGATAACTGTCAAGAGCAAAGGCGAAAAAAGTCATTTCGAGAAGAGGGAACCCGCCTGAAGGGCAGGGAGCTGCGCCAGACTGCGAGGGGCCCTTCCGAGAAGAGGAGCCATTTCTCCGCTGGGCCCCTTCGTGCCCGGCATCGCTTTCCAGAACTGCAGGCAGCCCACAGAAGCCTCTGTCACTCGGGCTGACATCCAGCTCCGGTTCCCTGAAAGGAGAAGCTCCAGGTGCTCAGAGCTCTGAGGACGTGGAAGAGACCCCCCCCCCCCCAATCCTCAGCCGCTGGCAAGACTGGAAAAGGTCCTGCGTGAGTCCAGACGCCGCAGAGGAAAGACGAAGAAATCCACCTCCAGAGCAGCCCGAGGGGTGTCACTGGGGGAACCTGCCACGGGGTGAGGGGGGAAGGGGAGGAGGATGCCATCATTAATCAGAAGCGGTGGCGATCTTCTGCGAAGCGTGCAAAACATGCGAAGCTTCTCCCCAAAGTAGTTTATTTCCCTGCAGCACGTGAGGTGGGCTCGGGAGCGGCCAGGGTCCTCTCCCGTCCGCCCGCGACCCCAGTGAGCTCTGGGAGGCACCCCCGCCCTCCGGCCGGTCCCTCTGGGCGCGCTGCCCGTTAAGGGGGAGGGGCTTGTGGCTCCTCCTTCTCTGGACCAGGGCGCCTAGCTCTTAACGCGCACGCAAGGCTTCGCGGCCACCGGCCCGCAAAGCGAGCAAGCGAGCGATTCAGTGGTCAGCGGAGCCCACGCAGCATCAGGCATGGCCCCCGCAGCGGCGTCGGGGGGCAGTACCCTGCCCAGCGGCTTCTCCGTGCTCGCCACCTTCCCCGACCTGCTCTTCATCCTCGAGTTTGTGAGTGCTTCGTGAGCCCCGCACCCGGCGGGGGAAGGGGGACCGCCAATCGTGGGGAGGGCCGGGAGCGCGGGTTTTCGTACTGAGGCGCCCACTGTGGGGAGAGCGTGGGACGCACCGTGGGAGGAGGCGGGGTGAAAGACGCTAGCTTCACGTAGCCCCTCCAGGCAACGGGAGTTGACCTCCTCTCTCCCTTCGACGGTGGAAATTCTCCTAGAGGAATCCAGTGGAAAACCAAATTCCAAACATGGGTCAGACATTGGGAACTGGACAAGGCTCATTTGGTGCGCACTTGTCCCCTGCACCGTGCGCGCATGGGGACCTGAATCGGTACCACGGAGCTGGTTCGTCTTCTGCCCGTGCTTCACCCCTGTTGGAGGATAATGTCTCTTTAGCAAGGAGGGTCGAGGTTTTTCGGGAAGATAGTCTCCTTTGAAATAATCTGCAGCAGAAAGCCGAGATCTGAGACTGAGCCTTGAGAAGACCTGATTGATCTCGTCTTTAAACTTAGTTGAGTGCCTGCAACAACTTTGATCTAGGAAGAAGCAGTCAGAGACTACTAACTGTATTAAGTACACTCGTGTGTGTGTGTGTGTGTGTGTGTGTGTGTGTGTAGAGCGGGGCAGGAGTCCCATGCTTGCTGACCTTGAGCAGCAAGCAGATCACCTGAGAGATCAGCAGGGTGATCCTCCAAGTTGCCAGCCTTGAGCAAAGGGAGCTTCCTCTTGGTGTACCAGGGTCTACCCAGCTCCTTCAGCCTCAGCACACGCTGGATCCTGGGCCTTGCTGACCGATGCTTTAGGATGTAGTTTTTTAATTGCTGAGACGTCGTTCCCAGCAGCTGCCTGGTTGGGAAAAGAAAGATCAGAACCTGGCTGTTTTAAAAAAGGACTCCCAGCTTCTTCTTGTGCAAGAATGAGTACGAGGTGGGGTGGAGGGAGTACATTACTGCTCTGTCCTCACTGGGGTCTGTCCTCAGCTCAGGGCTTTGAGGTGAAGGGTTGTCTTGGTAACGTGTGTCACTGAACAAAGTTAAACCCAAACCTAATCTATTGGGAGAGAATGCAAATCCTGAGTCAAGGAAATGACATCTAGAAGAAAAAGTCTTGGAAATGGTTGAGCCTAACCTCACCTATTTTAAAATAGGGACACTCAGGTCCAAAGTTGGCAGGGCTTATCTAAGATCAGCCAGCCTAGGTTTCAAGGCTGCCAGGCTACCCAGAGTAACCAGCTTAAATGGTTTGGCAAACATCCATGGCAGATACAGACACTCTCCCTCAACACACAGCTAGATCTACATACATGGAGAGAGAGAGCGCACAAAAGGATTCACATGTGGCCCTCCAGTGGGTTCTGAGGCTGTGAATGTCACGGAACATCGCCCATGTTTCTCTCTGGGAGCTGCTATGTGTTGGAATCACTAGAAATGTGGCTCTGGGTTGCAGTGCGGCTCCTACACAGACACCGCTGAGTGCCTCGTTCTTCCTAGCTTGCTGTATTTCAAAAAGCAGTTTTACGGTCCAAAGAGATAATGCAGTGGAGCAAAGTGAAAGAAACCTTTAAGGAAAAAATAAAAAAAGACTAAGATCTCCCTTATGGCTTACAAAGTGCCACAATGAGTGGTTTGTCCTGGCTTTGTGGCTAGGAACAAAAGCTGGGTGTCATGCCTTTGCAAGATTCTGGTGCACCCCTTCCTTCCTCTTGCCCCCATAAGAGTGGGCCCACTCTAAGCAGAAGAAAGCTTCCTGCCTCTGTCTGAGTGTTGCTGGGGACAGGGAGAGTCAGTAAGACAAGAGGATCTGAAAAGTAGGCAACAGGATCCCACCTAGTGCCTCAGTGGGAGGGAAGGAGGAAAGTGAATGTTGGGACTCTCCAAGCAGGCACTCAGGGTGTACTGGGGGGGAATCCCAGAGCTCCTTCTAGAAGGAACCAGTCTCCTCACTTAGGACATCACTATCTCACCAGGCTTAGAAGTTGTCCCACCTCTGCTTCTGCCCTTACCACCACCACCACCCATCCCCTCGAGGCTCTGGGTGTACCTGTCATCTAGAGCTCCCTTCCTTTCTAAGTTGGGGGTGGGCTTCCAAAGGAGGAAAGCAAACAAGAGTCCTAGAATTTTTTTTTCTCTGCATAGATCATATATTAAAAATATTGTACGTGGATGAGGGAACCAATACTTTCCGGTCACTTCCTTCTCCCAGTAACCCCGTGAGTGCCAGAGTGCAGCTACACTCCCCAGGGTCTAGTGACTTGGGTTTTCAGAAGCAAAGTGTCAGTTCTTTCCTCCGAACCTCCCACCTTTTGGTGAGCAGCTGTGCAAATACCCATTTGCACAAGTGGAGAGTTCTGGTGGTAAGGAGCTATGCTACAGAATTGAAGCCACATGGTTCAAATCCACCAGCTGCTCCCTGGGAGAAAGTTGGACAATCTCCTGTGCAGTGTTCTGCCTCTGAAAACACGCTGGGACGTCACCTGTGGGTTGGTTCCAACTCAGTGGCACAAACCAACAACAGGGTTTTTTAAACGCAGGTTGTACACATGTATTTCACCTGATGGTATGCATAGGAATCCGATCAATTACATCTGTGGGAAAAAACTGCTGGAGAAGCTCATTATCAGCTGTGAAAACTAGGCCAGGAGCTGATTCTGGAACAGACCACCAACTACTCATATGCAAGTTCAAGCTGAAGCTGAGGAAAATTAAACTGAATCCGCAGGAGCCAAAATATGACTTTGATTTCATACCACCTGAATTTCAGAATCATCTCAGGAACAGGTTTGAGACCTTGAACACTAATGAGCAAAAACCAGATGAGTTGTGGGAGATGTCAAATGTATCATCCAGGAAGAGTGCAAACGGTCATTACAAAGACAGAAGAGGAAGAAGAGACCAAAATGCATGTCAGAAGAAACTCTGAAGATTGCACTGGAGCATAGAGAAGCCAAAGCACAAGGAAGAATTCAAGATACTAAA